>NC_141325.1:682500-740000 GCF_037954235.1 Aulostomus chinensis
CTGAGCGCGCTCAGAGCGCCAGGCCTGTCTGAGGCAGGAACGTGGTGGAGCACACCCACCCCCGACCACACGAGCCACACACTCACACAACAGAACCAGCTTTTCTACCATCATGCCCACGTTCAGACAGGTGACCATGACTGTGTGGGGGCTTTGACACACACACACACACACACACACACACACACACACACACACACACACCAGTCGAGTTGTGTTAGGAGGTTATTATAATCTTGATTTGGCTTCATCTCTCAACTGTGTGTGTGTGTGTGTGTGTGTGTGTGTGTGTGTGTGTGTGTAGGTCAGCAGAACCAGCCTCAGAGCTTGATGACGGACTACAGTAAGGCCTGGGAGGACTACTACAAGAAACAAAGTATGTCGCCCAACCCTCTGAATTATCTTTTTGTTCGAGTTGATTTCATCAAGCCAAACATGTCAGTCGGTCTGTTTGGTCACCATAGCAACTGTGGGCTTGTCCTATTGTGCCCATCGTAGCTGCTTGGATGAAGCGTCAGTCTATCGACGCTGACCTCAACCAATCAGATCAAGGAACCGAAGCCAGTTGGTCAGCGAAACTTCGTTTCCGTGGAGATGGTTATTCGGTGACGTTCTAGCAGCATCATCAGGATCTTGTTGTCGTCACACCCAAACCACAGGATGCCGATTAGTCGAACCGCTGTCGTGTGTGATGTCGTGATAGGACGCTTCACAAACGTGACTGGCTGAAGCGGCGTGTGAGAGGATGAGCTCTGTAGTGAACGCATGTGTGTTGCAGGTCAGTCGTCTCAGCAGAGTTCGGTGCCAGACTACACTGCAGCGTTAGCGGAATACTACAGACAGCAGACCTACCTGTGGAACCCCACCCAGATACAGGTAACCCGCCGCTGCCTGCTGACATCAGCAGTCTGAGTACTAGCAAACAGGTAGGTGAGGTGAAGCTGCTGGCACTTCGTACTTCCCACTCCAGACCAGCAGGGGGCAGCAGATGTAAGTGCGTGAGGGAGTTATCTTCAAGTTAACTAGAGACAACTTTCCCGGCGCCATCTGCCGTTGTGACCCCTGCGGCCTTCTGCTCTCTCAAATGTGCTGGTGAAGTACAATTTGGTGCGCAGGGAGGGGGTGCGGCCTTAGTTTCCTGGAGCCTGAGGTCACTGACGGACAAAATAAAAAGAAATATTTTTTTAGTTGCTGGGTTAACCGTCTCCAGCTGCTCGCTAGCTGGTCGCAGGCTGAGGTTAGCCTGACGCCTGCTGCACCCCATCACCTGCCCGCCGTCTCCTCCTCTGCCCGCAGCTCAAGCACAGCAGCACAGAAGTCCCACCCCTACGGTTGTTTGGCGGTGTAACAGGAGCCTAAGCCAGCCAGAGAGACAAATATTCTTATCTTGGAAAGTTAACATCTCTCTCAGAGAGCAGTGAAGCCCTGATTCCTGGTTCTGGTCCTGGTCCTGGTCCTGGTCCTGATCTGGTTCTGACTCCTGCCAGATGTTCTACCAGTTCTTATTAGTCAAATGCACCAGACCTGCAGCATCCATGTCACCAACACTGAGTGATGTCATTTTCTCTGTCTGTAGGATCACTAGTGGCTCCTCCCTCATTGGTGAAAGCCTCACATGGTCGTCGACGGCAACCGAATGGGGGTTTCCTAGCAACGCTCTACCGCTTCCTCCTTCCTTTTGTAGAGAAAAACTAAGGATTAACAGAAAAATCACGAACTCTTTTCTTTCTGTTTTTTAACTTTACAAAGTTGATATTTTGTCGGGCAAATTTTTGGACTCTCCTCTGGTCTCTCACCGTGTAGACCTGTTTTTTTCTTTTTGTTTTTTATCGAACTTGAACTTCAAGATGTATCAGTGTGGCTTTGAACAAAAATCCAGTATAAACTATATTTTGTGTAGTTTTATTTTCCAATAAGAAAATGGTATAAGGCTTAGCAGTCTTGAGTAAGAAAATCAGATACTATTATTATAATTATATTATTTTGTTTATGATGTTTTAAAGCATGCGTCAGATTGTGTGTGTTGACTCTGTTTTTTTGTTTGGGTTTTTTTTGCATAGAAATATTTTAATAGCGTTAGATGGAAATTTAATGTTTTACCTTCAGAGACAAAACTGTTTTTGTACTAAATCTGTGCTCGCTGGGCCTGTCTGACCTAATTTTACCTGTTTAGTCACCATCTTGGAGGTGCAATGACACATTTATTATTTTCCCTTTTTTTTGTTTTCTTTTGTTTTGGTTTGATGATAGTTCTTATTCCTGTATCGCTCTAGTGATTCTTTAGTTTTTATGATGTCGTGACGAATAAATGACGATTTCTATTGCGTTGTCTAAAGCCAGATCTCTCTGTGGTCAAACGCTTTGTGTCCTCCACAGGAATAAACCTCCAGCTGACGTGTTTCCTGCCTCAACTTTCAGTACAAATATGGGGAAAATGACTATTTTCTTACGAAGTTAAACTTTATTATTGTTGTTATAACTCAGTTCTGCATTTCTACTTTGCCGATTTGTTTTAGAGGAAGTGTTAAAAGCTAAACGATGAAGTCAATGAACCTATTACTGATGTGTGAGCTCAAGTGGTGCGTTTGCTAAACGTGCGACTTGGCTAAATGTTTGCTGAACCTTTGTTAGCAAAAATGTGTGTTACCTCAACTGTGTGTTAGCCATGTGTGTTTTTTAGCTGAATGTGCACATTGACTGACTGTTAGCTGAGTGTTGAATGTTAGCTGATGTATGGGGTGTTTTCTTACTCAACATGCGGGTTAGAATTTTTGGTTTAACTAAATGATTGTGGTGGCGGAGCGCTCTGTTAGCTGTTGCATTTTAGCAGAAAATGCGGACGATGTCGCACAACATTCAGTAATGGAGTAAGAGAAGCTGTCAGCATCCTAGTTGTAATTCCGGATTAAATTTTGTTTTTTATTTAATTGTTGACTGCTACGATGTGTCCCAGTCACGAACTACGCTAGCAGCAATGTATGGATGTTCCCAAATGTTTCCTCTTTGCTGTAGGGTTAGCAAGTGTTAGCTAAATGGAACATGTTGACAGTGCAAATAGATTTGCTAAAGTATGTACGTTAAAAAAAGACTGTAATTTTGTTAAACTGTGTATTATTTGAATTTGTTTGGGGCGACATTTGTCCAAGGCAGAAATATGGTACTAACGTTATTGTGAGACGTTCTCGTGGCTGTTTTATACTTATATGAACATGAAAGTATTAAGTCTCTCTGATGTGAAACCACGCAAGTCCGATCAACAAGTTCGCCATTTTTTTGTGGGTTTGTGCATCCGAGTGCATCAAAACACGTCTTGATCAGCATAAATGTTCAACATCTCTCAGAAGTAAAACTCCCGCCTGAGCCGTCTGTTAGCTTTATGGTGTGCTTGTCTGTGTTAGCGGAGCGTTGTGCGTGCGTTAGCTGGGAAGTGTTGGACCACAGAGAGGTTTGTCTTGCAGGAGATCTGGCTGTTATTGAGTTGAACATTGAATCAGTGGTTCTGCTTCGTGTATGTGTGACGATGATGATGATGATGATGATGAGTCCTCCTGTTCAGGGGTCTATTTAAATCTGTTTATCCAGTTTTGAGTATTCAGTTTGTCAATGAGCTAATATGGTTTATGTAAATTTCCACTCTCTGGCGGGTACTCTCCAGTTAAAAATGTCCTTTGGTATCTTGTTAAACATGATATTGTTTAATTCACATGATGTCTAACCAATTTGCAAAGAGAAGCTAAATATGTGTTATAATCTCAAGACTGCTAGGCTAACTGTCTGTATCTCTTCCCTTGTCCGTCTCCACCTGGACGCCGCCTCGTTATCAAGTTGATGGGATTTGTTTTTTTCAACACGCATGTGGAGGAGCAGCAGAGCGTGGGCGTCACAGGCGTGTCGAGCGATCCCATTAGCTTGTTAGCGTGGTGGTGCCGAGTCAGGAGAGCTGTCGTAGGGGATTTCTCCCTTTGAAGATTTTAACACTGGAGTGGGCGGTCTCTGGCTGTCCAGATCCAGGCCTTGGGTAGATTGCAGGGACCTGCACTAGGTCTGAACCAGAAGCCAACTGGTTCCAGGCCTAAACTTGACAGCCCTTCACTCTGGTTTAGATCTTCCAGGTCCCAAGCCTCTCATCCTGAAGGGGTGACGGGATCCTCTTGGTTTCATGGTTTCTGTTGTTTTTCTAATGGACAGACGTCCTGACTGTAACCTGCAGATTTTTCTATTAGATTCTATTGACAGATAGTTGTGTATGAACCCGAGCCACCAGACTGTCGGTGGCCGAGGAGGAGGAGGAAGGTGGATGGTGATGATATTAACATGAGGGCTAATAAACAGGCTCATTCTTTCTGACTGACTGTGTCTTTCTGTCCATAAACCGTCTGCTTCTGCACCAGCGTTGCATTCAGGATCAATTTTGCCCCCTGTTGCGTCACTCCCAAGCTGCAGGGGGCAACATGACCAGAATGTTGGCGTATACTTATTTTTGAAGAACCGACTAAATGCAGACTCCTGAACTTCGTCATGTTGGCGTGCTCATTTGGAGTGACGCCCAGTTTGGAACAATAACTTCTGGCACAGTGGTAACAAAGCGCTTTGCGGGCACATGCCACATGTCCAGCATGCTGCTGTTCAACCAGAAATATCAGGCTGCACTCTTGTTGCCATGGAAATGTTTCACAGACAGGTTTCTGTAACTGATGCTAAACGCTGTAACTCAGTGGTTTCACTGAATCTGCTCCAGTTTGACGTGTTTTCAATGACATCGAAGCTGAACCGGGAATCATTTTTAGTCTGCTGCTGATTTCCTGTGTCACCCTTCTAGTTTACCCCCATTTAACGAGTGCGACCCACGGACGAGATGGCGGTCTGACCAGAGGCTGCGAAGAGAGACGGCCTGGACCAGCACGCATCGTGGACCTGAAGCCCGTCGATGCAGGACGTGTGTGTTAGTGATTACAGTAATTTCTTAATGACAGATGACATCACATCACCAGTCAGACCATCTGTCTGCGCTCTGGGAACATGAATAAATGATACATCCCGCATTTCATGTCAGAACAGGAGGAGATGCTGCGACAGTGAACACACTCGCGCACACGCTCATGCACGCAGGCGCACACAGACAATATTGTGGTTTCCACGTAAGCGTCTAATTCTGCTGAACGGGAACATCTCGGCGACACCTCCAGGGAATTCCTTCAAACTTCTGGAGGTCAAAGGTCACTGTGACCCCACAAAACGCAATTTTGTCTGTTTCCCGCAAATGACAAAAAAAGATGATGTGCTTCTTTCTTGAACTCAGGAAGTTCAGTGTTGCAGCAGTGAGACTGACACATTTGTATTTCAGAGACTCGTTGCTGGCCCTCACAAGGATGGCAGATCCAAGCAGATGTGTGTTGTGGTGTCAGTGGTCATAAAGTAGCGGAAAGAGCCCGGTAAGTACCGATGACCCGTGCCAGTGAGAGAGACCTGATTAAAGATTAAAGTGATGGTGATCTGGACTGAGTCCAAATGTCTCCCATGATGCAACAGGAGCAATAAAGGGTTGGTTTCCCTCGACTTCTCAGACAGGAAACCAGCAGCTTCATGCTAATGGTCACAATCATTGTTACTGCGGCGAAATTCACAAAACGCCTTCAGCTATAAATGACCTGCTTCTCAGGAAGGTTCTGGATGTAAAAGTCACAGACACGCAAGGGTTTCTGACGGCCACGCCGGTGTCGCCTGAGACATCCCAGAGCTTCAAGAGGGAATTTGGTTTTTAACTTAATGTTGATATTCATGTGTCGCAATCAGTGAGTAGCCTGAGTGGGGGTTAGGATGGGGTCGTGATGGGGTCAGGGTGGGGTCAGGATGGGGTCAGGATGGGGTCATCTGCCAGCTTAAAGAAATATTTACGTTTTGAAATATTTGATGTTTAATGTCATATCATGTTTGTGCGCCTTGATCAGTTGGAGAAAATCAAGTTTCACTGATCGATCAGTGATTGACAGATGAAAACCGGTCGGTCAGTGGATGTTTAATATTTGATTGGAATAATAAAATAATTATTAACATGATTTTCTCACTGTTTTATATTCAGATTTGTGTTTTTCTGACATTTAGTGTTTGTTCATGGAACTTTGATTCCTGAGCTTTGTGGGCCGACATGGTAAACGGGTGAAGTGGCATCTTGCAGCCGAAGGGTTGCCCTGGGCGACTGGCGCCCATGGGTGGAGCAACTTTGCTGAAAAAAACCCAGTGTCAAAGAATCATTTAATTATTTGTGAATTGAGGTAAACAAACTAGAAATGCTCCTCCTGGAACCGTCACCTTATTGTGGTGGAGGAGTTTGAGTGCCTTAATGACCCTAGGAGCTTGGTTCATGGGGTCCGGCCGGGCCTAGTCTGAAAAGGTTATATGGACACGTCCTCCCGTGGACCCACCACCCGCAGGAGGAACCAGAAGGGTCCGGTGCAATGTGGTTTGGGCAGCAGTCCAAGGCAGGGGCCTTGGCTGTCTGATCCCCTGGCATGGAAGCTTGCTTTTGGGACATGGAACGTCACCTCAATGGTGGGGAAGGAGCCGGAGCTGGTGGAAGAGGTTGAGTGTTACCGGCTAGATATAGACAGCTTCACCTCAACACGAAGCTCCGGGTCCGGAACCGACTTCCTCTTTTGCTGGAGTTGTTCCGGGTGAGAGGCGGGGGGGCTGCACGGTGGTGCAGTGGTCAGCACTGTCGCCTCACAGCAAGAAGGTTCCAGGTTCGAGTCCCAGCTCGGGCACGGGATCTTTCTGTGTGGAGTTTGCATGTTCTCCCCGTGCTCTCCGTTCTCCCCGGTTCTCTCCGGTACTCCAGCTTCTTCCCACAGTCCAAAGACATGCAATTGGGTACTAGGCTGATTGGATACTGTAAATTGACTGTAGGTGTGACTGTGAGTGTGAATGGTTGTCTGTCTCTATGTGTTGGCCCCTGCGATGGACTGACGGGGTGAACCCCGCCTCTCGCCCATAGCTGCTGGGACAGGCTCCACCCCCTGCGACCCTTAATCGGAATAAGCAGAAGACAATGGATGGATGGATGGAGAGGCGGAGGGATGGGACGGGCTTTTTGATAGCCCCCAGACTCTCTGCCTGTACATTGGGGTTTACCCTGGTGGACGAAAGGGTTGCTTCCCTGCGCCGTCGGGTTGGGGAACAGGTCCTGACTGTGTTCTGCGCTTACACGCCGAACACTAGTTCAGAGAACCCACCCTTTTTGGAGTCCTTGGGAAGGATGTTGGATGGTGCCCTGACTGGGGGACTTCAACGCTCACGTGGGCAATGACAGCCTGAGCTGGAAGGGTTTTTATAGTCATTATCTGACCTGCGACCACATGTTCCAGACACTCGGTTGAAGAGAGGAGCTGAGCTGTCAACTGATCACCATCTGGTGGTGAGTTGGATCAGGTGGCAGGGGAAGATGCCACGCAGACCTGGCAGGCCCAAACCAGTAGTGAGGGTTTGTTGGGAACGCCTGGCGGAAGAACCAGTCAGGATGATCTTCAACTCCCACCTCCAGCAGAGCTTTGACTACATCCCGGGGGCAGTGGGGGACACTGAACCCTAATGTACCATGTTCCACTCTGCCATTGTCAAAGCGGCTGTTGTGAGCTGTGACCGTAAGGCTGCTGGGGCCGGTCACGGCAGTAATCCCCGAACCCGCTGGTGGACACCAGGTGTGGGCCTGTGGGTCTCCAGGGACAGCCGACTGGTACCAATAGGCTAGGCGGTGTGCAGCCATGGTGGTCGTCAAGGCAAAAACTTGGAGGAGGGAGGGGAGGCCATGGAGAATGACTATCGGTTGACTCCGAAAAGGCCTGGGGGGGGGGGGGGCAGCACCTTGCCCACTCTGTTTACAATGGGGACGGGATGCTGCTGACGTCAACTGGGGAGATAATTGGGCGGTGGAAGAAATACTTTGAGGAACTCCTCAATCCCACCAACACGTACTCCATGGAGGAGACAGAGTTTGGGGAGTGCTTGGGGGGGGGGGGGGTGTCGTCCAGTCTCTGGGCCAGAAGTCGCAGGGGCAGTGAAGCAACTCCGCTGAGGCAGACCTCCGCGGGTGGATGAGAACTGCCCTGGGTATCTCAAGGCTGGAGTGGCAGACCCTGGTGGTGGTCCCCGTCTTTAAGAAAGGGGACCAGAGGGTGTGCTCCAACTATCGGGGGATCACACTCCTCAGCCTCCCTGGAAAGGTCTACGCCAGGGTACTGGAGAGGAGGGTCAGGGCGATAGTAGAACCTCAGGTCCAGGAGGAGCAGTGTGGTTTTCGTCCTGGCCGTGGAACCGTGGATCAGCTCTTCACCCTCGCTAGGGTGCTGGAGGGGGCATGGGAGTTTGCCCAACCAGTCCACATGTGTTTTGTGGATCTGGAGAAGGCTTTTGACCGTGTTCCCAGGAGCACCCTGTGGGGGGTACTCCAGGAGTATGGGTTGGATGGCCCCTTACAAAGGGCCATTCAGTCATTCTACTGGAGGAGTGAGAGTCTGGTCCATGTGGCCAGCAGTAAGTCAGACTTGTTCCCGGTGAGGGTTGGACTCCGCCAAGGCTGCCCTTTGTCACCGGTTCTGTTCATAACTTTTATGGACAGAATTTCTGTGTACAGCCGGATGGTGGAGGGGTCGAGTTTGGTGGTGGGAGGATGTCATCCCTGTTTTTTGCAGATGACGTAGTCCTCTTAGCTCCATCAAACCACGACCTCCAGCTCTTGCTGGGAAAGTTTGCAGCCGAATGTGAAGCGGCTGGGATGAGAATCTGCACCTCCAAGTCTGAGGCCCTGGTCCTCTGCTGGGAAAGGGTGGTCTGCCCACTCCAGGTCGGGGGGGGGGTCCTGCCTCAGGTGGAGGAGTTTCAGTATCTCGGGGTCTTGTTCATGAGTGAGGGTAGGATGGAGCGGGAGATTGACAGGTGGATTGGGGTGGCGTCTGCAGTGATGGGGGTGCTAAACCAGTCCATTGTGGTGAAGAGGGAGCTTAGCCAGAAGGAGAGGCTCTTGATTTACTTGATTGACTCTCACCATCCTCTGGAGCACAAGTTAGGTGTCATCAGGACGCTGCAACACCGAGCGGAGACCATCCCCACCAGCGTCCAAGGACGGAAAAAAGAACAGCAGCATCTGAAAAGAGCACTTAAAACTTGTGGCTTCCCAGACTGGACCTTTGTAAAATCCTCTTCCAGGTCCAGAAAGGAGGAGAGCTCCAGGAGGAGGGAAGATGAAGAAGGCAGGAGAAAAAACATAGTGATCCCCTATGTGGCAGGGGTTTCTGAGAAATTAAGGAGAATCTATAATAAGCACCGCATCCCTGTGTCTTTGAAACCAGACAACACTCTAAGACAAAGACTGGTTCACCCCAAAGATCCCACCCCTCACAGCCAGAAAAGCAATCTGGTATACGCTGTCAGATGCAGTGAGGCCTGCACGGATCTCTACATAGGGGAAACCAAACAGCCCCTCAACAAGCGCATGGCCCAACATAGAAGAGCCAACTCTGGAGGACAGGACTCAGCAGTTTTCCTCCACCTCAAGGAGGAAAGCCACTCCTTCCAGGACGACCATGTCCAAATCCTGGACAGAGAGGACAGATGGTTTGAAAGAGGAGTTAAAGAAGCCATCCACGTCAGGATAGAGAAACCATCTTTGAACAGAGGAGGTGGACTGCGACATTTCCTTTCACCTATTTACAACCAAGTCCTTTCAAAGCTTCCCCAAAGAGCTCAGCTGAAAGACCCATGTGGAACGGCTGCTGCCAGCACAGCCCATTAGCACCTGAGTGGTCGGTGAAACTCCCTAACGACCACCCCTGAAACTCCCTGACACCGCACAACGACTGTCGTTTGGGGAGGCCAGGTGAGTCTCGGGAGGGTCGTTTCCACCACAATAGCACTGACCACTCCCACATAGGTTTATAAGCTGGAGTTTCCACACTCTTCACTAGAACTGAAGAAGCCTCTCGGATGAGAGGTGAAACGTCTTCAAGATAAACTTACGTCCAGTTGACCAGATTTTACTTCGCTTCGATCTACGATGACCTGGATGAATGAGAACCTACACAGACTCTTGATTTACCTGTCGATCTACGTTCCAACCCTCACCTGTGGTCATGAGCTCTGGGTAATGACTGAAAGAACACGATCCTGAATCCAAGCGGCTGAAATGAGTTTCCTCCTCAGGGAGGCTGGGCTCTCCCTCAGAGACAGGGTGAGAAGCTCAGTCCTTCAGGAGGGACTCAGAGTAGAGCTGCTGCTCCTCCAGGTAGAGGAGTCAGTGGAGGTGGTTCAGGCATCTGGAGAGGACGCCTCCCTCTGGAGGTGTTCCAGGCATGTCAGACCAGGAGGAGGCCTCGGGGCCGACCCAGGACACGTTGGAGGGATTATGTCTCTGGGCTGGCCTGGGAACGCCTCAGGATTCCCCCGGAAGAGCTGGTGGACGTGGCTGGAGAGGACAGTCTAGGCCCCCTTGCTGAGGCTGCTGCCCCCACGACCCGGACCAACCAGATAAGAGGAGGACAACAACAAGGAAACTAGAAACATTCTCAACAAAATCCCTCGAAATGCGATCGAGGAGAAAGTTCGAGAAACAACATCCTGTTGATCCTGAGGAGGAGGAGGATGAGGGGGAGGAGGGGGAGGGACTGAGTGCTCCAGCAGCTGTGCTCCACTAAAGGAGGATTATTGGCGGTGCATGAATACAGATGAGGCCTTGCGCTCATCACCATATTAGCAGAACAATATTCGAGCACCATTTGTGCTCCTTCCCACCACCCCCTCCCTCTCTCCTCCTCCACCCCTCCCTCTCTCCTCCTCCACCCCCCCCCTTGTCTTCACGCGTGCCAGTCACCTGCCACTCCTCCGCCTCTGCACTTCCCGTCGTCTCTCTCACTAAAGTGGTGTCTTGTTGTCGGAGGCCCCCCCCCCCCCCACCCCCACCCGCTCCTCGTTGTTTGGTCGTTACAAGCTCGTTATGGCGTGTCCGCCGACAGAGACGCGCATCCCTCCCGCTCCCCCGCGAGCAGCCCACCTCCGCCACAGGCAGAGACTCGGCCCATTCAGGTCCCTCATTATTCCCGGATTTGCTCTCCTTTCTTTCTCTCGCCTCCCAACAAAGACGCGCAGCCGTCAAGGCTTTGCCGCCGGAGGAGCGCCGCGAGCCGCCGGAGCGGGGAGTCTCTCTCCTTCTGAAACTCAGCCTGAACTCCAGAGATTCACGGTCACCGTCTGCAGGCGGAACCGAGCGAGAGAATAAAAGCATCAACGATCCGGAACTGCAGAACCGACGAGTCCAGTCACTTTGATGTTGTTTCATTAATAAAAACCGAAGGATGGAGACGTTCCAACCACACTGATGAGAGAGAGAGTGTGTGTGTGTGTGAGAGAGAGAGAGAGAGAGAGCGCGTGTATGTGAGTGTGTGTGTGTGTGAGAGAGAGAGAGAGAGTGTGTGTGTGTGAGAGAGAGAGAGAGAGAGTGTGTGTGTGTGTGTGTGTGTGAGAGAGAGAGAGAGAGAGAGCGCGTGTATGTGAGTGTGTGTGTGAGAGAGAGAGAGAGAGTGTGTGTGTGTGTGTGTGAGAGAGAGAGTGTGTGTGTGAGAGAGAGTGGACCCCTAGGCCTCATGGGGACCAAAGACTGGTCCTGATGCAGCAGAACTTCATTCATGAACACCTGGTCAAAGGTAGAGTGAAGGTGGAACCTGCAGTTAGCTTGAGGTTGAGGTGAGGCACCAACTGGTTAGGATTAGGATGAAGATTAGGGTTTGGGTTAGGATATTCACATGAATGGAAATCAATGGAATGTCCTAATAAGGATAGCTATGCAAACCTGTGTGTGTGTGTGTGTGTGTGTGTGTGTGTGTGTGTCTCCAGTGGTAACAATAAATGTTTAAAAGCTCATAAATGGGGATCAGAGTGAAAGGGAACCATAATCCTGTTAAGAAGATGAAGAAGCAGCTGCTGCCCCCCCACATTCCACTGCTGAGCAGGAAAAAGAGACATTTGAACATGCAAGACACACACACACACACACACACACACACACACACACACACACACACACACACACACACACTCTGACGTCACATGTGAATGAAATAAACCCAAATTAATAAACCATCATATAAACACAAAACAAGTCCAACAACACTGGCGTCAGTTTGGTTCCTCTGGTGTGTCCATCATCTAACCAGGCTTCCCAGACTCAGTTTAGGGAGGAGACAGGGGACGAACCTGGTGGTAGACCAGGTGGTGGACCTGGGGAAGGACCAGGTTAGGGACCAGGTGGTGGACCTGGGGAAGGGCCAGGTTAGGGACCAGGTGGTGGACCTGGGGAAGGACCAGGTTAGGGACCAGGTGGTGGACCTGGTGAAGGACCAGGTTAGGGACCAGGTGGTGGACCTGGTGAAGGACCCTGTTAGGGACCAGGTGGTGGACCTGTTGAAGGACCTGGTTAGGGACCAGGTGGTGGACCTGGTGAAGGACCAGGTTAGGGACCAGGTGGTGGACCTGGTGAAGGACCCTGTTAGGGACCAGGTGGTGGACCTAGTGAAGGACCCTGTTAGGGACCAGGTGGTGGACCTAGTGAAGGTCCAGGTGAGTGTGCTTTCAGGTCAAGAAATTCACAAACCTGTGGTGCTGCACTGGATCTGGCCCTCATTTGTTTTGATGGGTTCAGGTCTGAGTCACATGACTTATGGCGTTGACACACCAGGACCACCACATCCAACCAGAGGGCAGC
Source organism: Aulostomus chinensis (assembly GCF_037954235.1). Lineage (NCBI taxonomy): Eukaryota > Metazoa > Chordata > Actinopteri > Syngnathiformes > Aulostomidae > Aulostomus > Aulostomus chinensis. The sequence continues at coordinate 695,246 of NC_141325.1, forward strand.
CCCCCCCCCCCCACACACACACACACACACACTCACACACACGTCAGTAATCAGCACATAAGAAGGCCTGGAAGCTCCGCCCACCACCTCAGGTGGGAACTGGTGACAGAGAGAGATGAAACAGCGACTTCTGTCAGTGAACTCACACACGCTCACACACTCACACACTCTCACACACGCTCACACACGCTCACACACTCACACACTCTCACACACGCTCACACACGCTCACACACTCACACACGCTCACACACGCTCACACACTCACACACGCTCACACACGCTCACACACTCACACACGCTCACACACGCTCACACGCACGCTCACACACTCATTCGCTCCCTCGCACGCTCACATACTCACTCGCATGCTCACATTCTCACACGCATGCTCACATACTCACACGCATGCTCACATACTCACACGCATGCACACATACTCACACGCATACTCACATACTCACACGCATGCTCACATACTCACACGCATGCTCACATACTCACAGGCATGCTCACATACTCACAGGCATGCTCACATACTCACACGCATACTCACATACTCACAGGCATGCTCACATACTCACACGCATACTCACATACTCACACGCATGCTCACATACTCACACGCATGCTCACATACTCACACGCATACTCACATACTCACACGCATACTCACACGCATACTCACATACATACTCACACGCATGCTCACATACTCACACGCATGCTCACATACTCACGCATGCTCACATACTCACACGCATACTCACATGCATGCTCACATACTCACACGCATGCTCACACGCATGCTCACATACTCACACGCATGCTCACATACTCACACGCATGCTCACATACTCACACGCATGCTCACATACTCACACGCATGCTCACATACTCACACGCATGCTCACATACTCACACGCATACTCACATACTCACACGCATACTCACATACTCACACGCATGCTCACATACTCACACGCATACTCACATACTCACACGCATGCTCACATACTCACTCGCATGCTCACATACTCACACGCATGCTCACATACTCACACGCATGCTCACATACTCACACGCATGCTCACATACTCACACGCATGCTCACATACTCACACGCATACTCACATACTCACACGCATGCTCACATACTCACACGCATACTCACATACTCACACGCATACTCACATACTCACACGCATGCTCACATACTCACTCGCATGCTCACATACTCACTCGCATGCTCACATACTCACACGCATGCTCACATACTCACACGCATGCTCACATACTCACATGCATGCTCACATACTCACACGCATGCTCACATACTCACACGCATGCTCACATACTCACACGCATACTCACATACTCACACGCATGCTCACATTCTCACACGCATGCTCACATACTCACACGCATGCTCACATGCATGCTCACATACTCACATGCATACTCACATACTCACACGCATGCTCACACGCATGCTCACATACTCACACGCATGCTCACACGCATGCTCACATACTCACACGCATGCTCACATACTCACACGCATGCTCACATACTCACATGCATGCTCACATACTCACACGCATGCTCACATACTCATATGCATGCATACTCACACGCATACTCACATACTCACATGCATGCTCACATACTCACACGCATGCTCACATACTCATACGCATGCTCACATACTCACATGCATGCTCACATACTCACACGCATACTCACATACTCACATGCATACTCACACGCATACTCACATACTCACACCCATACTCACATACTCACACGCATGCTCACATACTCATACGCATGCTCACATACTCACACGCATGCTCACATACTCACATGCATGCTCACATACTCACACGCATACTCACATACTCACATGCATACTCACATACTCACACGCATGCTCACATACTCACACGCATACTCACACGCATGCTCACATACTCACACGCATACTCACATACTCACACGCATACTCACATACTCACATGCATACTCACACGCATACTCACATACTCACATGCATGCTCACATACTCACACGCATACTCACATACTCACATGCATGCTCACATACTCACACGCATACTCACATGCATACTCACATGCATACTCACATACTCACATGCATGCTCACATACTCACACGCATACTCACACACTCACGCACGCTCACACACTCACTCGCTCCCACGCACGCTCACACACTCTCACGCACGCTCACACACTCATTCGCTCCCACGCACGCTCACACACTCCCTCACACACTCATATGCATGCTCACACACTCACTCGCTCACACACTCACGCATGCTCACATACTCACTCGCTCACATGCACGCTCACACACTCATTCGCTCACATGCACGCTCAGACACTCACGCACGCTCACACACTCACTCGCTCACACACTCACACGCACGCTCACACACTCACTCGCTCCCACGCACGCTCACACACTCACTCGCTCCCACGCACGCTCACACACTCACTCGCTCACACACTCATGCACGCTCACACACTCACTCGCTCACACTCACTCGTTCACACGCATGCTCATACACTCACTCGCTCACACAAACACGCACGCTCACACGCATGCTCACACACTCACTCGCTCACACAAACACGCACGCTCACACGCATGCTCACACACTCACTCGCTCACACAAACACGCACGCTTACACACATGCTCACACACTCACTCGCTCACACACTAACACACACGCTCACACGCATGCTCATACACTCACTCGCTCACACACTAACACGCACGCTCACACGCATGCTCACACACTCACTCGCTCACACACTAACACGCACGCTCACACGCATGCTCACACACTCACTCGCTCACACACTAACACGCACGCTCACACGCATGCTCACACACTCACTCGCTCACACACTAACACGCACGCTCACACGCATGCTCACACACTCACTCGCTCACACACTAACACGCACGCTCACACGCATGCTCACACACTCACTCGCTCACACACTAACACGCACGCTCACACGCATGCTCACACACTCACTCGCTCACACACACTCACTCACACTTGCTCACAATCGCTCCCATACACTCACATATGTTCTCTCACACACACACACACACTCGCTCCCATACACTCACACACACACACACACACTCACACTCGCTCCCATACACTCACACATGCTCTCTCTCTCTCACACACTCACACACACACACTCGCTCTCATACACTCACACATGCTCTCTCTCTCTTACACACACACACACACACACACACACTCACACTCGCTCCCATACACTCACACACACACACTCACACTCGCTCCCATACACTCACACACACACACTCACAATCGCTCCCATATACTCACACACACACACTCACAATCGCTCCCATACACTCACACACGCTCTCTCTCTCTCTCTCTCTTACACACACACACACACTCACACTCACACACACTCAAACCCTGGGGGGGGGGGGGGGGGGGGGGGGTCAGGCTTTATAGCCTCCGCGGCTCCGGACGCTTCATTTCTCCTCCTGACAACTTTCGCGTCACTTCAGTCGTTTGTCGGTTCGTCTCTTCTCTTAGGAACCGAACCAGCAGCAGGACCAGCACCGGTCCGGTCCGGTCCTGCCTCCTCGGTCCCCCACAGCGACCCGCGGCTCAGGGCTTTTTCTCCCTTTAGGTTCTCCTGGACTCTCCTCAACATTCCACCTGGTTCCTCCCTCGCGGCTCCTCCCGCCCGGACAGCCGCCATGGGCTCCGTGCTGCCCGGCTCCTCGCTGGGGCCCAAGCCGGGCTTCAGGCCGCAGCAGCCGCTGTCGCTGGCGGACATCATCACGTCGGACATCCTGCACAGCTTCCTGTACGGCCGCTGGAGGCACGTGCTGGCCGAGCAGCCGCACCCGCCGCACGAGGAGCGCACCGCGCCGAGCGCGAGCCCCAAGACCGCCTTTACAGCCGAGGTGCTTGCACAGTCCTTCTCCGGAGGTCAGTGACGTCACGCCCATCACATTCATTCCGTCTCTTAACTCAGTCTGACGGTGAGACGCGAATTATTCACTATGACTTTAACGTTTTAGCCTCATGAACGTGACATGATGACGTGACCTTTAGGAGCCGGGGTCAGACCGCGCGGTCCCGCCGGGTCTGACCCCGGGCAAGAGCTCCGGGCGAGGAGGAGAGACCCTCGTCCTTTCCTGGTCTGGTCCTAGTCTAGTTCTGGTCTGGTTCTGGTCTTGCATCCTGGTCCTGGCCCTGGTTCTGTTTTGGTTGATAATTTCAGCGCATCAAACTAAACCCCGTCAGATGGTCTCCGAGCGGCTCGCGCCAGGTTCTGCGGCTGTATGATTATTGATCTGAAACCGTTTCCATCAGGTCGGAAAGCAGCAGTCATCGATACCTCTGATCAGGCAATCGGAGCTGATCAATAACCGATGCCGCTTTCAAGCTCCAGCGCGCCTCGCGGCCTCCACCGTCGCGTCTCATATTGTTGATTTTTTTTGTGTGTCTTTGGTGCGATTTGGTTTTCCGTTTTTTATCAAATTCGTTCCCGACAATTTCAGGGGAACCGGCGGTACTCGAATCCGCGAACTCCGCGGCGGCTCTCAGCCTGAACGCGGAGTTTCTCCCCCGCGCCGCTCCTGATCATCGAGTCCGCTGAAGCTCCGGTGCTGGTTCCCTTGCAGTAACTGTATTATTATTATTATTATTATTATTATTATTATTATTATTATTATTATTATTATTTACTAACGACAATAATAAGTATTATAATTATTATTTGTTATTATCGTTAGTTAATAATAATAATACTAATACTAATACTACTACTAATAATAATAATTCTTTTGCGTCACGATTGTCTCAGGTTTAATAAAATCCAGTTCAGGTTATTTGTCTAATTACAAGAAAGTTTAAACTCGATTTTTTTCTTTTTAGTTTTATTTTCCTGTTCGTGTTGTCTTCATGTAAATATTATTATTATTAACATTAATATTATTATTGTTGTTGATATTATTATACTATTATTTTTTAAATATAATAAGTACTATGGTCATAATAATAACGATGATAATAATGATAATAATTATGATAATAAGCTAGTATTGTTTCATCTCTCTCTGTTTCATCCTCTAACCTGCTGTCCAACGTCTCCGGTGCTCAGAGGTCCAGAAGTTGTCCAGCCTGGTTCTGCCCAGCGAGGTCATCATCGCCCAGAGCTCCGTCCCAGGTAACCCGCGCCGGGAGGCAGCACCGGAGCTGCGGGGAATCACCGGGGCCCGGGTCATGTATTTAGTTTCTCATCGGAAATTGTTGAATCATTTTCCGGCTTCGATGGGTTTGTTTTGTCATCCGTGAAAAACAAAATTTTCTTTGCAATTTTTTCCCCTTGTGTTTCACGGATGAACCCCCTCCCCCAACACACACACACACACACACACACACACACACACACACACACACACACACACACACACCTGCACCGGATGACGTGATCGACTCCTCGTTTACCGTTCGAAGGTCGCGAGCTGGCGGTGCTGGTGTTCGAACCCATCGGGCTCCGGAGACCCCGGTGATTTATCAACTCCGACAGTTGAATGACGGACTGAATGAGGCGGTGTGGGTCTGTTGATCGATCCTTAACAGTGATTGAGAACAGTTCCATTCCTCGTTCCTAAACGTTCGGTGTGCGGCGTAGCTGGTGTTGATTGACAGGTGGAGCCCGCCTGAGATCCGGACAGGTTCCTGATCACGTGTCCGTGTCTTGTGTCTGGCAGGAGAGGGTTTGGGTATTTTCTCCAAAACCTGGATCAAAGCCGGAACCGAGATGGGCCCGTTCACCGGCCGCCTGGTGTCACCGGAACACGTCGACCTGTACAAGAACAACAACCTCATGTGGGAGGTAACTGACTCACCTGACTCACCTGACCGGTCGGGTGGACACTGCACGCCAAACACCAAAGACATACATCATTACAACTAAACAACCAGCTGCCGTCTGGCCTGGTCTGGTCCAGTCCAATCCTAGGTCTGTCCGGTCCGGTCCTAGGTCTGATCCGGTCCTCTGTCTGATCCGGTCCAGTCCTAGATCTGGTCGGGTCCGGTCCTAGGTCTGGTCTCATCTGGTTCTAGGTCTAGTCTGGTCCAGTCCTAGGTCCGTTCCGGTCCCAGGTCCAGCCAACTAGCTTTCTGATGCATCCAATCATTTTCTTCGCCTGTCCTGTTAAGGGTCACAGGGGTGGAGCCTATCCAAGCTCTCTGCTGAGGTGGCTAATTGTTAGCTTAGCTACAGGTGAGTGACTGATCTCATGGATGAGTGACAGGTTAGGGTCAGCTGCTGCAGCTGGTAACCTGTCATCTACGAGTGATTAGTTATACTAGTTAGTTTTAACCTTTTACCCACCACGAGTTAACATGCCAGACCAGCTCCTTTATGTCACTTACACTTGTTGACTAGGACCTTCATCTTTCTACCTGGTAAACTGATTAAAAGCAGCAACGCGGCTGCTGCAGGCTTCTGGAGCTAATCAGGTGATGGTCTCCTGCTCAGGTGTTTAATGAGGACGGAACTGTCAGGTACTTCATCGACGCCAGTCAGGAGGACCAGAGGAGCTGGATGACCTACATCAAATGTGCGAGGAACGAGCAGGAGCAGAACCTGGAGGTGGTTCAGATTGGCAGCAGCATCTTCTACAAGGCAGTGGAGGTCAGTGAACGCCTCACGATTGGGTTGGACAAAGGTCAGGAGTGTGCCTAGGACAAATGTCCTTGACACAGGAAACTCACCTTGTCTTATCTTTGAAAAATGTCTTTTTATAAAAATCCAATTTTTTGCTTGAAGAGAACTGCAAATTCCTCAAAATAGACCCTGTTCTCCAGAGGAGGACCAGAAATATATTTGTGAATATTTTTGAAATGTTGTTACTACTTAGAGCAGTAAATGTTTCTGAGCTGAAAAATACCCTGCGGACAATGAGACTCATTAACTGAGCATAAATGTGATTTTAGATTCCAATAAGTTACGGTAGAAAAGAGGACGAGGTGCCTCGGAGCTTGTTGCCCTCCAGCAACTGAAGGGTCGCTGGTTCAATCCTCGCTTCCCCGTGACCTTCTCCAGGCGTCCTGGATACTGAGCCCCTGAACGGCCGCGACGGGTAGTCTGGTGCCTTGCATCGCAGCACCACCATAAGTGTGTGTGCGTGTGTGTGTGTGTGTGTGTGTGTGTGTTAGACATAGCGAATCCATTCAGTGGTTTTGCGTTGGCAGGCGTCCTCAGACCAGGACTGTGGCGCCACCTGTTGAACATTGTTATGACCAGGAGCTGCGTCCTACTCTCAGACTTGATCTAAAAACTTCAAGACCATGAGAATGCAGAGCTTGAATAATAATCTCTCTTCAAGAGTGCATGACTGCCCACATCAAAGATGGTTTTGCTTCACTGTCCCCCTCAGACGATCCCTCCCGACCAGGAGCTGCTCGTCTGGTATGGAAACTCCCACAATACCTTCCTGGGAATCCCTGGAATTCCTGGAGGAGATGAGGAGACGGGCAAGAAGAGCAAGAGTGGTAAAGATGATGATCACTGCCCTGCAAGTCGTCCGCAGAGAGACGACGAGAGATGAAGCCTCCTGAATCTCTGCTGCTGCCCCAGCGGCGCCAGGCTACATTAGCATCCAAACCATAGCGTTAGCATCCGCAAAAACATGCTGGCAACAGCAGGGAGATTCTTTGCAATTAAAAATTAGCATAACATTAGAAAAAAAGAGCAGCAGCTGCTCATCACCCCTGCTGCAGGTTTGACTTCGTTAACATGCAGAAAATGCAAGTTAGCATTACAGAAAAAAAGTAGCGTTACTCGCATTGAATCATATTTGATCTGAACGCAGCAAAAGACCCTCCACCCTATCAGTATAGAAGTCTTACTCCTGCTTTTTCTTCTTCTTCATTTTCCCAGATGAGTTCCACACCTGTGAAGGCTCCTCTTCCTCCTCCACATCCTCTTCCTCTTCCTCCAGTTTGGGCCGCATGCGCTGCGTCATCTGCCACCGTGGCTTCAACTCCCGCAGTAACCTGCGCTCCCACATGCGCATCCACACGCTAGACAAGCCGTTCGTCTGCCGCTTCTGCAACCGCCGCTTCAGCCAGTCGTCCACGCTGCGGAACCATGTCCGGCTGCACACCGGGGAGCGGCCCTACAAGTGCCATGTCTGCCAGTCGGCGTACTCGCAGCTGGCTGGCCTGCGGGCGCACCAGAAGAGTGCCAGGCACCGGCCCACCGGTGACCCCAGTGCCCCTGGGAGAGGAGGAGGAGTGGTGGTGGTGGGAGGAGGAGCAGGTGGGCACGCTGATCACTCCCCACCTCCTTCTCACCCGCCACAGCTGACCGCCGTGCCACACCCAGCCTCACTGGTCCATCACATACCTACCATGGTGCTGTGATGGTGTCCCACACACCTTTGACCAGCTCAGATATTCAGACAGACCTGCTCTGATGCAGGTGGGTCCTGTTACCTGCTGTAGAATGGAATCACCCAGCAATCGCTGCGACACGTCTCACGGATTCATTCTGTTCTCACCAAAACACCATTTTAAAAAGACAGAGCTTTAACAATGACCAGCAGGTGTCACCAAACACCTGAATGCATAAATACAATCAATTCTATTGACTGAATAATAATCAGCCACAAATGCTCCTCTGTAACATTAACACCAGGTCTTAGCTTGCTAGCACAATAAACAGATGTGTCAGAAAGACACACACACACACACACACACACACACACACACACGAGTCTGCCAGTTCCTTATGAAATGCTTCTTCATCCAGGGTGAAGAAGCCCTGATTGATTCATCCAACAGTTGCATGAAGAGACTTCGTTTGCCTGTACCTCGGCTGTTACGCTGCTTGCTGGTGTTGTGTGTCTTGGAAACGATGATGTCGTGCTATTGTTTGCATGCAAATATTAAACGTAATGATGTGGAGAAGTAGACGTCTGAGGCTCCTCGGAGGAAATCAGAGTCTGTGCTGGATTTCCTACTGCTCACATGTAAATTGTCACTGTGTTCCTGTGCTAACATGCTAGCCTGGTTGTTGGCTTTGACAGCAGCCATGATGATGAGTGACTTGAGCCCTGAGACTTTTCATGCCGTGATATTTCCATGTGTCCGCCTGCTCCGAGTGTGAAGTAGAGCTGAGGCAGCTGGGAATGGCTGACCTGCATGTCACCATCGAGTTTTATCAAACCTCCCTTGTAAAAGTGAAAATTTTATCAGACACATTGATGCTACAATTTTGAATAACCTCTGTTAATCTACTGTCCTGATAACAACTAAACTAACTACTATATAAACCAGCTAGCTTCTGGTTTATAAGGGAGCTTGCTGGTTTGGAGAGCTATATGACTGACTAGCATGTTCTTGGCTCACAGCTCATTAATCTGTTAAACTTCTAGCAGTTTCAACTTAGCTTATACTCATGGATAAACTATTTCTAATGTTACCAGTTTCTATGCCAAGTCAGTCACCCAACTACTTTACTCACTAATGTTTAAGTGAATTGTTGTCAACAGTAGCCAAATAATCAGTAAATTAAGTATTGAGGAATATTTAGCTCCATGCCTCCACTGTTAAGATGTTAGCTTGACTAATGCTGACCCAAATGCTATAAGCTAGGCTTCGCTAGCTCCCTCTGAAGCGAGTACATTTGAGCCAAGATGTTGTAATATTTACCTTGTGCCCACTTGACCAACAGATCAAATTGTCTTTTGGAAGTTTTGGGGCTAATTGTTGTCACCCAACATTAGCTGCATGCTAAACAGCACAGAGTGAATCATTTTTGGTATTTTAATGATGTTATCACTCCTTTCATAATGATCGTGGCTCAAGCAAGTTCCTTTAAGGACACTCAGCTCTTATCACAGTAGGCAGAGGCTGAAACTTAAAAGTATTCCATCGTAAGATTCTCACTAGTTTCTGCCTGTACGGGGCCCAAATTGGGTCACAGTCCTCTTTCTTTTGCTGTTAGCGGTCTTTTTTTAATGAGTCCAATTTTCTCATCTTGTACATTTACTGTACAAAAGTTTCACCCTGATGGCCTGATATCTGTATCTAATGTGATGTACTGAAAACAATGTTAAAATAGAAGTTACATATAATTCTACTGTCACTTTATCCTTCATATGTATGTAAACGGTCATGTATGACACATGTATCAGTTTATGAAGTATCTATGTTAGCTTCATTAGAGGCTATTGTATTGAGCCTACTTACTCCTAATAAAGTACTCTTTGACCTTTACTCTTTGCGCTCTGGGTACTTTGATTTGGATGACCTGCCCTCTGGCGCCACCCTGAGGACCATCCTATTAACTACATTAACCAGAGTCTTCTGCCTATAGGGGGCAGCAGCAACACTTTCCACGGAGGAATTTGCAGAGTTTAATTACCAACATGTTTTTTGATTATTAATTTTCATCTGCTGAAGCCTGCGAGCGCCTGTGGGCCAAGTGAGGAGAGGACGACTGTGCTGAATCAATAAGATGGAGCTGCCAGTCAACCTGTTGGGTAACATCAGAAATCACAGTATGAGCAAACATACCTTTGGGATGCACACACACACACACACACAAACACACACACACACACACAAGAAGTTCCCACTCTGTCCAAACGTCTGATGACTCAGGCTGAGTTAATCAATAACTAATTCCTGTTTCAGTCAGCTGAGTCTGTCTGAGCTCCAGGAGTCTCCCTGCTGATCAGCAAATGTTTCCCGAGGTTTGAGCTTCTTCCCTGAGCTCTCCTCCTCTCCTCTATCTGCCTTCTCTTGGTTTAGGGTGTCACCTCGCCACTTTCTGGATGAAGGTGTGTGTTGCCCTGCTGTGCGTGTGGAGCCTCTGCTGGGGGACAGACGCCGATTCCAGAGCGTGAGTCAGCACCTTCTCTATTTCCTTGCTAATCTCAGTTTAATCACATGTTAAAAGGCAGAAGGACGTGAACACCTATAGTTATAGCAACCAGTGATGTCACAGTGGCATGATGTCACGTTCTTCAGCTTTTGCACCTCCATAATTGTTATATGATGGTTGGAGTGTAAGATGGGAGACCTATGTAACACCCTCACGGAGGAGACATTCTCCGAACCTGGCAGAGAGGTTCTCTAAATCTTCAGCTAAGGATCAGGGTGTTCTCTGTAGGTAACGACCACCCCACTGCATGACAGAACATCGGGAACGCTTTAAAACTTCCTCTTTTTCATATTGAGAATTTTGTAGTTCATAAATCCCTGTATGACTTTAGGAGAATGTTCCATTTTTGTTTATTTTATGTTCACATTGCAACATAAAAGGAATTTGGGGACATAAAGAAAATGTTCCCAAATGGTTCTCCAGTCATATGAAAACATTCCCTCTCCCCTAAGCTGTACGTTCCCAGACATTCTGAGAACTAAACCTGTAAACTTTCCACAGCAGAACATCAAGATGTTCAGGGATCAAAACTGTAGAACGTTTTTGTTTGCAGGCGGTCGCGATGTGGAGGCCTAAGCGCTCTGCAGCACCATGGCAAGTGGGAGGCATCCGAAAGGTTTCAGGGATGTTATCTGGCCGCGCACGTTAGGGAACAATCAGGATGTTCTGAGACCAGTCAGAGGAACATGTAAAGGGAGTTCCCTCTAGATCTTTGCAGAATGTTTTTGGGTGGTGAAGAAATTAAGTTATTCAAGTTCATAGGAGGTGCGAATTCACTGGCATGTTGGTAACAGTTGTTCTGCTGTGTTCCACCCGCACATCAACCACAACCGTCCCAACAGGTACCTGGTGACGGCGCCTCTCTCAGTGCGTTTGGATGCCATGGAGACAGTGTTGCTGCAGTTATTTGGTTTTTCAGAGGAGGTGAGGGTCTATGTGTTCTTGAAGACCTCAATGGCTCTGGACCATGTGATTCTGGCCAAGGAAATTGTGACACTCAACACACAGAACCACCATCAGGCTGCTGCCAAAGTCCGGGTGAGATGTGACACCACGAGCTGCGATTGCTCTAAAAATCATCCTGAGGTTGAGTCATGGTATCATTTCCTTTTTGTGTCTTTAGATCTTCCCAGGTCAGCTGGACAAGAGTGTGGGTCATGTGATCCTCCACATCCAATCAGCGGAGATCAACCAGCACCTTTCTGTTCCAGTCAGCCGAGACAATGGGTTCCTGTTCATCCAGACCGACAAGCCGCTGTACACGCCGCAGCAGAGTGGTGAGTCTGTGGTTCCAGAATGGGGGTCAGCTGATCTGCATCATGCAAGCATCAGAGAACCTCTGATTCAGTGTTCTGGTGTGTGAGATTTAGAGATAGCTAGTCAAGAAATTACCAACAGCACCACCCGCCTTACCCCACCCTCAAGACAATCTACGGTGGCCTGCAGGAGCGTTCAGGAATGGTTGCCCATTCGTCCACATTTTGCTTCTCAATCATCTCAGAACTCAACTTGTTGTCCAGCAACAACGGCCGCTGCCGTTGGCCAGAAATGTGTGAAGAACCTGCCGGCGTGTCGAGGTTCATGTAACATGTTTATCTTGTAATCTGAGGCTAACGCTACATTGTCTGAGCTGCAGAGGCCTTGTGTGTGTGAGACAGAGGTTGGGCTGTGGTGTATCCTCCTGCAGCCGTGCCAGTGGGAAACATCACATTTCCCTTACTGACGCTGCTGCAGTTCCTCATCAGCTCGTCTTCATTCAGCTTCCTCCCCCCGACGTACTGAAGCTGAAGAGTCTCTTCCCTCATTGATGTGGGCCGCTTCTGCTTCCTCCAAGTCTGCTGTGGGGAGGTTCAAGTTTCAAACTCCAATAAGTTGGTTTGAAACATTTGGAGAGGGCACAGCATCAAGAATTTTTATATTCTTGCTCCAGTTATGAGTGACGACACACAAAAGGAAGCCTCGATTTAAATCTGACAGACATACAGAGTCCAAGAATATGAGAAAAGTGCTTCTGATGACAACATATGCAAACTTGTTTGTGCGTCCAGTCAAGGTGAGGGCGTTCTCCCTGAACCAGGAGCTCCGGCCTGCCAATCGCAGCGTCTTCCTGACCTTCAAGGTGAGTGTAATGATATGCAGCACCACCAGGAGGCTGCATATCATTTTTGTACATTTAAAGCAGGGGTGGCCAACCCTGTGCCATGGAGGGCCGTGTGGATGCAGGTTGTCCTTCCAACCCAACCCTTTAACAGGTGAGTCCACTGATTAACGCTCTTCTGTGGCTGAAGGTGTGTTAATCAGTGGAATCACCCTCTAAAGTGTTGGGTTGGAAGGACAACCTGCATCCACACGGCCCTCCATGGCACAGGGTTGGCCACCCCTGCTTTAAAGTAACCGTGGATATCTGTTCCATCAGGACCCGGATCACAAAACCGTGGACATTGTGGAGATGATTGATGTGAACAACGGAATCCCATCAGTGCAGAATCCCTTCAAGATCCCTATCAAACCAAAGTAATCTGAATATTGCAGGACATCTGCGGTGTGTTCACGGAGACTTCACAACCATTCCAGGCTCTCTGGACAGGAGGCAGCACGACTGGCATGATTCCTAGTGGTTCCAGGCTGTGTATATCATGTTTTTTCAGGAGATTCCAGGTTGAGTGTTGTGATGCTTGTGTGGTTCCAGGTTGGGGGTGTGGTCCATTGAAGCAGCATATTCTGATGACTTCACCACCACAGCACGAGCAGACTTTGAAGTGAAAGAATACGGTAAGAAGGTGAATCCTCGGTGGGATGACAGCAGAAGTATGTCACTGTGATGGAAACCGGTCCAACCCACTGACTCTTCTATCGGTTTCAGTTCTTCCAAGTTTCTCTATCCTTGTGGAACCAGAATCCAACTATATCAGCCACGGTAGCTTCAGCCATTTCTGTCTCAAAGTGTCTGCCAGGTGAATACAGTTGGAGCATCATGTTCAGATGCTGATCTGTTATGAAAAGTAACCATGTGTGTCGGTTCCAGGTATCGCCATGGGGCGCCAGTGGCTGATGGCGAGGTGTTTCTACGCTATGGTTATGTCAGCAAGAAGGACACTCCAGTTATCATCCCAAAATCTGTGACCAGAGACAGAGTATGAAGAGTGTCTGGAGAACCAGCACGGCGTCTCTATAGCGAGGCAATGCCCTTCATTTGTGTGTGTGTGTGTGTGTGTGTGTGTGTGTGTGTGTGTGTGTGTCTGCCCTGAAGCTGTCATTGTCTGGTGAGGTGGATGTGATTCTCAACATGGAGGAGGTTCTGTCCAAACACAATGGACCCAGAGACCTGAGCAGTCTGGTGGGGAAGTACTTGTATATAGCAGTACTACTGCATGAGGGTACGGGTACAAACAAACACACACACACACAGATGGGTTTTGGTCTGGTGTAAAAGAGTTGACGCCTACCTGCTCTTGAACTCTCAGGTGGAATCAGTCAGGAGGCGGATTTTGCTGCAGTGAAGTTTGTCAAATCACCATACAGTCTGAGCCTGGTGTCCACGCCCCCTTTCATCAAACCTGGACTTCCTTACAACCTCCAGGTGAGATGCATAAACAACACACAAACATTTTTGTGTGTGTGGTCAGGATGGACCCTCCTAAGGAGATACAAGATTTTTTTAAAAAATCAATTGGAAGCTGAAATCAGAATATATAACATATTTCACAATAAAAATCATAGAAGATCAATCAATCTGTTCTTCTTGTTTTCTTCTAATGGCGTCCAGGTGTCAGTAAAGGATCACCTGGACAAGCCAGTGAAACAGGTTCAAGTCCGTCTGGCAGAGCGAAGACTGTTCAGACAGGGGGGAGACAGCGGGGACATGCCGTGTCCTGACAGCGCCAAGACCCAGTCAGACGGCCTCGCTGTTTTTATCTGCAACACGCCGAGCGATGCGGTCAAGGCCGTATTGAAGGTGTGGTTGTTGGTTTTGTTGATTGTCTTTAATTTTTTATCATCGTTTGTTCCAGGTTATTTACTTGATGTTAATATTCAGTTGTGTAGTTGTTCACTAGTTTACTTAGCATGTTGTTAGTCTGTTTTTTCTGCCGTTGTTTACTTGTCGCTTCCTCATTGGGCTCAGTTCGAGACAGCAGATCCCGCCCTCCCAGCCACCAGTCAGGCCAGTCTGCATCTGGAGGCTGTGGCCTATCACTCGCCCAACCAGCGCTACCTCTACATTGACCCACCGCAGCCTGGCCGCAGCCTGCAGGTGGGCCTTTACACCAACATCAAGGTGTACTCAGCCACCCCCTCCTATGTGCCCATCAAAGCCCTCAGTTTCCTGGTGAGTTGGTGCCAATGGCCATATTCAGTCTGACTGGTGTTGCCATAGAAACCTGAGACATCACTCTAAATGTTTCCTCAGGTGCTCTCCAAAGGGAAGGTGGTGGATTTTGGCAGTCAGAAGTTTGTCTCCAGCAGCGACCACAGGCAGACTTTGAGCTTCAAGGTGACGGCGGCCATGGTCCCGTCCATCCGCCTGCTGGTTTACTACATCCTGTATGGTGAGGGGACATCGGAGCTGGTGGCTGACTCCATCTGGCTGGATGTCACAGACAAATGTGTCAATGGACTCCAGGTAGCTGATGATGTCATCCTTGATCGCTATGTGAGGTTTTTACCACAGTTCAGGACCTTGTGACATGTGAGCCAGGTGTGTTGTTGTGTAGCACCTGAAGTGATTGCTGGAATATCCATCTTCTGATTTAAAGATATTGTAAGTTCACATGTCAGCTGCTGAACCCTGGAGCTCATTCTCTGCTTTAAAATCAATATGCACCTGATCTTTACGTGGGAAATTGACTCAGAACTGACGATGAAGTGATCGAAATGTGTGTGTGTGTGTGTGTGTGTGTGTGTGTGTGTGTGTGTGTGTGTGTGTGTGTGTGTGTGTGTGTGTGTGTGCAGACAGAGCTCTCGTACCGGAGTCAGGAATACAAGCCCAAGAATAACCTCCAGCTGGACATCAGGACCAATCAGGACGGTCTGGTGGCGCTCTCTGCTGTTGACTCCACCCTCTTTACCCTGCGTCCTAACTACAGAGACCCTGTTACCATGGTAACACACTAACAACACATCCTGGTCTTGCTCTAGGAACATTTGTGTTTTTATACATAGCCGCTTTAACCAGCTGAGTAACAGGACATACGGCGGCCTTCAGGTTCTGCGCCACATTGAGCAGAGCGACCAAGGCTGTGGTGGGGGCGGTGGCAAAGACAGTTCAGATGTGTTCCGATTGGCTGGCCTCACCTTCATCACCAATGCCAACGCCCACCCATCAACCAGCAGTAAGTTGATAAGTCAACCACTCAGTTCATGAATCAGATGAAGTTGACCTCACAGCCAGTGACTGAGGTCATCAATGTGTGTCCAGATCAGGCGTGCGCTGCTGCAGTTCGCGCTAAACGAGCTCTGTCCGAGGACGAGAAGACGAAGAAAGGTGAGACTCCATCTGTCAATCCTGACCTCTGTATGGCCCCCCGACACAGGAACTCACCCCAGCAGAGAAGTTTCTCCAATGTAAAAGTTTCTAAAGATGCTGGTAAAGTTTATTTTTTGTTGACTCTCACAGCTCTCATCTGTAGCTAGTGGCTAACGGCTAACATACACGTTTAGAGACAAGCTGTGACAGAAGCCGACGCAGTCACACTCAGGTCAGCTCAAAGTCGGGAGGCTCCTGGCTTGGTTCCGGCTCCTCCAGAAGCCCAGATGTGTCTGCTTAGAATATTAGTTCCAATTTTTTTCTTTTTTAAAGAATTTGTAAATTTGTTGGGGAAAAGGGGCCATGCATAAGTTAGCAATAATCACTGAACCATCCATCATCCCTCCCTCCCTCCCTCCATGTTCCCCCTCTCCTCCTGTTGAGGGTGGTGGGGGTGGAGCCTATCCCAGCAGCCTTCCCCCTGGACAGGTCACCAGTCCATGGCAGGGTCAACACATAGAGACAGACAACCATTGGCTCTCCCAGCCACGCCTACGGTCAATTTAGAGTCTGGATTAACCTGGTCCCTCTTGATGTCTTTGGACTGTGGAGGAAGCTGGAGTACCAGAGAGAACCCAGCAGGAACAGGGAGAACATGGAGACTCACCCAGAAAGACCCCGTGCTGCAGCCGGGGCTCCACCCACAACCTTCTTGCTGGGGGCCACAGGGAGGACCACTGCTCCACCGGGCCGCCTAATTACTGAACACTTTTCCTAATTAGCCAAACAATTTAACACTAACTAACCCTAACAGCTGCTAACATCTGGTAAGAGCAACTACGTGCAGGTAACAATGGCTAACACCTGTAAACAGCTGCTAAAAGCTGCTAGCAGTAGCTAACATTCGCTAACCACGAGCATCTGTCTGCAGCTGAGAGCTACGGAACTCTGAAGGTCTGCTGTGAGCAGGGAATGAAGTACAGCCCCAAGAGCGTCACCTGCCAGCAGTTCGCCCTGCAGAAGTTAGGAAATAAACCGCTCTGCCGCCTCGCCTTTGAGGAGTGCTGTCTGTTCATGCAGACGCACCTTGATGGCAACCACAACCTCATCCTGGGACGGCATGGTCAGTCTGGGCGCCCCAAACTAACCGTATAGCACAGAGGTGACAGCGACCGTGACAGTTAACAAATGTGTGTGTTGACAGATATGGGCGCGGACTTCGACTTGGCACCGTTCCTGGTGCGGAGCTACTTTCCAGAGGGTTGGCTTTGGGAGGTCCAGCACATCAGGTGACAAAACAAAGAATTCTGGAACATGAAACCAGTACTACCAGAGAAGGTTGATGTGTGTGTGTGTGTGTGTGTGTGTGTGTGTGTGTGTGTGTGTGTGTGTGTGTGTGTTCAGGGCAGGTCAGCAGTCCATCAGCAGGAAGTTGCCAGACTCCCTGACCACCTGGGAGGTGAAAGCTGTCGGCATGTTCCCCAATGGTGAGCTTCCTTCCGTCCTTGTTCTTTGCTCCGCACATCTAAACACAATGAGAAGTGTGATAGTGTGTTTTTGTGGTGTGTTAGTGGTCAGCAGCAGTGTGAAAACTGTGCATGTCTCTGGCAGGGATATGTGTGGCTGAGCCGGTCCAGGTGCCGGTCCGCTTACCGCTCAGCGTGGACGTCCCACTGCCGTACCAGGTGGTCCGAGGGGAGCAGCTGGAGCTGAGAGGCTCGGTCTACAACCAGCAGCCCGATGGTGTCATGGTACGACTGACACCAGTGTCCTGGTGGTGGTCGAGTCCTTCAGGGTCTGTCAGGAGGGAAAAGTTCCCTCTGACTTTCATTTCAATGGGGTTCTGCTTTCACAAGCCTGTCGGGGAATTTGCAGAGAAGAAAAGGGATCAGCAAATTCACAAAATAGACTAAATACTTCGTAACCTTCTTAACATGAATATGTTCTACTATGCAAAAATGAGAAGAATTCCACAAAATTCTAATAGGGATTTTTTTTTATTGCTGGATCAAATTTGTTTTGCAAATTCACTCAGTTTTTAAATTCTAAATAGTCAGAAACTCAAAACAGACCTTTGCCAGACACTGAGCACAAAAAGTACAAATACTGCACAAAATGATAAGTACAATGGTTAATAATTGAACGTGTAACAAAGAGCCCTTGTAGTATGATCCGTTATTGATGAGAAGGTCAATTGGTGGTGGATCAGACTTCCAAAAGTCAAAATTTCTCTTTAAATGTCCTCTCTCTGGTCCCGCCATGTCTCCCTCAGTACTGCGTGACACTGACGGTGGGCCCGGCGCTCTGCCTGCTCCAGTCCCAGACAGTTGCTGGGGGTGCAGGGCTTCACTCCACCACCTGCACCTGGAGCCCCCTACCTGCAGAGGGGGTGGGGAAGGTGGCGTTCACCCTGCTGGGCCTCGAGCCTGGTGACCACACCCTGACCTTCACCCTGAAGACCCACCAAGGACAGCGGGACATCATGGAGAAGAAGTTGCGAGTGGTGGTACGTATGCAGGCGGATGAGGTCATAGCTTAGCATCCCCACCATGGAGAGAAATTAAGGCCAGTCTTATTATTCTAGTATTTTGGAGTTAGTTTAATAGTGATATGAAATCATAAAAAAATAAATGACGCTGTTCAGAGAAAGATGGCTCCTCCCCTCCCCCAGGTTCATACTACTCCTGACTGCCAGAACTCCTAGCAGTAGATTAGCCACCTAGCTAGAGCTAGCTCTGTCAGCCCTGACGACGAACAAAGCAAAGGAAACAGAGAACTTTGCTGAAGTGTGTAACTCGAGAGGGAAGGATGCTCGAGGACGTTTACTGGACCACTGATCATCACATGTCCAGTCAGAGGGCAGAGATTCACGTTTTCCTCTGTCAGTTTTGTGGATGTGACGTGCACTGCTTGTCTGGTTATCACGTTTGCAGCCAGAAGGCGTGAAGCAGGAGGAATATTCAGGAGGGACGCTGGACCCACAGGGACTCTACGGTACCGTCTCTCAAGTGTTCATGTCTGGGAGCAGGTCAGTGTTTGTTGAACTGTGTGTCTGTGGTGTAGGTTTGGAGAAGAGGACGGTGGTGCTGAAGAACACGCTGCCAGCCAACATCGTTCCCAACACGGCCGTGGAGAGAATGCTGAGCATCAATGGTAAGATGTGGCTTGTGATATGGCGGCAGCAATGCATGTGAGGTACCACAGAGCAGCTGATTCACCCTGGCGAAGGGGAGGGGCATGTCTAACACTGACTCAGCAGCTGGACAGAGACATGGCTGAGGACAACCATGGTAACATATTACCCTCAATGAAGGTGTGTGCTTTGTGTCCCAGGTGAGGTCCTAGGAGACGTCCTGTCTGTGATGCACAACCCTGAAGGCCTTCGACAGCTCATCAATCTGCCCTCCGGGTCAGCAGAGGCGGAGCTTGGTGGAGTCCTGCCCCTTGTGCAGGTGTACCTGTACCTTGAGACAACAGAAAGCTGGGACATCCTGGGAGCTGACATCCATAAGAACTCAGCCAAGCTAAGGCAGAGGATTCGAGAAGGTGAGGACGGGTTCTGTAGGGCGGCATGTGTGAGGACCTCAGGTTGACTATCAAAATAAGAGCACGGTGCTTTCAGACCAGAGGAACTTCATAGTTCCCTGACCTGTTGGAGAAAGGTCACGGGAAGGGGTAACTGCTCCAGGCGTAGGACCCTGTACGTTCTTCGGGACTGATGCAGCACTGGTAACAGCCGTGTTGAACAGCAGGGAACCTGTGGACAAGTGCATCGTGCCTCCCTGTAGAGACTGACAGCACATTCCTGAGGGTGAATCACTGATTTATGAGGAAAACATGTTTAAGGTGAAGGTCAAGGAGGTCAGTGAGGTTAATGAGGTCAGTGTAGTCAGTATCAGGAAATGAAGTTGCGATCTTCTGATGCAGTGGAACATGGTGTTTGTGTTCAGGTCTGGTCGGTATCAGCTCCTTCCGAGGTGGAGACTCCGCCTACAGCATGTGGACAAAGAGAGAGGCCAGCACCTGGTCAGATGAAGCACGCACACGCACACGCACACACACACACACACACACACACACACACACACACACACACACACACACACACACACACCCCAATGTGACTAATCAAGCCATGACTTGACAGTTATTTATTTTAACGCCATCTAGAGGCCAAATCATGAACAACATGCAAATGTGAAGTAGTTTGCAGCTTGAGCCACCACCACTGTTCCCTCTGTCTGGTCTGGCAGGCTGACTGCTGCGGTGGTGAAGACTCTGTCCCTGGCGAATCAGGTCGTCACTGTGGACCACCATGACCTGTCCGAGTCTGTCGCCTGGTTGATCCGCCACGCTCAGCAGCAGGATGGATCCTTCACAGAGAAATCCTCTTTCAGACCTAACAAGATCAAGGTGAGCCCCCCTCTTCTTCTTCTCCACTTGCTGCAGCAGGCTCCTCTCGGGGAAAACCCTCGCCACCTCCCAGCTAACAACTGCCTGTGTTCTGATTGGCTGCAGGCGGCTGGGACGGAACAGACAGTGTACCTGACGTCTTTTGTCCTGATTGCTTTACACGGAGTTACGAGCATCAAAGATCAGATCCTGCAACTCCAAGTTAGGACACTCCTCCTCATCATCCTCTTCTTTCTCCTCCTCTCCCTCCTGCTCCTCCTCTTCATCAATCATCGTCCTCGTGTGTCACTCCTGTGTGTCTAAAGCGCTTAATCACACAAACCTCCATCAGGTGATTTCTCCTCCTCCTCCTGCTCTTTCAGTTCCATGATGACAGCATGAGGTCAGCAGCAAACTACATTTCCCAGCATGCCCCAAGTGTGAAGAGTGTATATGTACGTGCAGTGGCGACCTATGCCCTGACTCTTCTTGACCCCAATGGTGTGACCGCCAGTACCCTGCTGAGCAGCCTGGAGACACTGGCTCACCAGAAAGGTGTGTGTGTGTGTGTGTGTGTGTGTGTGTGTGTGTGTGTGTGTGTGTGTGTGTGTGTGTGTGCCTGCTCACCATTCATTAGTTTGTAAATGAATGAACTCCATCAGGCAATGAGAGTAAATCCTACATGAACCACTTGATGCCTGAATTGATTTACAATTATATTAGAAAAAGTATTGTTTGTGTTCTTGCTTCCAAGCTGAGGCCAAATTCAGTGGAGGTTGTAAATCTGGCCATGATGCAAACAACAGGCACGAATGGTGAGAATGGTAAACCATTGCTGAATGTGTATGAATGTTTACAAACCGACATTGGAGGAATACATACGTTATCCTGGCTGTAGTCTGAGTGGACGCGGCGGTGTGCCACAAATGCTTCTCCTTCAGTAAATTTGCTGTTCAGATTCTGCTTTGATGGGTCTGAGAGCAGGAACCAAGATGACCAGCAAGCAGATGAATCTGGACCATAAGATACTTGATTCAGATCAAGAAGGTCTCAGGAAAATTGAAATTGAGAACTGAAAACACCAGACTGTGGACACAATAGTTTTGTTAAAGTGATGCTTCACCTGCACAATGTATTAATACCCTCCAAGTACTCACTAACAGGAGTACTCAGCTCACTGAGGGGTTTTTCCCTCCTGCATCACTTCTTAGTGACTCAAGAATGCAGGAAGAACCAGACATGTCTTTTTAGCTCGAAGCTAATGGAGACTGATGCTAACAGCCGCTAAACTGTCCACAAACATTTGTTCAATAACTCTCTAGGTCATCTGGTATAATCCAGGTGTGTGTGTGTGTGTGTGTGTGTGTGTGTGTGTGTGTGTGTGTGTGTGTGTGTGTGTGTGTGAGAGCAGGACACCCTGCTGAGCTCAGGTACTGGCAGGAGTCCAGCGTGAAAGCTGATTGGCTCAAACCTGACCAGTCCAGCGGGCTGACGGTAGAGACGACTGCGTATGTCCTGCTGACTGTGTTGCTCAAGGTGCTTCTCTGCTTTGGTTGTCTGTTGCCTGGTGTGTTGAATAATTTTCGAGCTATAGAAGGGTTCTAGGTGTATGTCACATGTCCTGTCACTTCCTCTGATCTGGACCGAGTATGATCAGATCATTCAAAGATCAAGTGAAGAAACTGATCAGCTTCAGTTATTGATCAGATATGAATCAAACTTTGACTAGGGGCGGGACTTACAGTGTATCCAGGATCTGTGTTTACTGAGTCATGTTGAAGTCATAAAGTTAGAAGATTAGAATTAATTTTGCTGATTAAATTGGAAGTAGTGTGTCTTTGTTCATCATAATGAAATGTGTTGAAGGGTAGGATCCAGTACGCCAACCCCATCCTGTCTTGGCTGACCCAGGATCAGCACTATGGCGAGGGCTTCTACTCTACACAGGTACCACACACACACACACACACACACACACACACACAAAGTAGCTACCTGTTTTTGTATTCATGGTGTCTTCATCTCTTATTGCTGACTTAGTAGACAAACCCTCACACATCAGAGGAGGTCATGTGACCTGACGCCAGCACAGCCACATGACTAAACCACCATCTCTGGAGTGACACGGCGCCAGGTGCTAACACTCTGCCTCTCTCAGGACACAGTTCTGACTCTGGAGGCGTTGACAGAGTACAGCCGGGTCACCCCTCGAGCCGTCCTCAATCAGGACATCAACATACGCTACCGCAGGAGAGGAGAACTGGGACGAGTACAGGTTAGCCAGAGCCGACCTGTGGCCACGCCCATCCAGGTGAGACGGAGAAAATGTCCAGTTTCCTGTTTCTGCTCGGAAAGGGGAGGAGGAAGAGGAAGTTGTTTCGGCCGCGGGCGTCTTTGTCCTCCCAGCAGATTCTGACTTATCACTCCAAGCTTTGAAGCAGCTCTGTCTTGATTTTTGTCAGGTGACAAAGAACGATGAAATCCTTGTGTCAACAGGTTATGGGAGGGGAGTGTCTACTGTGAAGGTGGGTGTGGCTAATGACATGTTACACCTTGAAAACTGCACTAGAAGCTGAGCTGCCTGTGATTGCAGATGAAGACAGTTTACTATCAGACGACCCCACCTGCTCGGAGCTGTAACTTTGACATCACCGTAGAGATGGTGGGCGCCGACACCTCAGACAGTGAGTGAGTGAATGGCAGTGTGTGTGTGTGTGTGTGTGTGTGTGTGTGTGTTGGGTGCAGGAGGAAACTTCTTCTTCTTCTTCTTCTTCAGGTTCTAGTCTCAAGGCTCCTCACCTGGTTGCTTGTGTAAAGTAAGAACATCTGAACCAAACACACTCATGTTGAACTGTCAACAGACCTGAGTTCCGCCTCTCACCTGCAACAAGTCTGCATTTTATTGACAACTTAAATTGTGGGTCTGATCAGAGGCAGAGTGTCTCAGTCTGCAGGTTGAGAGCTGTCCAACTGTCCTGCAGGTACAAGCCTCCTGCTAACGAGGCGTTCACTGAGTCCAGTCTGACCGTCCTGAAGATCCAGCTGCCAACTGGTGTGGAGGCATACCTGGAAGACCTGAAACAGGTCAACACTTAACCTTCCTCTTCTTCCTGTTCTGGGCCATAAGTAGAGATGCTTCTCTCCAGAGGCGCTAGGGAGCCTGATCCAGAATCAGTCATCTGACTCTTGAACAAGTCATCCTTGAGCTTTGGAGCAGTGACCATGTGTCTGTGTTGCAGTTCAGAGACATGGCGGAGCCGATGATCTCCCACTACGAGTTGCAGGGGAGCACCGTCATCATTCAGATGGACACTGTGAGTGGCACACAGACCTCAAACACTACAGAGCAGAACCGCTGGATCTGGACCTAAGGGCTCAGAAACCAAAGATGGCAGAAGAAACAGAACTTCTAACATTAGTACTTCCCCTCCAGTCACTAGGTTCCCTCTGATAACTTCCTCTCTGCTCCTTAGGTTCCCTCTGACATTTTCCTGTGTGTTGGTTTTCGGATCCGAACTGGGTTCAGGGTGGGGGGGGCAAGTGAGTCCCTGTGCAGTGTCTACGAGCCTCAGGACAAAGGTGAGACCCAAAGAGAGCAATCACAGGAAAACAGGAAGTGCCCTGGAAGGAATGGAGGGGCCTGAGCAGGGTGCTGCTAGAAACTTCGCCGCTCTGGGGTTCCTAAAACATTGGCTCCTCTGTATCTCCTCCTCCAGGAAGTTTGTGCACCAAACAGTTCTCGTCCCAGGAGCAGCAGCTGCAGCGCCTCTGTGTGGGGGAACAGTGTCAATGCATGACAGGTGACTCCAGCTCAGTGCCTGATTGGACACATCAACTCAGTGCTTTTGACTTTGTCTGATATGCTTAAAGTTGTCATGGTTGCATCAGAGGGCCGACCTCACTAACGACGCCCGACTGGACTGTTTATACACACACACACACACACACACACACACACACACACACACACACACACACACACACACACACACATATATATATATACACATATACACACACACACACACATGTATATGTGTATATATATACATATATGTACATATTTACATATACGTGTGTATGTATATATATATATATACATACAGATATACACACACATATATGTGTATATATATATACATATATGTATATGTATATATACACATATTTACACCCACATATGTGTGTATATATATATATACACATATTTACACACACATATGTGTATATATACATATGTGTGTGTATATATGTGTATATACATATGTGTGTGTATATAGGTGTATATATGTGTATATATACATATATATACTGTATATACATATATGTATATGTGTGTATATATACACACAATATACATGTGTATATATGTATATATACATATATACATATATGTATATATACACATATATATATACATATACACACATATGTATATATACATATATGTGTGTGTAAATATGTGTATGTATATACACATATTTACACACACATGTGTGTGTATATATATGTATATACATATATATACATATATGTGTGTATATATACATATATATCTATACATATCTGTATGTGTGTGTATATATACACACATGTGTGTATATATACACATATATACACATGTATATGTGTATATATCTATACATATATGTATATGTGTATATATATACACATATATATATATACACACACATATGTGTATATATATACATATGTGTATATGTATATATATATATGTGTGTGTGTATATATACGTATATATATGTGTGTGTGTATATATACATATATGTATGTGTGTGTATATATACACACGTGTATATATACATATATATGTATAGATATATATATGTATATATACACATATACACACATATGTATATATATGAATCTACATATATATACACACAGATATGTATATACATATATACACACACACATATATGTGTGTATATATATATATACATATATGTATATACATATATATGTGTATATATGTATATACATATGTGTGTATATAGGTGTATGTGTGTACACTGCTAATACACATATATAAACACACATATACACATATATACACGCATGTATATATATGTACATACATATATACATATGTGTGTATATATATGTATATACATATGTGTGTGTATATTTGTGTATATGTGTGTTTATATATGTGTGTATTTATATATATATATACATATATACATATATATATCTATACATATATGTGTGTGTATATTTACATATACATACACATCTCCCTCGTCATGTAGTGATGTTTTTTTAATTGTATGAGGCATGTTGCTTGTGTAAATGTCTTCACACGCAATGTCACATGTTGTGTAGCTGCGTGTGCTGCCTACAGAGGTGCGATTGACTCGACCCTCACAGTCGCTGAACGCACCAAGGAGACATGCCGGCCTCAAGTTAAATATGGTGAGAAGGAAGTTTGAATATGTGATTAAAATTCTGCTATTACTGACACCTACAGAAGCTCCATCGTCCCACCACTGTTACTGACACCTGAACTAACCACAGAAGCGCCATTGTCCCACCACTTTTACTGACACCTGCACTAACCATAGAAGCTCCATTTTCCCACCACTGTTCCTGACACCTGAACTAACCACTCCACCTGCGCTACCTGATGGACCAACTCAATTACCGGTTGCTGGAGTGTTGATCTGGGGACGTTTGGTCTCTGCAGCCTACAAAGTGGCCATCAAGTCCTCAGCAACAGAGGGAGGCTTTGTCATCTTCTCAGCCAACGTCCTTGAAGTTCTGAAGAACGTGGATGAAGGTCCAGTGCACTGCTTCATTATTATAACGCAACATCACATTGACATCAGGGGACGTAGGAGGAGGAGCCAGACTCCAACCTGTGTCCCCTCAGAAATCCATTAGTGATGTTTCTGGAAATGAACTCTTCATATTGAATTAAAGTTGGGTTGTTTGCTTCTTCAGCGTTTGAAGCTGTGAGTCCAGGGACCGAGGTGGAGCTGGTCAAGAAGGTCACCTGCAGCTCAGTGGACATCCAGAACCAGAGGCAGTACCTAGTGATGGGCTCCAGTGGGTCAGAGGTCACACTCAACCAGAGTGTCAAGTCAGTTGTGTGTCTCCTCTCCTCTGGCACTCTGGGAGTCTTCGACTCTGATCGGTGTCTCCTGTCTCCTAGGTATCGTCTTCCTCTGGACTCGGACGCCATGGTGGAGCTATGGCCAACAATCTGTAGTTCTCCTGAGTGTTTGGACTACATCTCCCAGTTGGACGAGTTTGCTCTGGACCTGCAGTTATCCAGCTGCCCGAACACATCATAACTTCACTATAGGTTTTAATTTAATACAGCGGCTGTTGATTTTGTGGTGCTTCATGTCCCAGCTGCCATTAAAAGCTTCTGTAGCACAGAGACGTTCTCAGCATTTCTGATTTGACACTCCTGGAACATCTTTATGTTGTGGCCACGACTTACACGATCGCTGGGTTTAGGGTCACATGTCTCTGCAGTTTCTCATAAACATAACGTTTGCATGGAAATGACACTCAGGGAGGGTGACAGACCCCAACTCACTTTGTGGGACAAAGAGTATGTTTGTGTGGGGCCTCCAGCAAAGGCGGCGTCCGCGTGCTTGGCTGCCGGCTTTTGGCTTTTGGCTTTTGGGGGGGGGGTCAAAACTCCTGAAACACACAGAAAATGCATTTTGGCACAGCTTGGCCTCTGGTTGACTCAGCAGCACAAAATATGACCATGACAATAACAACGACAATACAACGACTTAGCAAATAACAACTTAACAACAGACACGCATTGAAATGATCCGTGTTTACTGGTCAAGCTGGTAAATCATGACTCCCATCCAATAAGGAGCTCACCACAAGTCTGTAGCTCCGTCCACGTCCACGCCTCCATGGTGGAACAGCAGGTGCTGCATCAAGCCAGAATATGAACAAAGACAAGTCCACTTCACCACTGCAGCGTCCTCACAACAAAGCACAGGTAAGTCTGGCCTTGTCTGAGTCCTCTCCCAGAGGCTTCCATCAGCCTGGCCTTCCGCTGGCGCCCCCTATGGGTACACAGGTGCTTGGTGGTTTCCTGGCCTTCGTCCATTTTCTTTCATCGCTTGAAGACTCCCTGCGTTTCGTTCTACGTTTGTTGTTGTTTGGTAGGCGTTCCCTGACGTCCCCGCGGCTGTTTGATTGATAGGACCCCCACGACACACACAGCCCGCCCCCTGGTGGCAGCCTTCACTGCTCCATTCACTCGCCCATTTGATAACACCAAGATTTCAGGCGTACATTTGAAAACTGCTGCCTGTCGATCAGAATGCGGGACAGCGAGTCAATTAGAGGGACGCCTGAAAAGGCATGGAAATGCGGGACAGTCCCGCACAAACCGGGACATATGGTCACGCAGGTGCAGGTGTTTGTGGACTGTTGAACTAAATGTAAAGTAGCTGGTCTGACGCAGATGCAGCTGTTCAGGGTTACCAGCTCTTAAGAGGCGATAAAGGCAACAGTCCGCGCGCGCGTGCGTGTGTGTGTGTGTGTGTGGGGGGGGGGGATTAAGCTAACCGGCTTTGTACCGGTGGGTATCCAAGGAGACGGAAGACTGACTCGCCACTCGTCACCGTCAGCGTGGCGCCGCGGCCGTGAGTCCCTCTGACTGGCTGCTGCTGCGTTGTGCGGGTTTGAATTTGGCGGTAATACTTGAAGTGGTTTCCATGGTGACCAGAGAATCTTTAGCTACTCCAACTACAAGAAAGGAGCTACATAATAACTGCCGTGCGTGTCGACGTGTACGCGCGCGTTAAGGGTGCCCTCAGGTGCTGACAGCATTTGGTCACTGGTGACCGGTGAACTCTGAGGTACCGTAGCCAGTAGGAAGCGAGTTGTCACGGTAAGCCCAGTCTAATGGTTGAGATGCTTCACGGTAGTAGGCTAGCTTCTGGGTTAATCATCGGCTGATTATTAGCTCTTGATTATTCGCTGTTCATTGTTCACTGTTGATTATTAGCTCTTCATTATTAGCTCTTCATTATTAGCTCTTCATTATTAGCTCTTCATTATTAGCTCTTCATTATTAGCCGTTGATTATTAGCTCTTCATTATTAGCCGTTGATTATTAGCTCTTCATTATTAGCTGTTCATTGTTCACTGTTGATTATTAGCCGTTGATTATTAACTGTTGATTATTAGCCGTTGATTATTAGTTGTTGATTATTAGCTGTTGATTATTAGTTGTTGATTATTAGCTCTTCATTATTAGCTGTTCATTGTTCACTGTTGATTATTAGCCATTGATTATTAGCTGTTGATTATTAGCCGTTGATTATTAGTTGTTGATTATTAACCGTTGATTATTAGCTCTTGATTATTAGCTGTTCATTGTTCACTGTTGATTATTAGCTGATGATTATTAGCTGATGATTATTAGCTGATGATTATTAGCTCTTCATTATTAGCTCTTCATTATTAGCCGTTCATTGTTCACTGTTGATTATTAACTGATGATTATTAGCTGATGATTATTAGGCAAGGCAAGGCAATTTTATTTGTAGAGCCTGTTTTCCCCACCAGTTTGTCTCCAGGCTTCATGGCATCATAACAACATCCTCTGCCCTCAGAGCCTCACATCGACTGAGGAGAAACTCCATAGAAAACCTTTAACAGGGAAAAGTGGGAGAAACCTCAGGGTGAGGAGGGGAGGAGGATCCCTCACCAGGAGGGACAGACGTGCAGGAGATGTTGGTACAGACAAGAAAACAGTTTATAACACAGAATGGAGGAAACATGGAAATGTTAATAACAGTTGAAGAAGGAAGCTTCTGGAAGGGGAGGCAGGGAGAGCAAGCCAGCTTGATGGGGGACTGGATGGTAGACTGGTTCATGGAAGGGGAGGCAGGGAGAGCAAGCCAGCTTGATGGGGGACTGGATGGTGGACTGGTTCATGGGAGGGGAGGCAGGGAGAGCAAGCCAGCTTGATGGGGGACTGGATGGTAGACTGGTTCATGGGAGGGGAGGCAGGGAGAGCAAGCCAGCTTGATGGGGGACTGGATGGTAGACTGGTTCATGGGAGGGGAGGCAGGGAGAGCAAGCCAGCTTGATGGGGGACTGGATGGTAGACTGGTTCATGGAAGGGGAGGCAGGGAGAGCAAGCCAGCTTGATGGGGGACTGGATGGTAGACTGGTTCATGGGAGGGGAGGCAGGGAGAGCAAGCCAGCTTGATGGGGGACTGGATGGCAGACTGGTTCACGGGAGGGGAGGCAGGGAGAGCAAGCCAGCTTGATGGGGGACTGGATGGCAGACTGGTTCATGGGAGGGGAGCGCAGGCCAGTGTAACAGTAGGGAATAAGAGGGGGGGGGGGGGGGGGCGATGCAGGCGGCGGTTGGGGCTCTGGTGGATCTGTGGAAACACAGAGAGACTGCGAGACACCAAGGCCAAACTACAAAGTGCAACAAGTAATGGTAATGAGAGTTCCAAAAATGTGCAGGGAGGAGAGGAGGAGAGAGGGGGAGAGGAGAGGAGAGGGGAGGAGGGCTCCATGTAACCTGATGTGTCCCCCAGCAGTCTAAGCCTGTAGCAGCATAGCTATCAATGGTTCAGAGCTACCTGAACCAGTCCTAACTGAAGGCTCTGTCATAGAGGAAGGTCTTAAGCCTGGACTTAAACGTAGTTAAAGTGTCTGCCTCTCTGACCCATGGAGAGAGCTGGTTCCACAGTAGAGGAGCCCGGTAACTAAAGGCTCTACCTCCCAGTCTGTTTTTATTGATACTGGGAGTCACTAACAGACCTGCATTCTGGGAGCAGAGTGCTCTGGTTGGACAGTAGGGACTAATGAGCTCTTTCAAATAGGATGGAGCTTCATCATTGAGAGCCTTATAAGTTAGCAGAAGGACTTTGAAGTCGATTCTAGATCCTACAGGAAGGAGAGAAGCTAAAGTGGAGAGATGTGTTCTCTCTTCTTAACTCCCGTCAAAACCCTCGCTGCAGCGTTCTGGACCAGCTGGAGACTCTTTAGGGAGTATTTAGGACATCCTGACAGGAGAGAGTTGCAGTGGTCCAGCCGAGAAGTGATAAATGCATGCACCAGTTTTTCAGCATCACTCAGGGAAAGGATATTCCTAATCTTAGCGATACTTCGCAGATGGAAGAAGGCGGTCCTGGTCACATGCTTTATGTGGGAGCTGAAGGAAAGGTCCTGGTCAAAAATGACTCCAAGGTTCCTTGCAGTTGTACTCAAAGTTAGGGTGATGCCATCTAGAGTAGTGATCCGATTCAAGAGTGTGTCCCTGAGGTGTTTAGGTCCAAACATGATGACCTCAGTTTGATCTGAATTTAGCAGGAAGAAGTTAGAGGACATCCAGGATTTCATGTCTTTCAGGCAGTCTTGCAGATGAGTAAGCTGGCTTGTGTCGTCTGGCTCCATCGACCAGTAAAGTTGTGTGTCATCTGCATAACAGTGGAAGTTGATCGAGTGCTTCCGGATTATGTCACCTAATGGGAGCATGTAAAGAGTGAAGAGAATCGGTCCTAAAACTGAACCCTGTGGTCCACCATATGTAACTCTGCTGTACTCTGAATGGTCATTATTAACATTAACAAACTGAAACCTGTCAGATAAGTAGGACTTAAACCATTTTAGGGCAGTTCCTTTAATCCCAGTTTCATGGTCTAGTCTCTGTAGCAGGATGCTGTGGTCGATGGTGTCAAATGCAGCACTGAGGTCCAAAAGGACAGAGACGAGACCTCTGTCTGAAGCTATAAGAAGATCATTAGAGACTCTGACCAGTGCTGGTTCAGTGCTGTGGTGTCCCTGAATCCAGACTGGAAGGCTTCAAAGAGCTCGTTGCTGTGCAGATGTTCATGTAGCTGCTCCAGGACAACCTTCTCAAGGATCTTGGAGATGTAGGGGAGGTTGGATATTGGCCTATAGTTGGCTAACACATCTGGGTCAAGAGAAGGTTTTTAAGTAAAGGGTTGATGACAGCCACCTTAAAGGCCTGTGGCTCATAACCTGTGACTAAGGAAAGATTAATTTGATTTAATATAGAAGTGTTGACTAGAGGGAAGGCATCCTTAAGGAGGCTTGTTGGGATGGGATCCAGCAGACAAGTGGCTGACTTGGAGGAACCAACTGTAGAAGTTAATTCTGACAGGTCGATGGGGGAGAAGCTAGCTCTTCATTATTAGCCGTTGATTATTAGCTGTTGATTATTATCTGATGATTATTAGCCGTTGATTATTATCTGTTGATTATTAGCCGTTGATTATTAGCTGTTCATTATTCATTGTTGATTATTAGCAGCTGACAATATCCTATCTGTCACTGAAGAGATGCTTTTCCTTTATTAACTTAAGATCATATTTGAAGAAAGTAGCCAGAGAAAAGTTAGTTCAACTCTTCATATTTATCAAAGAACCACTTTACCCGCCGCATTGCTTTATATGAAGCCATGTTGTGTGTGTATGTGAAATGAAGATGCCACTTAGAGACAAGTCTCTGATTTTCCATTGTCCCGGGAGACAATTTTGTGTGTGTGTGTGGGGCTCTTGTAAACATGGTAAACACAACCCCATCAGGCGCACGGATGGAAGGTGGTAGCATTAACTCACTCGGGTTCCAGCTAACCAGCATAGGTCTGTGTCTTCTAGTGTGGCTCTGTGGGAGAGGCCCTCCCTAAAAGTGGATGTGTTGCTTTAAAGTAAATCCATCCATCGTCATCTTCCGCTTATTCCTACACATTAAGGGTCGCGGGGGGTGGAGCCTATCCTAGCATCAACGGGCAAGAGGTGGGGCACACCCTGGACAGGTCGCCAGTCCATCACAGGGCCAACATACAGAGACCAACAACCATTCACACTCACGGTCAATTTAGAGAATCAATCAGCCTCGTCCCCAAATTGATGTCTTTGGACTGTGGAGGAAGCTGGAGTACCAGAGAGAACCCAGCAGGAACAGGGAGAACATGGAGACTCACCCAGAAAGATCCCGTGCCCGAGCCGGGACTTGAACCCGGAACCTTCTTGCTGTGAGGCCACAGTGCTGACCACTGCACCACCGGGCTGCCTGCTTTAAAGTAAATGAGAAACAAAATTACTTTATTTGTATATACTATATACTTAATTTGTCATCATCTGTGTTGTCTGTGTACTTTATGTCCACTCTGCCTGCAGTTACTAAATATAAACTACAAAAATGTCCAAGACATTGAAAAAACTCAAAAAACCCATTTTGATACATAAAACCACTTTTACAGTAAATAGCAGCATTTCTGTTGGAAACATGGATTTTCTAAATGAAAGAATAAAACAACTTGAGGACTCAGATGATTAGTGAATGTGAGAGTCAGCTGATTAATTTGCTGTAATAATTGACTTCTCAAAACTGTAACAATCTAAAAATGTGAAAAATATACAAAAATCTAAAAAAAAATGCTGTCTGCTGTTCTCTGTGGACTCGTGTGATTCAGTGGGTGTGTCCTCATCTCCAGTCTTTTGTCCATCTGGTCTCAGTTCATCATGGAGGAGGCAAATGTCCCAGCAGGAGGTGCAGACACTCGCCGCCATGGAGGAGGTAAAGGATGAGGGCCGTAGCCCTAAGATCAACAAATTTACACAAAGATGATTTTTGTAAATATCCTCCTCCTCCACCACCTATTACAGCATTTATGGTGCATGGTTGTTCACACACTGAGAAAAATAGTTTTATGATTGAAAAATGAACAAAACTGTCAACCTCAGTGAATCAAATTTGTGTAGAATGAGGCAGTGATGCCATCTGACAGATTTCTGATCCATGATTAGCTATAATGACCTTCAGGGTGGGATTGGTGTTGGTTTGGCCTGGTCTCAGGCAGGCAGCCAGTGAGATGAAGGGCTAAATATCACAGTAGGTGTTAGCTGCTGGGCTGCCTTGAGAGGAAGGAATGGTCATGGACTCAGAGCTCAGAGTGACATGGTTGTTGGAGCCAATGTGATACACCAGACGGTTCTTGATGAGAGCGTCTCTGCTGCCATCTGATGGGTTTCATCTGCATATAGTTGGCATTTAACCATTTTGCAGCTGCCAGGTAAATCCACCCATCCATCCATGCATCCCTCCATGCATCCATCCACCCATCCATCCACCCGTTCATCCACCCACCCATCCATCCATGCATCCATCATCCATCCATCCATCATCCATCCCTCCATCCATGTTCTCCCTCTCCTCCTGTTCAGGGTGGTGGGGGTGGAGCCTATCCCAGCAGCCTTCCCCCTGGACAGGTCACCAGTCCATGGCAGGGCCAACACATAGAGACAGACAACCATTGGCTCTCCCAGCCACGCCTACGGTCAATTTAGAGTCTGGATTAACCTGGTCCCTCTTGATGTCTTTGGACTGTGGAGGAAGCTGGAGTACCAGAGAGAACCCAGCAGGAACAGGGAGAACATGGAGACTCCACCCAGAGATACGCCAGGACTCAAACCTGGAACCTTCTTGCTGTGAGGCGGCAGTGCTAACCATTGCCCCACCGTGCCGCCGCCAGGTAAATCATTTATGTACAAACTAAAAATTAAAGAGCCTAAAATTGAACCTTGTGGAATCCCATTTCTGCAAGTCTGGTCAGATGACTAAGTAGAATTTATTTTAAAGCTCTGATGTCTGTACCCAACACCTGAACAAAGTTATTGCATTATTTGACACGTTACATTTCTGCATTTTCAAGAGAATTTTGTGACTCGCTTTATCAAAGGCTTGTTTTGAAGCCTGTGCAGTAATGCTTTTTAAAGTGGAGAGGTTCACATTGCTTGTTTCATCAGTCAAAAATATTTTTTCTTGATTTCCCAGCTGACAGCCAGTAGTCCTGCTCAGGTTCAGGATGTTATTCCTTCACTGTCTTCTTCTCTGTTGATGCTGCAGCGACATGTTTTTATTTTAACCCATCTGAGGACCTCCAGGGGATTCTCGTTGTTGTGGACGGGGACGTAAATGTCCTCAGAATGACGAGGTCTGTTAATGTCCCCAGAATGACGAGGTCTGTTAATGTCCGAAGCTGGCAGCCAATTTTGAGTTGTCACTGCACTTTGTTAATATTAAACTCTGAAGATTTGTTGTTTGGTCACCTAATAAAACAAAACAAAACACTTGTGTTCAGAGATCCAGCAGTGTCAACAGCAGCACGGTACTGTCTCTTTAAGAGCCATTGACTCCTCGTCCTGGGGCATCCCCCTTTGATGGGTGGGACTTTTACACTTGAGCGGCCTCCTATTGGGCAGCCAGTGGCCTGTCACTCAGCAGCAGTTGCTCTCATTGGCTTGGAGAGATTTCCTGTTGATTCAAAGAAGTGGAGTAGAGAGCTAAGGGAGAAGGTCTTGTGAGGAAGGTTCACACCGAGACATGGAGCTGACGTGCTGCTGCTGCTGCTGCTTATTTGTTTAAAAGAGGAAGAAGAGGAAGGCAGGAATTTACCCAGCAGTCCCCTGGGCTCTCTGAGGATAGACTGTTAGGCTGTGAGTACACCAACACAAATCTGGTCAAGTTATTGGTCAGTACGAAACTCTAGAGTTACTGTCCCATGTGTTAGAAGGACCGTAATCAATGTACTGCAACTTTATTCATCCACAAGAAGAGTTTTGCTTTGGTGGATATGAAACAACAAAAACAGATGATTATGAAGGTTAGTTTTTGTTGGACAACACTAATGTGTGTGTTTACTGTAGGTTACTACATTCATCAAAGACATGCCCACCTACACAAACATAGCTAAAGTAGCTGAATCCCTGTTAAACACAGGCATGGCTCATTCTGAGGTCAGAGGTCAGGAGAGGTAGCTGAGCAGGTCGAGTACTTAAACAGGGAGAGGCATCAAAGCCCTCCAGCAGAACGCAGAGGACTTGATACTGCAATCTGTGGCGCCAGACCAGCCTCATTAACATACTTGACACCTGCCAGCTCAGGTAGAGCATGAGATCATTAGCTAGTTAGAGGAGGAAAGATACAGTACAAGTAAAAGGATGGGATTCAAACCCACGTCTGCAGAGCACAATGGATGAGCGAGCAGTCCATTGCCTTCACCACTCAGTCACCTTATCTTGGAATTCATTTCCCCTTTCTCCCGTATTGTGTGTGTGTGTGTGTGTGTTCTTGTACTTGCTACATAGTGAGGACTACAATATGTATTTAACCAACAGAGAGAGGACATTTTTGGAAAGTGAGGACATTTTAGCCAGTCCTCACATCTTCGAAGGGCCGTTTGAAGGTCAAGACTTGGTTTTAGGGTGAAGGTTAAAATCAGGTTCAGGTTAGGTTTAGGGTCAAGGTTAGGGTCAGGCAGTCAGTGGAGATGGTCAGGGTTAGGGGGAGGGGCTAGGGAATGTATTATGTCAATGAAAGTCCTCACAAAGATATAAGTACAAGGAAGTGAGTGTGTGTGTGTGCGTGTGTGTGCCATGTAAAATCCTTTGACACAAACTGTTTGTGAAAATGGACATACAAATAAAATTGCCTTGCCTTGTGTGTGTGTGTATTTGCTACATAGTGAGGTATGAAATTCATTTTTAACAAGAATTGTGAGGACATTTTAGTGGTCCTCGCAACTTTTAAAAGAGTGTTTGAAGGTCAAAACCTGGTTTTAGAGTTGGGGTTAGAATTATCATCCCCAACGTGCTAACCTCCTCTTGGACTACAAAAATACCTTATCCCTGACATGCTAACTTCCAGTTGACTACAAAAATACCTCATCCTTGACATGCTAGCTTCCTGTTGGACTTAAAAAATACCTAATTTTGAATTGCTCTATAAAAGCAACCAGTAAGAGCGTTGTTTGCTGGGATTACCTGCTTTGATTGGCTGATCTCGCCATTCAGGTACATGTGACCAGCTGGTTGTTCAGCTGCTGGCGGTTCCTGGACATCATGAGCAGAAAGCAGAGTGAGCTGGTTGGTCGCCTCGATGACATGTTGACACGGATCGCAACAGAGACACAGGAGATCAAAGAGTTGGAGCAACAGCTGACGGATGGTGAGGAAACCAGACGCAGAGCACATCAACCACAGATTGGAGCCTGATGATTGGCTGTATGGTGTGGGCGGAGTCAATAAAGTGATTGTTCTGCTGCAGGTCAGATCCTGGCCAATGAAGCTCTTCAGAGGGATTTAGAGAGAATCATCTCTGGACTGCAGGACTACGTGAGAGGGCTGAGAGAGCAGGTAGGCACGCTGGCCACCTGTCTATCCTACTCTTCACCTGTCTGTCTGTGTATGGAGTAGTTGCGGAGATTTAATGGTCATAACGGTATCCTCTGGATGTCCTCTGAGGTCAAATATGGTTTCAGGTGATTTTAACACTGGAATGAAACTTCTGTCTCTCAGACTTGCCTCAAACCAGGTTGAGACATGAAGGAACAACAGAGAGCGACATGCAGAGAAGATAGAGGCAGTTCAGGTAGTTGACTCAAGGTTGTTGTGTGTCAGGTGCAACTAGCTCAGGAGCAGCTTCACTGTCTACAGATTGAAAACCAGAGTCTGCAGCTCTACCTGGAGGACACACAGAGACAATGTAGACAGCTGGGAGACACCATAAGGACACACACACAGGTGACTACATCTATCCTGATTCATATACCTGTGTGTCCATCTGTTTGACCACCTGTCTGTCTCTCCAGACCATGTCTGTCCAGCAGGGGGAGTTGTCAGAGTTACGTATGGAGGCCCAGGAACTGAGAGACAGACAGATGGAGAGCAGCAAACAACAGGCAGAGCTGGAGGCGGAGCTCCAGCAGCTGAGGGAGGAGCTAACAATAGAACAGGTGACAATCGATGATTACTGTTTAAATCAGTGAACTTCACTTCCTTTCTACTTGGATTCCTCATGCTATCATGTACATCGTTATTGAACATTTGAGCAGAAGTACGCAAAAAATATGATTTGAGAGTTGGTTGATGCTTTAGTACCAATTTCCCTCCTGGAATTACAAGTCAGTGGAACGTCCTGACAAGGACAGCTGCACAAAGACCCAACTGGATCAGACTGAAGCTCGGTATGAAGAGACCAGACCCCAGCTGGACCAGACCGCATCAGTCTTGAATCGTCGGGAGGTTCTGAGTGCAGCGCAGCAGCTGGATGAGGAAGGAACCAGAGGAGAAAACAAGTACAGGTAACAGTATCGCAGTACAAATACAACAGTACTCTTGCTGCATCCCTCTGTACATGGAGGCCTTCATATGAGGTTCTGGCTTTGGAACCTTCTTTATTCATGTCTGCTGTTTATTTTTACAACCATAAAGTGAAATAAACCGACAGTTACTTGATTGATCCAAGTCTTCCTCAAAACTCATCATCTTCAGTGTGGAGGTTGCTGTTAGCTAGCTAGTTAGCTTGGAGGTGGGGGTGGATCCTCACCAAGTGGGAGAATGTATCAGAAATAATGGCAGTAAATGTAGTCCGTATCCAGCTTTAACACATAAAAAACAAAACAATGCATGTAAATACTGAGATAGCTCTGATGACATGTCCACAAGTGTGGAGCAGCTCTACAGGACCGCCCAGCAGACTAGATCTAGAGGAGAGCAGGGTCAACAAGCCCACAGCCAAAACCCCGATCAGTTAACCAGACTGCAGGCTCTGATGGCCCGGGATCAGGACCCTGTGGTCTGGCAGGACCAGGAGGCTCCTGATGTGGAGCAGCAGTCAGATTGTAGACAGACGGAGGAGCCACAGGACTCTCAGAGCAGAAGCAGACAGGAACAACACAAACTGGTGAGTAGCAGCTGGTCTTCATTCAAATGATCTGAACTGGCATGAATGTTGAAGCTACACGACACAACAACAGTGAGATCACAACAAGATGATAAATACACTTTTTCCGACTACTTGCATTGTGGGTACCATTGTTGGCGTTGTCATTCATTTAGCTGTGGTGAAGTTCAGTGGCTCCGTGACCCCGTCTGAAAACCTGATGACCATCAGAGGCTTCGTTAGCTCAGCTTTGCTCACCCATTCGTATTACGAGTATGAGCTTACTTCTGTAGTCTGATTGTTGGTGGAATGCTTACAGAGCTTGTTCTATTATTAACTGGTTTCATAATAGTCCCTGTGAGCCGTAGTTTCTGCCCCCCATGAACGATAACCTTTCTTTGAGTGAATGATTTTGTCCTGCAGGAGGCGGAGCTACAGCAAAGGTTCCTGCCACTGGATGGTCGGCTGCTGCAGGTCAGAAATCATATTAGCATACGTCATTCATCAAATGATCTCACACATGAATTCATTTTTGCTCACTGTTGAACTTTAGCAACCCTCAGGTGAGTCTTATGGACAGGAGGTATGCCTGATGGCCATTTGTATCTCCTCCCCCTTGACATCTGGTGTGAAGTCCTTGGCAGCCTGGTTGATTGACAGTTACTCGCCAACAGAGGTCAGGACAGGTGGAGGAACTTGACCAGGTGGACTGAAAACACGGGGATAGGTTGTAAACGGGGTCAGGCATGTAGAACGCTGGCAGGAACAGTGCACGATGGGACTGAGAGTCCTTTGTGTTGTCCAGCTGCATTCACATAGAGGCAGTTACCAGAGGAACCCTGACCGCCTCATCAGGAAGCTGCAACACCTTAGCAGGTTTATGTGTGACTGATCAGCTGACCAGCCAACAGCTGACATCAACAACTGAACAGCAGAGAGAGCTGAACCAGCTGCTGCATAGACAGACAGACAGAGGACATTAAGGAGCAGCAGTGGTTCTGCAGTGCTGGGAAAGCCCCTGCTGGCTGTCGGAGTCAGAAGCTACCGAAGAGCTAGCATTAGCTGTAACATTAGTGGCATGTAGAGTACAAATAATCACAAACCATCAGCAGCGCATCAGCCCAGACCTCATTGGGGATGTTCTTGGAGGGGCTCAGCCAGGTTTGAGCGTGTCTACACAGTGTGATCCACAGACGATGCTTCAGGGTTTGATTCTGGTTTGGCAAAGGGAAACATTACTAGCTGCAAGTCCACAAAACCAGCTTGATAATGCAGAAAATCAGAACCATCTGAAGTAAAGTGTCAGACCTCTGTCGGAACCTGGCTTCTGCCGCAGTGCCGTGACTGGCTGGGCTGCATTTGATGCGAGGCTTAGCGAAAGGTCAGTTTAGATTGTTCATCTGTCTATCAGCGGTTAACTTTCACCAGTCCAGAGAAACAGGTGGGCTATGTTTCCATGGTATCTGGTTACAACAGCAACCTGGTGTATGTTTTCAACCCAGAAAAGAGACTCCAGCTACAAGCCATTGTGTGTTGATGGTTTTCAGCTGATTGTGGTTCTTGTCTCTCAGGCTCCCACTCAGGGCTCTCAGGGGACTCATGACTCTGGTTTGGGGCCTCAGTATTTCACTTCTCCTGAAGGGAGCCAACAGCTGGACAGGCCTCATCCAGGAGGGAGATGTTGGGTTTACATTCCCGAAGACAAAGGTAGACACACACACATGCACACATGCACACACTTGTAGCGAAATAGATTCTGTTGCTTGTTTGACTGGTTGTTCTATTGTTGTGCTGTGGACAAATACAGCCAGTTACTCTGCGGTCTGAGTCTCGAATATGATAATAATTGAGCTCATAAACATAAAGCAGCACTTCAAACCGTGATGGCTGAGGTGCAACGTGCCTTCCTGCTCATCAGGAGCAATTGGAGGTCACAATTGTGATACATGTGACCTTCAGACAGATCAGGAACCTTTGATGGACTTTTCTCTGATCAGCGGTTCCTCTGGCCGGACACAGAGGACAATGAAATACAAAGGAAATGTTTTATGTACCGTAACTGCTCACTGAGCTACGGAGGACATGGCTTGGGAGAGCGAATCTCCACCGGGAGCAGGAAGCCAGCCAATCGTGGGATTGTCAGCTGGGAATGAGCATCAAGGGTTTGTACAGGGCCTTAACAGTGTGGCAGAACTCACCATCAATACCAGAGCAAATGAACTTTCATTCCAGTCCTCACTTGATCCAATGGTTACGGACACAGGCTCAGATGGGTCGGCACTGTAGTTGGACTCTATATCTTAACCACTGATCAGTCAGTCACTGTCTGTCTGTCTCTGTCTCTGTCTCGATCACTGTCTGTCTGTCTCTGTCTCGATCACTGTCTGTCTCTGTCTCGATCACTGTCTGTCTGTCTCTGTCTCGATCACTGTCTGTCTGTCTCGATCACTGTCTGTCTGTCTCGATCTCTGTCTCTGTCTCGATCACTGTCTGTCTGTCTCGATCTCTGTCTCTGTCTCGATCACTGTCTGTCTCTGTCTCGATCTCTGTCTCTGTCTCGATCACTGTCTGTCTGTCTGTCTCTGTCTCGATCACTGTCTGTCTGTCTCTGTCTCGATCACTGTCTGTCTCAGGAACATCTTGAGGGATTTTCTCAAAATTTAACTCAAACACGTGTTGGGACTCACAGATGAACTGTAAAGACTTTATAGGTCAAAGGTCAATATCACTTCACACAAACATGTACTCACTGATACTCCAGGGTGACCTGAAGTGATATTGGTGGTCAAAGGTCACTGTGACAGTCACACCTCATAGAGGTTGGTATTTCTAGTTTTACTATGTTCTTGTTTTGTCTTGGTTACAGGACAGAAGGGAATGGACAGAGGAGGAGGAGGAGGCAACACTGACAGGAGCTCTGGAGGAAGGCCTCCTCCTCCTCCTCCTCCTCCTGTCCCAATCCCAGATGTTTCTGCCGGGCTCACTGGCAGTCCCAACTTCCTGGCTGGACCGGTCTGGCCGCTCTGTGGTTCATCTGTCTACAGTTCTCCAGCAGGAGGCACTGCACTGTGCTGCAATGTCCCTGAACACAGAGAGAAGGTGGGTGAGTCCAAACCTCCCCACAGAGAATCAGAACCAGAACCAGAAGCAGAGATAATGACCAACAGCTAGAGGCAGCTTACACTGAGATACTGAGCAGGAGGTTAGCATGGAGAGACAAGACAACACTCACGTGATTTACTGGCTGTGTGTGTGTGTGTGTGTGTGTGTGTGTGTGTGTGTGTGTGTGTGTGTGTGTGTGTGTGTGTGTGTGTGCGCGCGTGCGCGCACGCGCAAAAAGGCAGCAAGACTGGAGGAAGAGAAGAAGAAACTCCGACTGAAGATCAAAGGTCTCCACCACACACTGAGACAACACAGGTAACACTGAGCTGCTGTAGCTACATCACACCACAGAGACAGTCCCAGGTCTGTCTCTGTGGTGGTCCCGCCTTGACGACACAACCTTGACTAGTAGAGTCACTCCAACTATCCTCAGTGGAATCTAGCTACATTAGTCTGACAGCAGCAAATCTAGTTCTAGTCCAACTAATGTCATATACATGCACCTACAGCGCCCCCTGATAAGTGTGTGTGTGTGTGTGTGTGTGTGTGTGTGTGTGTGTGTGTCTGCAGGGGTGTCATGCTGGTATGTGATGAGGTGGAATGTGTTGAGAAAACTCTTCTGAAGAGACGAGCTGAACTTCTGCATGCTGACAGACTTTTGCTGGAGGCTCAGAGATTTTTACACACCACCAATGATAAGGTGCACGCACGCACACGCACACACACACACACACACCTGGCTGCTTTACAGCAGAATAGTTTCTGAAGATCACTGGTTCTCTATCTGCTAGTAGCAAGTTGCTTTCCTCATGTGAGTAACAGCAATGATACTGAACCTAAACTGATCATCAAGCTAACTGAAGGAGGACACGTCCAGGTGTCCCAGTCTTACGTGTTCCTGTCTCATGTGTTTGTCCCTGTCCTGCAGGCCAGTTCAGCTCAGTGGGTGGCTGAGGCACTGCGGCACAAGGCTGAGGACAGTGCCACCTGTCTGCTGGAGGCCACACAACAGCTCAGGTAAACTCTCAGGTCAACCTCGCAGATTATGTTTGTTTGGGCGTCTTCTGTGTTCCTCATTGTCATCTGACGTCTCAGGGAACTCCAGGAAATGGTGGAGGAGCTGAGGAGGAGGAGGCAGGAGGAAGAGCAGGCGCTGAGGCAGGTGAAGGAGGCACTGAGGAGCAGCACTCAGGAGTCACACACAGCTGCAGACAGGTGTGGTACTGGCACCAGTAACCCAGCACAGCCACACACATGGCTCCAGGCAGGTGCAGGACTACTCCTGACACACTGAAGGAGCTCAGTTGGCTCAGGTTTCTCTCTCTCTGTCTGCAGATTAGCTCGCCTGCTCTCTGACTGTCGGGAGGCTCAGGAGCATCTGGACGCCACCACCTGCCAGGTGAGATTATTGCTGCAAACAACAGGCAGGTGTCACAGTTCAGGAAGATGACGGACGTAAAAGTGGTACTGTGGTACTTCAAACAGGTGAAATGACAAATTAGAAATAAATGAAATATAAAGAAGATATAGAAAGAAAAATAAATTATAAATAAATAACCAAAAGGATACAGGATGAAATAAAAGTTAAACCTATCAGGTCCTACCATCGTTTTAACTTAGAATTTTTTTTTTAATGTATGTAGATATATGTATACGTATCTGTGTGTGCATATATATGTGAGTGTGTGTGTGTATATATGTATACATATATATGTGTATATATATATATGTATGTATGTATGTGTATATATATATACATATATATACATACATATGTATGTATGTATGTGTATATATACATATATATGTATGTATGTATGTATGTGTATATATACATATATATGTATGTATGTGTATATATACATATATATGTATGTATGTATGTGTATATATACATATATATGTATGTATGTATGTGTATATATACATATATATGTATGTATGTATGTGTATATATACATATATATGTATGTATGTATGTGTATATATATACATATATATGTATGTATGTATGTATGTGTATATATATACATATATATGTATATATGTATGTATGTATGTGTGTATATGTATGTATGTATGTATGTGTATATATACATATATATGTATATATGTATGTATGTATGTGTATATATACATGTATGTATGTATGTATGTGTGTATATATACATATATACGTATATATGTATGTATGTATGTGTGTATATATACATATATACGTATGTATGTATGTATGTGTGTATATATATACGTATATATGTATGTATGTATGTGTATATATACGTATATATGTATGTATGTATGTGTATATATACGTATATATGTATGTATGTATGTGTATATA
The DNA here is from genome assembly GCF_037954235.1 of Aulostomus chinensis. NCBI lineage: Eukaryota > Metazoa > Chordata > Actinopteri > Syngnathiformes > Aulostomidae > Aulostomus > Aulostomus chinensis. The sequence continues at coordinate 739,269 of NC_141325.1, forward strand.
TACGTATGTATGTATGTATGTATGTGTATATATACGTATATATGTATGTATGTATGTATGTGTATATATACATATATATGTATGTATGTATGTATGTGTATATATACATATATATGTATATATGTATGTATGTGTATATATATACATATATATGTATGTATGTGTATATATACATATATATGTATACATATGTATGTATGTGTATATATATACATATATATGTATATATATGTATGTATGTGTATATATATACATATATGTATATATATGTATGTATGTGTATATATATACATATATGTATATATATGTATGTATGTGTATATATATACATATATATGTATATATGTATGTATGTGTGTATATATATGTATGTATGTATGTGTATATATACATACATGTATGTATGTATGTATGTGTATATATATACATATATATGTATGTATGTATGTATGTATGTGTATATATATACGTATATATGTATGTATGTATGTGTATATATACATATATATGTATGTATGTATGTGTATATATACATATATATGTATGTATGTATGTGTATATATACATATGTATGTATGTGTATATAGACATATATATGTATATATGTATGTATGTGTATATAGACATATATATGTATATATGTATGTATGTATGTGTATATAGACATATATATGTATATATATGTATGTATGTGTATATAGACATATATATGTATATATATATGTATGTATG
>NC_141325.1:742500-792500 GCF_037954235.1 Aulostomus chinensis
GTGACCCCTCCAAGGGCGACGAGCTGAGGGTGAGAACCGCTCTCAGAGACGTACTGACTTGTGTGTCTGTGTGTTGTTGTCAAGAGCTGAAACTGGTGCTTCAGGAGCTGCTTGCTGAGCAGCGAACCCTGGAGGACGTCAACACCAAACACACCCGAACTCTCCGGCGGCTCCAGAGGACGAAGGACGAGCTGGACCGCACGAAGGACGAGCTGGACCGCACGAAGGACGAGCTGGTCCGCACGAAGGACGAGCTGGTCCGCACGAAGGACGAGCTGGACTGCACGAAGGACGAGCTGGTCCGCACAAAGGACGAGCTGGTCCGCACGAAGGACGAGCTGGACCGCAGGAGGGGCGAGCTGGACCGCAGGAGGGGCGAGCTGGACCGCAGGAGGGGCGAGCTGGACCGCAGGAGGGGCGAGCTGGAGTCCAGGCAGCAAGAGGTGGACAGGAAGCTGGAGGAGCTGTGTGCAGTGCAACAGGAAGTTGAGTCCTGGAGAAAAGAGGCAACGTTATGTGTCAAAACCACAAATCAGCAGCAAATGGAACTGGAGGTTGGAAGAAAATATTTAAGACACTAAATGTTAAATGTTGACTTGTAAACACGGCATTGTTCTTGTTAAGCTTTTATTTAGTAAGTTCTGCAAATACTGTCTAGAAAATTAGAAAAAATTCTTTGAGTTCTTTCACGCCAAGCAATAAATGAATTGTAAACACAGAGCAATTACATACCAAAAGTTCTTACTCAGGAAAGATATTTATGGCAAGCTGATCAGAACTCCATTAAAAACAGAATTTTAAAAAGTTGCTGGCTTGTTGTTATGGCGACAGACCTGAAAAATCATGAGTTCGTATTTTGTCCGAATCACCATCGTGATGGCATTATTTCAGCTTCATTTTGGTTCATTTATTACAATTAAATCAATGAAATCTAAGTTGATGATGTCACGACCCGGACACCACGTCTGTGATGATGTGATCAGTCTGATATTTCCTCCTCAAAATAGTGACTTCCTGTTTTCTCATCAGTTAATGAACTAAATCGTCTTTTCCTCTTTCCAGGAGCTGCAGGAGGAGCGACGCAACCTGCTGGAGCAGTGCAGACACTTGGAGGCCCGACGGAGACACGCAGACAGGTGCACACACACATACAAACACACACTTTCAGGTTTATGTGTTCTAAATTCATGGACAATCTCTTTAACTTTGCAGTGATTTTGTGTTAATTTTCAAGCAATTTCATGTTAATTTATTCATGACCCCTGTCTTAAAAGAAATCAGGGAAATTAGCAAAACTAGCCTTCTAACAGACATTTGGCACCCTAAAAACAAGAAATAAAGGAAGCTGACATCACAATCCAGGTGAGTAATGCCGAGTCAGACGTCCAGAGAGAGGCGCCATCGTCTGTTTTCACTTTATTTGATTATTACATGATTAACAAAGCATCTCCACTTCCACAGTCAACTTCAGTTTACCTGCATCTGACTTGACAGGTGTCTGTCTGCAGTGGAGGCGGAGCTCACCAAACAGATGGAGGAGCACAGTCGCATCCAGCTCCGCAGACAAGAAGTGATCCGAAAAACCGCAGCGAGTCAGAAGCAGCTGAACGGTATGAAGTTGCTCAAAAAGTCAAATATTCCAAACATAAGAGACCGTACAAGCCTTCATATGAACATGGGTTTCAAAGTTTAAAGATGTCTGACATGTTTGAGGTCATGCGTGTGCTGAAAGCCACGGAGCGGTAGCAGCAAACTCCATCTTGCTTGTCTGTGGCGGGGGTGTGGTCGGCGGGGGACTGGAGTGTGTCTGCAGGGGCGTGTCAGTGGGCAGCTGCCCTCTACCAGCTCCGGTGTCCCCGGACTGATTACGTACATTGGCTCTGTGGCCGTCACCACTACGCCGCCATGCTCTTCTTCATGAGCCTAATGGTGGATGGCAAGTAGTGTTAAGGTGCCACCTGCTGATGGGGGCCTCCATTGTCTGTGACATCATGGGAATATTGAATGCTAACCAGTAGTGTTAATTAAATAGCTGGAGCTCTGTGGTCTGTTTATAAAGTGCATGGCGTTCTGCTTATGACATCATCAACTCTACTCAGGTACAAGTTGGCAAAGGCTATATTTCACTGGTGATGGGGGAATGACAGAAAATGAGCTCGGTTTGTAGTTTGGAACTACACATCACTACGTATCCTCCAGTAGAGTGACCCCCTCCCTCGGTGGGGGTGTCCTGGCCCCGCCTCCGGCGCTGTGGCAGAAACAATCTTAAAAGTCTGATGTTTATGTCTTGGAGGTTGAGCGATTAGTGTGAGGGAATCGAATACACCTGAGTCAACGACGCCGTCTCTTAGCATTTCAGTGATTGACAGTTGGCTCCACCACCGGCTCTGCTGTGTTACAGAGAACGGCGAGCTGTTGAGTCTGCTCGCCGAGCAGCTGGAACACCGCAAGACACAGCTGAGCACTCTGGACCAGGTGACCACACACAGGCACACTCACACATATACACGCACACACACACACGTGTTGTGACGGGTGTGTGTGTGTTGCAGGAGCTGCGTGTGAGAGCAGAACAGCTGAAGGAGCTCAACACCCAGATCCAACACCAACAGGTGCTCACTCTGGTAGTGACTGATTATTGATCACAGCGGACAGATAAACGCCTGTGTCAGGATCATCCTGGCGCCTCTGGTACCACAACACATTTCACTTGTAAAACAAAGAATGCAAACACATATGACTGACCGTTGACTAAGCCCCACCCTCGGGTTCCTGTTGCTACGCCTTTCAAACGTCTGTAATAATGCAAGGAAGTATGAGACCGTTCAGCATCTGTGAACGAGTCAAACTTCATCCCTACATGGTGAGCGCTCAGCTGAACTCCATCCTACCGCTGTGCTTCAGTATCATCCTGACCCGGGCCTCAGCAGCTGAGTGGCCTCAATCCATTGACAGTAAAGTCAGTAAAGTTGCAGGAAACCAGCAGGTAAATGTTTTCCTCTCTGAGAATCCTAGGACGTGATTGGAGGGTGAGTGAGAGGATAAACTGATGTTGTGCTCCAGAGCTCACTGGTTTGGTGTGATTTGGATTCAGAACTTTAGCTGCTACCCAAACTGAAAGCTCTCTGACTGACGGCGATATAACTTTGGATCCAGCATGTGGCGGTGCTCTGTCCCTCTCAGGTGCTGTGTGCAGGCTTGGAGAACGTAGAAGCTGCAGTGACCAAGTTGGAGGACAGGGGGCGCCACCTGAGTCAGCTAGGTCAGTCAGCTCCTCTCTCTGCTCCCACACGGGTCAGACGTGTGAGAGCCTGAGCATGTCATTACGTGTGACTGGTACATGCTGATCAGCTCACCGCCCTTCAGGTCAAGCTCAGCTCTTCTGGTTTTGTTTTCTTTGTGTTGCTTGCAACAGATTCAAAGTGCCACTTTGTTTCCATCTCCTCACCTGCACAGGTGTCTGGCTCAGACCAGTGATTGGTCAGCTGTCAATCAGCTTTGCAGCAGTGAGGTAGATTAGGATGAAAGTACTGCTTTGTCTCTTAAGCTCTGTGAAGATGCTCTTCTCTCATCAAGAAACCTCTTCAGTTCTGTCTCTGTTTGGGAGCTGCAGGCTTTGGGGTCCATGTGGGCGTGGCCATCTATGGGGTCGTAAGGTCTTGGGGGTGTGCATAATTGCGCTGCATTGGGGCCAAATAGGGCCCAGCACAACATGAGCACCTGCCCTGTGCTTTGGGAGGCAGCCATGATGACTCTCATCACAATGTTCCTGCTGAATTTGTTCTGTCTGGACAGAGGAGGAGCTGCTGCCCCAAGAGGAGGAGCTAAAACACCAGAGGGAGGAGCTACACAAACAACATGAGGACATGAAAGGGGCGGTGAGGTCCTGAGTAAATAAACTACAGTATATATACATTTTTGGCCAACATCAGAGAGCATTGTTTGAGTTGCAGGTAACCAATCTTTGTTTAATGAGGCCATAATCCTACCAGCAATCACAACACCACAGCCTCCATTTCTGCCTCGTCATGAAAACTGAACGAGTCCAGGATGTCCCAGTAAACCTGCTGCTCTGGATCATTCTGGTGTTCTTTTATTTAATACTTTATTTTTATAGAAATGCACAAGTACATAACAGAACATGTTGAAACAGTTGGTCACCTATACATTCATTCTGTTAGCGCGCCGATAGAAATCCATGTCAGAAATTAATGGCTCAGTCCATTCTGGTGTTTTCATGTGTGTGCGGTCAGAGTTCAGAAGAGTTGGACTTTATGTTTGCCGTCTGACGTCCTGTATGATCACGTTGTCTTTGTTAGTATTGGAACAAATATCTCTTATTTTGACCCCAACCCAAAAAAAGCCCACCAGGACTACCTGTGTGTGTGTGTATGTGTTGGTAGGTGGTTATGGAGGTATTATTGTACCTTTTTATTTGCATTTATGTGCATTTTATTTGTCCATGTAAATAAAACACATGTAGACGGGTGTTCCAGGCGAACACTGTGTTGTAGCTTGTTGTCCAGCTTCCTACGGTCAGGTCGAGTTTCCTGTTGTGGAATGAAAACGTTTCGTCTCTGATTTATTGAACCACAAAACACAAATCTGCCATTTTCTTCACCGAGGCGTTAAGCAGCCCAGCAGGCAATGACAATGACTGGGAGCAACGCACAGATTACAGCAGCCTGAGTCTGAGAGTCTGAAGTCGGGGTTAATGGGCAAGCACAGATAGCCGCGGCAGACGTGTACCTAAAGTCACGTGTGCACAAACAGCCACCTCAGAGCTCCCCACCGATAGGTGTGTGAAAAAAAATCTGTACATACAAATCTGATTTCACACACACAAATTGATACACATTTGCAAATATTAAAGGTGCAACACCTCCATAGGTAGTCAGCAGGAGGGCGTCAGTTCAGAAGTGAGTCCTCTCACCACTAAGGGTTCTCCTAAGGTCACTAGAGAACAGGTCCCTAAGGTCGCTAAGGTAATTTCTGAAGCCAGGGGGTCATTTCAGCACATTGATGACATCATCACCTGTCAACCAACCTGAGCTGGAAAGGGGGCAGGGTTGATGATCCGTAAGTTCAATCATTGTTTGTTGATCCGAGGGCCAGTCGCAACACGCCCAGCCCTAACGTCTCACTTTGTCAATACAGTCCAAAAGCTATTTTAGAATCATGTAGGACATAAACTCACTGTTACCATGGAAACGCTGAACCAGCTGATGTCTAGTATTTACAATGAACTGACTGCTGATTAATTTGTCCTAGTGAATGAGATCATTTATGAAGCTCTTTACAAAGTTGCTGCATTCCTACACACAAGTTCCTGACTCTGTTTGTGTGTGTGTGTGTAGGAGAGGTGGGGGGTGAAGATGGGACGAGAACGACTGAGGCAACAGGAGGAGCAGCTGAAGGTACTACAACATTTAACGATCATGTTTCCTCAGTTTCAGTCGAGGTTTGGTTGAGATTTAAAAACATCACAAGCTGTTTCTGACTCGACACCTGCTGACTTTGTTTGTTTGTGGAGGCTCGTCTGCATGGCAGTTTGTGGAATCAGCAGGAGAATCTGACAGTGAGAAGGCTGGAGACAGAGGAGAGTTTACTGGGACTGAAGCACAGACTGGACCAGCTGGACTCACTGCTCACACACACACCTTGACACACTTCTGACACATCTGCGTGTGTTTTTTTCTTGTCAATAAATCTTCTTCCTGCAGTGAATCTGTCCTTTTGCTCACTATGAAGGAGTCACTGATTGCTCAGTGGCTGAGAACATTGAGAACAAACACCTGAAAGATCCGTGGAACTGTTCCTGTGTCCACGTGCAGCTTCCCCACAAGTCAAGTGAACACCCGCGAAAGTCCGACATCACGTGGTCTGTCCTGATCCATCCGTCAATGTCCTCTCTGTCCTTGTGGCCACTGTGGCCAGGCAACCGAGCACCTCAGAGCTACAACAGCTGCGGTCAACCTGCTGTAGTCGACACTGAGACAGAGAGACGGACAAGTAAGTGTAACCTGACTCAGTCAACCACTCAAACCTCAACGTGTCAGGTCAACACACCCGTAGTTAGCTGTCAGGTCAACACACCTGTAGTTAGCTGGCAGGTCAACACACCTGTAGTTAGCTGGCAGGTCAACACACCTGTAGTTAGCTGGCAGGTCAACACACCTGTAGTTAGCTGTCAGGTCGCACACACCTCTAGTTAGCTGTCAGGTCAACACACCTGTAGTTAGCTGGCAGGTCAACACACCTGTAGTTAGCTGGCAGGTCAACACACCTGTAGTTAGCTGTCAGGTCGCACACACCTCTAGTTAGCTGTCAGGTCAACACACCTGTAGTTAGCTGTCAGGTCAACACACCTGTAGTTAGCTGTCAGGTCAACACACCTGTAGTTAGCTGTCAGGTCGCACACACCTCTAGTTAGCTGTCAGGTCAACACACCTGTAGTTAGCTGGCAGGTCGCACACACCTGTAGTTAGCTGGCAGGTCAACACACCTGTAGTTAGCTGGCAGGTCGCACACACCTGTAGTTAGCTGGCAGGTCAACACACCTGCAGTTAGCTGGCAGGTCAACACACCTGCAGTTAGCTGTCAGGTCGCACACACCTGCAGTTAGCTGTCAGGTCGCACACACCTGCAGTTAGCTGTCAGGTCGCACACACCTGTAGTTAGCTGTCAGGTCAACACACCTTAGGTCGCACACACCTGTAGTTAGCTGTCAGGTCAACACACCTTAGGTCGCACACACCTGTAGTTAGCTGTCAGGTCAACACACCTTAGGTCGCACACACCTGTAGTTAGCTGTCAGGTCGCACACACCTGTAGTATGCTGTCAGGTCGCACAAACCTTAGGTCAACACACCTGTAGTATGCTGTCAGGTCGCACACACCTGTACTTAGCTGTCAGGTCGCACAAACCTTAGGTCAACACACCTGTAGTATGCTGTCAGGTCGCAAACACCTGTAGTTAGCTGTCAGGTCAACACACCTTAGGTCGCACACACCTATAGTTAGCTGTCAGGTCGCACACACCCGTAGTTAGCTGTCAGGTCAACACACCTTAGGTCAACACACCTGTAGTTAGCTGTCAGGTCAACACACCTTAGGTCAACACACCTGTAGTTTGCTGTCAGGTCGCACACACCCGTAGTAAGCTGTCAGGTCGCACACACCTTAGATCAACACGCCTGTAGTTAGCTGTCAGGTCGCACACACCTTAGGTCAACACACCTGTAGTTAGCTGTCAGGTCGCACACACCTTAGATCAACACGCCTGTAGTTAGCTGTCAGGTCGCACACACCTTAGATCAACACGCCTGTAGTTAGCTGTCAGGTCGCACACACCTTAGGTCAACACACCTGTAGTTAGCTGTCAGGTCGCACACACCTGTAGTTAGCTGTCAGGTCGCACACACCTTAGGTCAACACACCTGTAGTTAGCTGTCAGGTCGCACACACCTTAGGTCAACACACCTGTAGTTAGCTGTCAGGTCGCACACACCTGTAGTGAGCTGTCAGGTCGCACACACCTGTAGTGAGCTGTCAGGTCGCACACACCTGTAGTTAGCTGTCAGGTCGCACACATCTTAGGTCAACACACCTGTAGTTAGCTGTCAGGTCGCACACATCTTAGGTCAACACACCTGTAGTTAGCTGTCAGGTCGCACACACCTGTAGTTAGCTGTAGGGTCGCACACATCTTAGGTCAACACACCTGTAGTCAGCTGTCAGGTCGCACACACCTGTAGTTAGCTGTCAGGTCAACACACCTTAGGTCGCACACACCTGTAGTTAGCTGTCAGGTCAACACACCTTAGGTCGCACACACCTGTAGTTAGCTGCCTGTAGTTAGCTGTCAGGTCGCACACACCTTAGGTCAACACACCTGTAGTATGCTGTCAGGTCGCACTCACCCGTAGTTAGCTGTCAGGTCGCACACACCTGTACTTAGCTGTCAGGTCGCACAAACCTTAGGTCAACACACCTTTAGTATGCTGTCAGGTCGAACACACCTTAGGTCGCACACACCTGTAGTTAGCTGTCAGGTCGCACACGCCTTAGGTCAACACACCTGTAGTTAGCTGTCAGGTCGCACATACCTGTAGTTTTCCGTGTGAGCAGCTGTCCAGCAGGTGGAGGCATTGTGCCGTTTGAGCCATCAGTTGCTGCCTGATGGACTCGGTGAGTTCAGCATCTGAAGAAACATCCAGCAGCAACCGCAGCAAACAGGGCAGCAACATGTCGATGCGGCACTTCCACCTGAAGACACATGACATCAGAGCACCTGTACTTCGTGTGTGTGTGTGTGTGTGTGTGTGTGTGTGTGTGTGCGCGTGCGCATGCAGACCGTGGCCATGCTGCTCTCACAGTTGTCTGTAACCCCTCCAGGATCTTGAGTCGACTTGTTTCTTCAGGTGGATCTCTGATCTCCAGGTATCCCAGCAACACCCGTTCAACGCGTTGCAGGTGTCTGCACACGGCCACACCCATCCTGAAAAATCCAAACAAAAAACAAACAACCATTTAAATTCTCCACCTGCTGGTCACCGGAGGAGCAACACACACTCTGCTGCTACCTGTCCAGGTACTGAGGCAGGCATGAGGCATAGACACGCCGCAACACCACCTTCTGCTCTGCCTCCATGTGGGTCAGGACCAGACGCAGCACCTCATCGTGGTGACCAGGTTTCCGGGGGGAGGATGTGAGGGAGGAGGGAGGCCTTTCCAGAACCAACAGCAGGTCCAAAAGGCATGAGAGGACGAGCTGCAGAGAGACACACTCGAAGACTTCATACTGCTGTGGCGTCGAGGTCATCGACAAGCACGCTTCTGAGCGCCATGTCAGCGCACGACAAGCACCACATGACAGTGACGGCCATTTCTTCTTCTTCTGTCATTGGTCGAAACAGATGTACAGTGTTGAAATGGATCCGATATCAAGAATGAAACCAACGGTGATCTGTCGCCGTTACTGCCACTGTAAAAGAACCTCTGGAGAATCCTGGGTTGTTTTAAACTGGACCTGAAACCCATTTTCACCTCACGAGTTTGGTTCCACCCCCTTGCCTGGAAAAGAGGAGTGGCGTAGGAAGGCAGCAGCGAAGTGGTGCGTGAAAATGTGAAGTACTGAAAGCTACTGCAGTTACGCAATCGCCACACGTGCTCCTGACACACACAAATGAGACATACAGAGGTCACGTGTGTGTGTGTGTTACCTGTATGACGGCGGCCTCAGTGGTGTACAGGTGTTTGAATAGTGCCTGATAGAGAACCTCGGCTCTGTTGAACTGACGAAGATCTGAGGCAGGCTGAAACGTTTTATCATCATCACCAGTGACATCATCATCATCTTCAGTGACATCATCATATGTGTGTGTTCTCACTGTGTTCAGCACGATGTGGTGAAGGCAGCGAACTCCCAGCATGCAGTTTTCTGGTCGGTGGTGGTCATTGAGGAGGAGGGAGGGGGGCAGGAGGCGGGGCAGATGAGGAGAGAGGGTGGGCCGAGTCACCTGCACCAATCAAAGACCTGAGTGACATCACTGCTTTGACACATGCTGACTGATTTATGAATGAATTTAGGAAACAATCTTGACGAGCCACTAACACGCCACTGGTGAACCATTTCCCCATCAGCAGTTTGAGTCTGTTGACACCACCAGAGCATTTCACTCTAAGGAGGAAGAACTGAACGGGTCCGAGGTGAGTTCAAAGCCCGGACAGTTCTAATGACAGTGTTCCAGTTCATTCCATCAACACTTGAATCAAAGTTGGTTTCACATAAACTGCATGATGGTGGTGACAAGGGGTTCCTCCCCTTTGGGACAAACTGAGTGTGTCAAACATTATGAAGGTCAAAGGTCAAACTCACTTGGAGGAGCGTCCATGCAAACACCAGCTTCACGGCTTCACAGCGCTGCCATAAATCCCTGCAACAGCCGACAGGTCATCATGACACTAGCTGCTGATGGCCTTGTGATCTTAAAAATGATCTCTGATCTCTGTGAAGATGACAGTGTGGAGTCCGGACCAGTTCTCGCTTGCTCCACTGCTCAGGTTCAAGTCTGTTATGGGTTTCTTTTGTCCAACAGACACTCACCTGGTCAGCTGAGGCTGCAGGATGTCCAGGACCCCGCAAACAATTCCTCTGCTCCTGCCAGGCTCCCCCATCAGGAGGTGGGCGGAGTCTCTCCAGCTCCCCGCCCTCAGCAGAGCTCCATGCAGGCTTTCAGCTGCCTGTCTGGATGAAGAACTGGTCCAGGGCTGATCCTACACGCGCACACACACGCACGCTACATTAGGCACTCCTAGCAGGGCTGCAGTAAACCCTCTCGTGCTCTGGTGATGTGCTGTTTTTGTTTTATGTGAATTTCAGCTGAAATTGTTATGATTTACACATAAAAACTCCTCCCAAAATGTCAGCCGCCCAGGTGCACTGTGGGTCGTGGGTGACGCTGACAAGAGTGCCTGTTTGGTCTGAAGGTGTTCCCAGGAATCTGCCAAACCTTGAATGCAGTTCTGAACTGAGTCGCACGGCTCCTCCCTGTTCTCTCACCTGGAAATGAGTCACGGTGAACACGCAGATCTGCGGCGCCAGCGTGACCAGCAGACCTCTGGTCCCAACGCCTCTCTCCCAGGCTCCCAGAGCTCCTAGCAGGGGCTGGAGGGCGGAGCTCACCAAGGCAGCCCAGGCAGGGATGCTCTGATAGGCTGTAGACACCAGTGAGCTGCTGTCGTCCTTACAGAGTGGCAGAGCAACGCAGCCAATCAGAGCGCTGACTAGACCACCGTATGCTGCCTGAAGCTCCGCCCAACTCTCCTCCTCCTGTTTTACTCCCTGATTGGCTGAAGCTGGGGAGAACAGCCAGCGAGGATCAGCAGTTTGGAAGAGTCGCTCCACTCGCCCAATCAGAGACTTGGCTGCTGAGTCCTGGCCTGCTGCTCCAACCAGCTGCTGCTGCAGCCCCGGCAGCAGCACTGTGACTGGAGGAAGTGTAGGCGAGGGGAGTTGCTCAGAGCAGAGATGAAGGTCTTGGAGGAGAGGCGAAAGCTCCATCGTGACCTGGAGACAATCACGGGAAGATGCTGGATGATTCTAGCCATCCGACATGAGGAGCAGCTACGTCACAGATTAACACCACACCCCAGCCCCACACGCGGGACACCTCTCACAGTAACGGAAGAGCTGCTGACTGCTGACGTCCTCCTCCTACAACCTAAACACGGCGGCACCGTTCAGACACCCTAGTAGATTGGTGGTGAAGCACGACCTCTGCTGGCTGAGCACAGATACTGCAAATAGGTAGACAGCACCAACGAAAGCCCCACCTGCTGGCCTGACTGTGGTACTGCACTCCACTCTGAGCTCCTTTCCCTCGTTCTCTATTATTAAGCACATGAACGCACCTTTAGTCATCAACAACTATAAATGTTGGTGTTCATAGGAATGGGAGACTGTTGGTGGCGCTAACTTGGCTTGAGGGTCCACAAGTTTTTAGGAGACGAAGAAGAAGTCCGCGGTGCATTGTGGGCCATAGGTTGCTCCGTAAGATGCACCTCAACCGACCTACAATGTGGGCGTGTTTAGGCTGGAATGTAGGTTGAGAAGTAGGTCGCTACTCGCGCCGGTTGTGGTTTGGGACAGCCTCCGACCTGCTCTGAGACCTAGGATCAGACCTACTTGGCAATTCGGACGCAGCGATGTAAACCAGTTCAATGACGTCATCCTTACCGGTCCCGATGATCGACCGACAACCAATCATCAATAACGGGGGCTGGGGGGGGGGAAAACGAACCAAGAATAATAAGGGTTACCGCGTCTGATCGATTCCGAATCAGGTGCGAGAGACTCGGAGCTTACTGATCACGTGTCTGTCGGTCGTTCGGAGGGACACTCACCTCTCAACGCTTCTTCCCGAACTGATGTCACGTGAACAGACGGGCGATGAGCTCGGGGAAGCTCATCCGGCCGGAAACAAGCACCGTCACAAGGGTTCCTATCGGCAACTGGACTCGGACGAAAAGTAACAGATATTTTACTTTAACGATCAGAATACAAGAAGATCCCGATGGATCTGTTCGCCTTCGATGTACTCGTGCTGAGGTGGTACAGGAAAGTACAAGAACCTCTTAACTGGATTGCAGTACTGCGGCTTCTAACGTGTGGTGGTTCTAAGCAGGTGGAGCTGGCAGCAGCTGGACGCTGTGCTTGTGTCAGAGTGCGTGTTCCTGGATGTTCTGTGTTCTATGTTCTCTCGAGTGGTTCAGTGTTACCAGTCTCTGAAGCTTCTGAAGCAGCAGGAGGAACTCACCTGTCACTGCTACTGTCCGAGCTTTGATTTGTGTATCAAAGTCGGGTTCTAAGAATGTTCCTCCAGATGAGTGCTGGAAATGAGCCGCTGACCCAGGGACCCCGTTGGAGCAGGTTTTTTAAACGGTGCCACTCAAGGTGTTCTGAACCAGAGCCTAAGAACTGGCAGAAGCCGTCCCTTCCTGCTCTCAGATCCTCAGTACTCACATTTCTGCTTGTAGCTCCTGATAAGCTGAGGGCTTATCAGGAGCTAAGGAGCAGCTTTCATGCCCGTGTGACGGCCACTGAAACAATCACGTCATCACTTTGTGTATTTCACAGTAGCCAATTTGCCGCATCATCAGAGGTCATGAGAGCATCCGCCAGGGTCCCGCTGACGAATTGGGACGCTGCCGCCATTCATCTGTACCCACTGAAGCAGGAAACCTCAAGAACTGCTCGCCCCGTCCTCGTCACTTGTGTCTGCACTGGACTAAGGGGAGGGGCATGTATGTGTAATGACATCACATCACAAATTTATGGCTTTGATGTTTTGTGACATCATGCAACGTGTGCCCCGCCCCTCAAACAACCAGTTAACATGGTGTTTTTTCATTTTGGAGGTAAACTCTCATCGATATTCTGAATGTGTCACAGCTCACTGATGTGTTCAGTCACTTATCAATTATTTATTGGTTATGGAACATTAATCACACACTCTCACAAACACTCACACACTCTCACACACGGATGGGCTGCCAAATCTGCACTGTTGCCTCCCAGGTCTAAGTCCTGGTCCTCTCGTGTCCTGGTCCTCCCTTGTTCTGGTCCTCCCGTGTCCTGGTCCTCCCGTGTCCTGGTTGTTCCGCGTCATCTGCAGAGTTGTCATGTTCTCCCCCACTGTCAAACACATGTATGTTCTCTTCCTCCTGGAGTCAGTGATCAAGAACCCCAGCAGGAGATCTGGAGTTGGTGCCTGAGTGTCTCGCTGCAGGACCCCAGTGAAGCTCCTCATGAATCAGACCAGGAGGACAAGTCCAGAATCTGACACCACTTCTGTCATCGTTGCGTGTCCTTGTGGTGCCACAGGGGGGCACTATAATGCCATTTAAGGTTCTTCTCCAAAATTTTTCTCTTCAAGCTTGAAGTTCTACAAGATTTTTGAACATCTCTCTTCCGAGGTTCTTTTGCCAATCCAGGGCTTGACAGGAAGCAGCTGGAAGGATGGATGGTGGTCAGTCCCCCCCCCCCCCCCCGCCCCCACCTCCTCCTCTTCCTTGAACACTTTGTCATAATTGTGTTCGACTATGTTGAGAGGGAAGGAGGTGTGTTTGGATTTTGGCCATCTCACCTCCACTTAGTCTTGTAGCTGGACTGCTGGTTCAGATCCTGCTGACAGGGTTTTCCTGGAGTTTGACCTTGTTAATCTACCAGGTTTACTCGTGGTTCCAAAAAGGAGCTGTGGGGTTGATACTGTCAAAGCTTTCAAAGGACAGATCTGATTCAGGTCTGGGAGTGGGATTCCAGTAATTGAGGAAGTTGGGCGTGGCTTGTGGTAGCATGTCCGAAAGGTGTATCTCTTTATGGGGCCTAAAGTCCCCGATGGCACCGGTGCAGGGAAACTGGGGGGGGCTGGTCTCAGTCTGTGTCTTGGATGGGCACCACCTCTGCTGCAGCTGGACTGGTTTCTCCGTCCCCCTGACACTCTCAGGTCGCGGTGTCTTCCTGACTTCCTCCAGTTCCGGATAGATGATTTCAAACGCTTCACGAATCTCTGATTCAGTTTTACCGCCTGGAGTTTAACACAAGAGTTGACAACGACGTTATTTATGAATGAGTTTGGTCAAAACAACTTCCTTTAGTAATAATTATGATGAAACATTGTGACTTAAGGCAACTACTTGCCAATTCTAACACATCTTACTACAAAGTACTAAATAACCACAAGAAACACTTACAGGACCCTTGGAACCTTCTCAAGTACCACAAGATCCCTGGAGTTGTCGCAGATTTACCAAAAGGAACACCCAGGAAACTGCCTTGGATGTGTTCCTTCAGGTGGTTCTAGAGGGCATCATATAAGGAACTCTATAATCCACTTAAAAACTTATGGAACCTCTGAAAGCAGAGCTAGACCATCTAATGGAACCTAAAAGAACACAAAGAACAACCCACGGAACTCAAGAACCCAGACAACCTCTGAAATGGCCTGAGTCTCCCAAACACTCTTATCAGTGAAGAACCATATAAATGACACCCAGAACCTCCAAATGACCACAAAGTTCTACCAGGATCTTTGATGGACCCCAAAAACCTCCAAACCAAACTGCACTTCTGGGTGGATCTGCTCCTTGGTTCTGTGTTTCATCTCAAATTCAACAAGGTGGAATGCACAGAAAAACATTGCATACCAGAAAAGTGAAGCTTGCCGGAGGAATGGATGGTGGCGGTCAGGCCACGCCACACCGTGAAGAAGGCGCCAGGAAACCTCCTTTTTATCCCAGAACAAGAACGCGGAGTTTCACTGAGCGTGTTCTCGTCCTCATAAATGTGGAACCTGAATAGAACAAACCAAAGAAGATCACAACTAATAACCACAAAGAGGCCCTCATCCACCCAACATCAATCCATCCACCCTTCATCAATCCACCCATCATCAATCCACCCATCATCAATCCATCCATCCACCCATCATCTATCCATCCACCCATCATCAATCCATCCATCCACCCATCATCTATCCATCCACCCATCATCAATCCATCCATCCATCATCAATCCACCCATCATCAATCCATCCACCCATCATCAATCCATCCATCCGTCATCAATCCACCCATCATCAATCCATCCATCCACCCATCATCAATCCATCATCCACCCATCATCAATCCACCCATCATCAATCCATCCATCCATCATCAATCCACCCATCATCAAACCATCCATCCACCCATCATCTATCCATCCACCCATCATCAATCCATCCATCCATCATCAATCCACCCATCATCAATCCATCCATCCATCATCAATCCATCCACCCTTCATCCACCCATCATAAATACATCCACCCATCATCCATCCATCATCATCCACCCATCATTAATCCATCCACCCATCATCCATCCATCATTAATCCATCCACCCATCATCCACCCATTATCAATCCATCCACCCATCATCCACCCATCATCAATCCATCCACCCATCATCAATCCATCCACCCTTCATCCACCCATCATCAATCCATCTACCCATCATCCATCCATCATCATCCATCATCCACCCATCATTAATCCATCCATCCATCATCAATCCACCCATCATCAATCCATCCATCCATCATCAATCCACCCATCATCAATCATCCATCCATCCATCATCAATCCATCCATCCATCATCAATCCACCCATCATCAATCCATCCATCCATCCATCATCTATCCATCCATCCATCATCAATCCACCCATCATCAATCAATCCATCCATCCATCCATCATCAATCCATCCACCCATCATCAATCCATCCACCCTTCATCCACCCATCATCAATACATCCACCTATCATCCATCCATCATCCACCCATCATCAATCCATCCACCCATTATCAATCCATCATTAATCCATCCACCCATCATCATTCCATCCACCCATCATCAATCCATCCACCCATCATCAATCCATCCACCCTTCATCCACCCATCATCAATCCATCCATCCATCCATCCATCAATCCATCCATCCATCATCAATCCACCCATCATCAATCCATCCATCCATCATCAATCCATCCATCCATCATCAATCCATCCACCCATCATCAATCCATCCACCCTTCATCCACCCATCATCAATCCATCCATCCATCATTAATCCATCCACCCATCATCCATCCATCATTAATCCATCCACCCATCATCCACCCATTATCAATCCAGCCATCCATCATCAATCCATCCACCCATCATCAATCCATCCACCCTTCATCCACCCATCATCAATCCATCCATCCATCATCAATCCATCCACCCATCCGTCATCCACCCATCACCAATCATCCATCCATCATCAATCCATCCACCCTTCATCCACCCATCATCAATCCATCCATCCATCATCCATCCGTCATCCACCCATCATCAATCCATCCACCCATCCGTCATCCACCCATCACCCATCCATCCACCCATTATCAATCTATCCATCCATCATCAATCCATCCATCAATCATCCATCCATCATCAATCCATCCATCCACCCATCATCATCCATCATCCATCATCAATCCATCCACCCATCATCCACCCATTATCAATCCATCCATCCATCATCAATCCATCATCAATCCATCCACCCATTATCAATCCATCCATCCATCATCAATCCATCCATCAATCCATCCACCCATTATCAATCCATCCATCCATCATCAATCCATCCATCAATCATCCATCCATCATCAATCCATCCATCCATCATCAATCCATCCACCCATCATCAATCCATCCACCCATCATCAATCCATCCATCAATCATCCATCCATCATCAATCCATCCACCCATCATCAATCTATCCACCCATCATCAATCCATCCATCCATCATCTATCCATCCATCCATCATCAATCCACCCATCATCAATCCATCCATCCATCCATCCATCCACCCATCATCTATCCATCCACCCATCCATCATCCACCCATCACCCATCCATCCACCCATTATCAATCCATCCATCCATCATCAATCCATCCATCAATCATCCATCCATCATCAATCCATCCATCCATCATCAATCCATCCACCCATCATCAATCCATCCACCCATCATCTATCCATCCACCCATCATCAATCCATCCATCCATCATCAATCCATCCTTTCTTACCTGCATCTATCTGGGTTGTTCTTCACCAGTTTTTCCAGGTCCAGGGGGAAGACGGAGCAACTGGCCACAATGTTGTGGATCCTGAAGTCCAGCAGGCGGACGGGGAAGCCCGTCTTCTGCAGTATGCGAGTGAACCTCCTGGTTGCCGTCAGCGACTGCTCCACACTGCAAGACAAACACAGCAGATTGGAACGCAGCTTCCTGCGGCTGGAGCGCGACGGTGAGAGACGCACCTCTTGGCTCCTACGCAGATGATGCTCCCCTTCTCGAAGATCAGCGCTGTGGTTCGAGGTTTGCGGATCCTCATTTTCAGTGAATTGTGCCGCTGAACAGAAGCACTTTTCTGTTACAGGTCAAAGGTCACATCTGACTGTGTTTGAGTTTGTGGTTTCTATTCCTAGGTTCTTTACCTTTGGTTGGAATTCCACATTTGGTGCTGTCAAGGCAATGAAGTGCAAGTCCAGCGAACAGCCCACCTTCACTGTACTCACAACATTCCTGCGTGCACACACAAATACACACACACACACACACACACACACATCATTGTTTCTATGGCACATGAGGGCAGTGACTGGAGGGAGGAGGTCATTGACGGAAGGCTCCAGACTCACTGTACGTGCAGCTCTGCCAGCGGGGGGGGCTTGAGCGCCCTGTAGAGCGTCTCGGGCCGGGACGACCCACCTGGATGAACAGACCCACCAACATCAGAACAGCAGTTCTCAACTCTGCATCAACCCTGGTACACAAACCAGTAAGAGGGTGCTTCAGAACCAGGTCCTCCACTAGTCAGAGCATCAGGTGGACCTGTTGTCATAGCAACACTGGATAACAGGTCATCATGGAAGTCTGATCCGAACTACACTTGGAAGAGGTTTAAAGCTGATTTCAGACACCACTCGGAACGACCACGGTCTGACCAGTCACCGCTTTTGGGGAGGAGTTACTTTTTTTTTTTTAAACACTCCCACCACCCGCAGCCATCACGGCGGTCGTGGGACCAGAACTGGTGGGTCTGGAGTCTGTACCTGCAAACGTTTCTTCATGTTGTGCTTGAAAATATGGATGACATCTTTTCTCCTTGAGGAGCTCCCCAAGGACTCACCTGGATATGAGGTCAGGATATCATCATTCTGATCAGACGCCATGGCACAGTTTTGACAGATGACTGCTGATGACTGGTCGAAATGTGTTAAATGATGAAGCTGAGCCGAGTTGATGGATATACACGCCGCCCGTGTGGCGTTCTTTTAATGTGTCACTCTGACACCAGCATCTTAAGTCCTGGTGATCTCTTCTGAGACTCAGGTGATGTCATCAAACATCAAAGCTCTCCAATCAGAATCTGGACTGTCCTCTGTCACACACCTGCGATGTGACCCAACTTGATCACGCCATCATATCAAAACTGACGTCACTCATTGTTGTCTTTTTTAATTTTTTTGTTTAATTTACTTAACAGTTTCATTTCATTCATGTTCAATAAAAACATACATAATAAACATGAAGGTGTCAAAGGGAGCAGAAGAAGAAAAAGTGAGCTTTGCATCCACTTCCTGTTTACTTTTCCACCTGAGCTCTCATCCCATCAACGGCCCATCACAGGAAATTAAACAGCAGATAAGCAGCATGTGAGCACACACACACACACACACACACACACACACACACACACACAGTTAGGGTTCCTCGCTGTGTGGTTCTGTTCAATGTTCTTCCTGATTGGTGGCGTTCTCTTCATTTCTACCAGGCAGTGATCAGAGCGTCTTCAGGAGGTCTTTATTGTCAGAGAGACGCAGCACAAGGAGACAAAGAGCTTCAAGGAACGTGGAGCACCTCAATCATTCACAGAGAGCAAAGACTTGACTACAACGAGCCGGGCTTCCAAAAAAAATCATAATTTTAGGTTAAAAAACTCCCATATCCTGTCAGTCTTGGCTGATCACTCGTGTCGACAACATCAGCAGGGCTCTGCTTCACGGTGACGGCTGTGAGCTCAGTTCAGCCGGTGATGATGAGGATGTGTGTGTGGGTCACTCCTCCGTCTCCTCTTCTTCGCTGTAGTCACTAAGAGGAAATTCCCGACTCTCCATCTGTGTGTTGTAGGTCTTCCGGTGCATCACACACTCCTGATCGATGATCGCCTGCAACCAGAAGAGACCAAGAGCTCAACATCTGCGATGCTTCTCCTCTCTTTTGTCAAATTATTATTAAAGAATTGATACACAACGATGTGATTCAGAGCCACAACAGAATCATTTGTGTTTATCTGACCTTCAAATATTCTCCAGGAACATCGAGCGCACCCTCACAACATTGTTTTAAGGATCAGGCCAAAGTGACAGAGGCAGCAGAGCCTGATGCCGCGTGCTTCCGTTCAGATGAAACTGACACTCCGCTTGCATCCGGTTTGAATCAGAAGCTGGAGGCAGTCGTGCCCGTCTGCAGCTGTCCTGGCCTGGATCGCTTGTGCTAGCAGCTCTGAAGCTCAGGAGCTAAGCAACATGGCTGGCAGAGGTGTGGCGGTGAACCGCGCCTCTCTGTCGTCTGTCTAATTGTTGTTTTATTAACCTGAAACGTTTCCTCTGCAGCTTTGAAGCCAGCAGCCTCTGAACTGTGATCAGTCTAATTACTGTGTAATGATCCACTCTAACACGCTGGCTCCAACATCACACACGCTTCCTGCGGAGTTGTCATGACCTGCCGCCACGCTGCCGCGAGCACTGAAGGCCTGGCATCTGAGCTGAGGGTTGTTTTAGACATTTGGAGACGGCTGTTGCTCAGCACTGTCGCCACCACAGCACGGTGATGGAGATCAGCCATCGGTTCCACGACAGAACTGAACGTTTTCCCTTACATTTTCCTTTTTTATGACTGAAATTCCCACAAAAATTTGGGTCATGAAGGTCCGAAGAGTTTTGTGAGTTTTGTACGTTCAGATGGGAGGAATCAGAAAAGGCTTGATTTGCATCACCATGAAAGAAAGCTGGACGCAGGAAGTTCATCGCCAGCAGAAACACTTTATCGCACTGGCAAAACAGCTGTACTGAAGGTATGGCATCGGTCACATGACACACGTCAACCAAACAGGAATAACCCGTAGACGTGTGTCAAGAAAGAAGCGTCGATGAACCAGTGGGTTCATGTCTGCGGGTCATGAAGCGGCCAGCATGAACTCCAACTTAGCGTTAAAATCCAGCTTTCCTCCTCCATTGATTTTCCAAGGTGACAGTGAACTCCTAGGATGGCTAAACAGACTGTTGGCTCTGAGGGTCTCGCCGATGGAGGTGGTCTCAGCGCCCGCGCTGGACTGTCAGCTGACGGGGAGCAGCCATCACATCGAGGGTATAGAGACGCTGCAGCCGCAGCACTTGAGACGACCACGATGACCGTTTACCACCAAAAGTAATGACACTGACGGTCCAGTCAAACATGGGAAGATGGCTTTATTGTGAGTTGAAGGACTCAGAAAACTATTCAGTATTTTTTCCAAAACTTTCATGATCTGTTGATCCGATGAGTAAAATATGATGATTCTACCATTTCTTTACAGTTTGCTAATCACTCTCCGTGGGGCGCAGCTGGTCGATGCGGTGAAGGCGGTGCCTAACAAAAGAAGGGACACAAATTCAGTTTCCAAAAAGGGTTTACACGTCAAGATGAATTCATCCTCAACCAGCAAAGACGCTGCAACACAGAAGAAGGTGGGTCCAACAAAAATGTAGTATGTTTATGTACATATAAATGTAAATAAATATGGGTGTGTATCTATGTATGTTTGTATGCCTGTGTACTCACATATATGTATTTGTATGCACGTTTACGTATTTCTTTATTGATATGCAACACAACAAATCAACCACCACCCAATGTAAGGGTTGTGCTTCCCAAATGAACACCATTGCTCCAGCAGGCTTCAAGTTCCTGTGATGGGAACGCACCAGTGTGGAGCAGCTCCATTGTTCCCCCTGCATTTTCTAATTTATCATTTACAAAAACTTTTTGTTTCAAACAACTCTTTGAAAGATTTTGAAAATATTTTTTTCTTTTTTGGATGATTAGCAAATTGGTTAAGCATCCATCCATCCATTCTCTAGCCTGCTTATCCATTAAGGGTCATGGGGGGTGGAGCCTATCCCAGCTGACCTTGGGTGAGAGGCGGGGTTCACCCTGGACGGGTCACCAGTCCATCTCAGGGCCATCAGGAGCAGTCAGGGGTTCAGTATCTTGCTCAAGGACACTTGGACATGGTCACTGGGGGAAGTGGGGATGGAACCAGCGACCCTTTGGTTGCTACACGGCCGCTCTACCTCTGAGCCACGCCGCCCTTCAGCTTGCTAAGCACTGTAAATATATTAGCTTCTTTCATCAAATTATATAGTCTTGATTATGAGATAATTAGTAACTGATAAGATGGTGTCTGCTCATCCTAACCTTCTGCACAAGACAGGACGTTTCTGGGATGAAGGCCATTAATATCAGGATTCATATCAGGATTCATATCAGGATTCATATCAGGATTCATGCAGACATTAATCTGACTGATGATGTCATGAGCTTCATCTGCTGAAGGGCAACATTTAGCTCGTATTTGAATCTGTTAACTTCAGCAAAGATTGATGCTGACTGCGCTTGTGTAGTAGCCCAGTGTCTCACATACAATTTTAATGAAGTCCATCTCCTCAGCATGAGATTAGCAGCACTACAGATGAATTCATGTGATGATGTCACACAGCTGGGAGATGATGTAACCGCCCTCCAGGGTAGCACGTCTGAGACAGAAGAGAAACGTTAGCAACATTTTACAAAACCACCAGAGTAACAACATCAGGAAACTCGCTGTCACAAACATCAAGTCGATGAAATCAAATGTGTCACCGACACTACCAGGCTCATCAAACACAGACAGAAGCCCCAGTGGGCATGCGACCATGCAGGAGGTACTTGTGGTTATAGTACTCTTTAGTCTGGGTTTAGTCTGAGTTAAAGTACTAGCTATAAAACTGATGAAGTTCAGAGTTGTTCTCCAAACCTTTGAGTATAACCTAGGTGTTAACAGCCTGGTAACTGTAATGACCAGGAGGATTTTTACCTGGTAACCTGATTACTGCTAATCAATGACGGCAAAGACAATAACGAGGGAAAATAACGTTAGCTAGAAGTTGACCTGGTTGGTTAGTCGAGAGGTGTGTTTCTACCTGAGATTTACAACAATACGGCAACACAGAGTCCGACTACACCAAGGTAGTGTAACTGTAGCCTGACTAGCGTTACACATTAACTTTGTTCAATGTTACGCTTTATTATCAACCAACTTACCTCTGATGCAGGAAGGAACGTTAGCTGTGAGTCCACTGACTCCGAACACACACCGGCTGCTGCTGCTTCGGAGTCAAGGAACGCGGAGGGGAGGAAGGATTCACGTGAACGCCAGTGCGCATGTTCCAGTCTTCTGCGTGGCCCACAGGGCATGTGCACCTCACATTTCCTGTATTTAGGCCAAAGAGCAACCTCCTCCCTGTGATGCTCGTCTCTGTTTTTGTTGTATTTGAGGTCTTTGGATGTGCGATGTCTCATGTGGGAGTGAAAGGTCTAAAATACTGATTCTAGCGCCACCTGCTTGTGGCCAAGCATCCAGCTCGTCTACAAACACCAGTGAGTTCCTGGGTAACAGAAAGCTCTTTGCATGTCTGAGGCTGCGTTGAACTTCCTTTCATGGTCACTTTAACACGTGAACTGGTCATTAGACTTTGAATCAGCAGGTCATATTTACCAACTTCTCCTCCCGGACAGCAGGGTTACGTAACAGGAAACAAAGCGGGGCATACAGGATGTTGATTACCCCAATAAACACCATGAGACAGGGGAAACCCACCACCTGCACCAGGGCGCCCCCTGTGGACGGGCCTGAAACAACAGACAGAGATGTGACTGTCACTACTTTCACCGTCTCCTAAATAACTGACATTGCAGTTCACTTCCTGTTCCCACCTGTGAATTTAACTTCTTAGGAGCCACAATTGTTAGTTACAGTTGAGGACAAAATTATTAGCCCCCTTTTAAATTTTAGGTTTCTTCAAGATTTTCCCTCGTATTTTTTTAACAGGAGCATTTCTGAACATCCCATTTTTCATTAGAAGGCACAAAATATTTATATTTGCACACAAAAACATAAACATTTAAGAAAAAGCTTAAATGACCATGGACATTTTTATCATTACTATTAACCCCCTTTAAGAAATCACCATTTATTAAGTCGTCTCTCAAGCCACTTGTGTGCAGTGACGTGCTTCCACTCCACAGGTGAAGTGCTTCAAGGTGATCTGGTGAAACAGCTGATCCACTCAACAGTTTGGTTAAAGCCTGGTATGAAAGCCTCAGTAGGGGCCATTGAGCTGTCTGCTGAGAAAGCACCATGCCGAAAACGAAGGGAATCAGTTTGGACCCGAGAAAAAGAATTATTGATGCACACAAATTAGGAGAAGGATATGCAAAGCTGTCCTAGCGAGTCCAAGTGTCAAGAACTGGAGTGAGAGGTAGAATCCAGAGATTCAAAGACAGCCATGCAGGGCAGAACAAGCCTGGCAGAGGTAGAAAGCAAAAGATTTCAGACACTGGAAAGAAAACTGGTGAGAGACGTGTCTATAGACCCCAGAACAACTGGTGAACGGCTGGGCCACATCAGAACTCAGTCTCTAAGAAGACCGTCAGTAGAGCTCTGCACAGGAGTGCACCACGAGGTTGCAGACCAAGAAAAACTCCACTTTGGAGGAAAAGAAACCTTCAAGCCAGACTTAAGTTTGCTCAGGACAACCCAGAGAAAGACTCTTCATACTGGAAGCGTCTCATGGTCTGAGACTAAACTGGAGCTCTTTGGCCATAGAGACACTGCTTCTGTTTGGAGAAAGAAGGGAGAGGCGTCTCACCCAGAGAACACCGTCCCCACAGTGCAACCTGGTGGTGGGAGTATCGTGCTGTGGGGAGGCTTCAGTGCATCTGGAGCTGGAGATCTTGTCAAGGTGGAAGGAATCGTGAATAAAGAAAAATATGTGGAGATTCTGAAAGAGAACCTGAATCAGTCCGCACTAAAACTGGGTCGTGGCTTCATCCTCCAACATGACAACGACCCAAAACATCCGTCCCTCCTGGTGGAGAACCGTCTCCAGAAGACCAAGGTGAGTGTCATTGAATGGCCTGCACAAAGCCCTGACTTCAATCTAATTGAAAATATGTGGGGTGACCTGAAGAAGAATGTCCATGCCAGAAGACCCTCAAATCTGGAGGAACTTGAGAGGTTTGCCAAAGAAGAATGGGCCAGGATTCCTCTAAAAAAGTGTCAGAGACTTGTTGGAAACTTCTACAAACGACGGCAGGCCGTTGTCCAGCGAAGAGAGACACAACTGACCAGGAGAATGTGGAGGGCTCATGATTCTGACCTTGGCACTTCTGTGTTGGGAATATTTTCATTTCTGTGTGCAAAATAAAATTGAAGCTTCACAAATAAAACTAGGGTGTCTAAAAAAGCTTAGACATTTTTTACTCTGGTTAAAAGTATTTGAAAAATACATTGACATTTTTGTAGGGGGCTAATAATTCTGTCCTCAACTGTATGTCACCATGACGATGAAGGTAGCCGTAACTTTAACCCAACCAGACACATCAGTGTTTGATAACCCTAACCAGCAGTGTCACGTCACTGTTAGAGATGCCCCGCCCTTGATGGTGGGACAAATGCCACACTTGGTAATGTTCATGTCAAACAAGGTGGTATCATGGTGTGTGTGTGTGTGTGTGTGTGTGTATGCTACCGATGGCGAAGCCCATACACAACGCCACATCAGCAATGGCGTAGATGCTGCCATAGACGGAGGCGTGGCGGATGTCAACCAGGTAGCCCATGATGGCCATCATGGAGGAGTCGACCATACCTGGAGGATAACAGCAGTCCATCAGTCATGGTTGAGAAACAGCCACCAAATGACCTCTGACCTCTGACTCACCAATGGCAAAACCCAGACCTCCATTTGGTCCAATCAGGCCATAGATGCTGGTGGCAAAGGGAACCTGACACACACACACACACATACACTGATGTGTAGAAACCGTGCCTGCAGTTGGGGGGGGGGGGGGTTCCATGGTTGCTATGGTGATATGTTACTTACACACAGCAGACTGATGCCGACAATAAACATCCCCAACATGGAGCACAGCCACCTGCAGACAGAAACAACTGTCAAGCCGGTGACGGCGGCGTGTCCTCACAGGGACAGAAACTCATCTACTGGTTACAAAGGTGTGATTGGGTTGCTTTCATCGAGTTTGTGTGCGTGAACGCCAACAACACTGTTGTGATTCTACCTGGAAACACAAAAACTGAGTCTGAGTGTGTCAAAGCTGCTGATGTCTGATCAGAGGGTGAGACGGACCAATAGGGAGCCAGAATATGAGACACATCACACACTGACCGTCCCATCTTATTGGCCAGGAGACCAAACAGGTTGGTTCCAATCAGGTAGGAGACACTGGCAGGGAGGAAAGCCATACCTGTAACACAACACACCTGCTAGTGACCACAGCGACCATCAGCAGCATGCATCACTCACCAGGATGTCTGAACACACAACTGACAACGTCTTCTGATGACAAAGAGGAAGTGGAAAGTACCAAGTTGCCATTTTGGGGAGCACATGGTCTGCATCATCCAGATCGGCAGAGTCGGCTCCAGGATGGCGACGCCCATGTTAGCAAAACACAGAGAACCTGTGAACAGATGATGACAAGGCTGTGATGACTCAGGTGTACGCAGAGTATGACATCACACGCACATCGGCCATATTTCAAGTGCATGTCTTACCTGCACTAATGAGGATGTACGGGTCTCTTAACAGCGTCAGTAGCGGCGTTCCCTCCACGCTCTGAAACACACAAGTGTCTTGTTGCAGTTAGCTGCTGTAGATAGTTAGCTTGATTAGCTGTGACGTTAGCATTAGCAGCCCTATTACGTGACTCCACCCTGTGGTACAAGGAGCCCTGGACCTCATGTTGGGAACCCCAGTTTAAAAGCATCAGATCGATGTGAGTGTGAGCGTGGACTCACCCCAGGAGAGATCTTAGAAGGCTGCAGGATACACAACTGTAACACTGCAACACACACACAAACTCATCAACTCAACAGCACATAACACACCAGGTCACAGGTTCAAGTCCCTGGCCATGTGTGTAAGCATGCACGGCGCCCCCTGTTGGATCAGCTGGTCTGTGAGAGATTTACCTCCATCAAATACAGCCAGGAAGGCCAGGATCAGAAAGGGGGCGCTCTTCCCCACAAAGTCATACATCACACTGCCAAAGGGTGCCCCGACTGAAACCCACACCACATGAAATACACACACACACACACACACACACACACACACACATACACAATGATTAGATCTGACATCATGAGATACTCAATAATATTTGTGTGTGTGACAGAGAATGTGTGTGTGTGAGAGCAAGAGAGAGAATGTGTGTGTGTGTGAGAGAGAGAGAGAGAGAGAGAGACAGAGAGAGAGAGAGAGAGAGACTCACTCAGGACACCCATTGCAAGTCCTCCCAGAGCAACACCCATGGCAATTCCTCTCTCTTCATCATCTGTGTACACGCTGGCCAACATACCCAAACCTACACACACACACACACACACACAGTCACACTGAATTCATTGAACCTCTGATAAAAAATAAAAAGATTTTCCAAAAAATCATCAAAAGTGAAGTGCTTGCCATTGTGATGCTGTCAAAGGTCGAAGGGTTAAAAACCCGATGGACGCATTTGTGTCAGGTTTTGTATTAAAGTGAGCAGGTTACAATCTGCTCTTCACTGCACAAGTGTGGTGTTTCCATCTGAACAGAGACATCTGAAGGGACATGCCCACTTCAGGGAAAGTCTCTCATTGTCCATCGTCTCCAGACACAGACCAGAAGACAGAGCCCCTCCTCTAGGAAGCAGAGACCCAGGCTAGTTAGCTTAGCACAACGACTGGTAGGGGGTGGGAAGTGTTAGCTTAGCACAATGACTGGTAGTGGGTGGGAAGTGTTAGCTTAGCACAACGACTGGTAGTGGGTGGGAAGTGTTAGCTTAGCACAATGACTGGTAGTGGGTGGGAAGTGTTAGCATAGCAGAATGACTGATGACTGGTAGTGGCGGGAAGTGTTAGCATAGCACAATGACTGGTAGTGGGTGGGAAGCGTTAGCTTAGCACAGTGACTGGTAGTGGGTGGGAACTGTTAGCTTAGCACAATGACTGGTAGTGGGTGGGAAGTGTTAGCTTAGCACAATGACTGGTAGTGGGTGGGAAGCGTTAGCTTAGCACAATGACTGGTAGTGGGTGGGAAGTGTTAATGTAGCACAATGACTGGTAGTGGGTGGGAAGTGTTAGCATAGCACAATGACTGGTAGTGGGTGGGAAGTGTTAGCGTAGCTCCCTCTCTGCCTGCATTAATATCAGGAGGGTTGTGTGTAACCTTGGTGATGAACACCAGTTTAACATGAGGAGACGTTGTAGTGGTAGAATCAGACACGTAGCCGGAACTACTTTCCTGACTGGGCGCAGTGATTTGACGCAGCACCTCCAAAACTCCACTGGAACTTGGGTCAACAGAACCAAACGTTTGTTTGGGGATTCCGTTTTTTTAAAACTTATCATTGCAAAAGACCTGACAAATCATCAGTTGATACTTTGTCCAAATCATCATCATGATGTTGTTATTTCAGCATCATTTTGATTGGTTTATAACCCTGAAATCCCAGTCAAATCAAGTGGGATCCATCAGCCAGACACACTTCTGTTCTCAAAGTCTGGAAACACCTGTTGTGGAACACAGAGAACAAGAAACATGTTGACCTGCCACAGAGGAGAAGGATGAGCCGATCCCCTGCAGCGAGCGAGCGAGGAAGAGTAAAGCATAGGTTCCTGAGAAGGCAAACACTGACACACACACACACACACACACACACACACATTTAATAAGACTTCCTGACACAACACGCTACTGTGACTGTGTGTGTGTCAGTGTGAGACAACTTACTGATGGTGGACACAAACATGATGATGAAACCGGCGAACATGGGAATGTGATAGCCAATCCTACACACACACACACACACACACACACACACACACACACACACACACACACACACACACACATTTGTAGGTCAAACAGGAACTTGGTCCTCTGACTGGTGTGTTCACTTTCTACCTGTTAGTCAGGGGACCCACAAAGGGGTTGACCAGCAGCTGGACCAGAGCTTTGGACGCAAACAACAAGCCAACGCGAACGCTTTCCTGCTCCAGGAAAACGCTGTCCTGGAGACAAGAGGACTCCTGCAGGAGGGAGGAGGGGAGACAAACAGAATCAGTGGATCAGTGAGAGATCGGCTGATTAAGGACCAGTAAACACCAGTAAAATTCATCCTACTGTGGCATTTGACTGGTTGAGTGGCAGGTCACTGGTCAGACTGGTCTGGTCTGGGGGTGTGCTGTCAGGGGTTGTGGGGGTTCCTCTCAGTCCCAGGCTGACGTAATCAAACAGGGACACCAGAGAAGAGGGGGTAGGGGGAGACAACTGGGGGCTCTGCTCTGGTCGTGTAGGCAGGTTGAGGGCACTGGGGCTGGGCAGAGGGCGGTGGGAGGGCCAGGCTGTCGCGGGCTCCGCTCTGGGATGTTCCATGGCGTAGAGGAACGTTGGAATGATCGGCACTGAGGAAGGAGGGGAGACAATTCACTTCATTAAGTTGTTGATGAGATTGAATCTTATTCAGATTCAGTAAGAATTTTATGACAACAACCTCTACACCACAGCTACACACACACACACACACACACACAAGGGTCTCCATCAGTCCCTGCTGCCTCCATCCTAGTAAAGCGGGTGGAGAACCTCCCTCCTAGTAGAGCGGGTGTAGAACCTCCCTCCTAGTAGAGCAGGTGTTGAACCTCCCTCCTGGTAGAGCAGTTGTAGAACCTCCCTCCTAGTAGAGCAGGTGTAGAACCTCCTTCCTAGTAGAGTGGGTGTAGAACCTCCCTCCTAGAAGAGCAGGTGTAGAACCTCCCTCCTAGTAGAGCTGGTGTAGAACCTCCCTCCTAGTTGAGCAGGTGTAGAACCTCCCTCCTAGTAGAGCAGGTGTAGAACCTCCCTCCTAGTAGAGCGGTTGTAGAACCTCCCTCCTAGTAGAGCAGGTGTAGAACCTCCCTCCTAGTAGAGCAGTTGTAGAACCTCCCTCCTAGTAGAGCAGGTGTAGAACCTCCCTCCTAGTAGAGCTGGTGTAGAACCTCCCTCCTAGTAGAGCGGTTGTAGAACCTCCCTCCTAGTAGAGCAGGTGTAGAACCTCCTTCCTAGTAGAGCGGTTGTAGAACCTCCCTCCTAGTAGAGCAGGTGTAGAACCTCCCTCCTAGTAGAGCAGTTGTAGAACCTCCCTCCTAGTAGAGCAGGTGTAGAACCTCCCTCCTAGTTGAGCAGGTGTAGAACCTCCCTCCTAGTAGAGCAGGTGTAGAACCTCCTTCCTAGTAGAGCAGGAGTAGAACCTCCCTCCTAGTAGAGCGGGTGGAGAACCTCCCTCCTGGTAGAGCAGTTGTAGAACCTCCCTCCAGGTAGAGCAGGTGTAGAACCTCCCTCCTAGTAGAGCAGGAGCAGAACCTCCCTCCTAGTAGAGCAGGTGTAGAACCTCCCTCCTTGTTGAGCGGGTGTAGAACCTCCCTCCTAGTAGAGCAGGAGTAGAACCTCCCTCCTTCTATGAACAAGCACATCTGAGACAGCAGAGATGAGAACCTTCCTTTACCAGCAGGAACGTGGAGCAGATCCAGGATCAGCGGGGACGGACGTCTGCTTTGACCTGCTGGAGGGAGAGAGAGCGAACAACGACGGAACTCTCAATGAAGAAAAAAACAGCAGCTGCCCCCAAAACCTGCACTTGGATGAGCAGGGTGACTTCGTAGGAGTTGGAACATTGGGAGGAAGGAGGAAACAGCATCAACATGTCAAGATCAAAGAGCAGAGAAGATGATGTAAGAAGAGACAGGAAGAGACAAGTCTGAGCAGAGATTGCGGTCCCAAAAGAGCGAGGTCAGAGGTGTGTGTGTTTGTGTGCGTGTGACCTCGACATGAAGCTTTGAGTCTGACTGCAGACGACAGGTTTGACCTCCAGGTCTGCAGCTGCGTCACAGACCTGGTTGCTTCCGGGTGGGGGTTGCTGCTCCGATGCTTTCCTACAGGTCCTGGCATGGGTTGGGCCTGTGGCTGTTTCCTGGGGGAGGGGTGGCCTGGGGGTCCCCGTGTCCTGGGGGTTTCTGGGTGCCCTGGTGGCCTGGTCCTGGCCTGCCTGCTATCCTGGACTGGGGGTGTGATGCCCTGGCCCCCCCACATCAGCTACAGCCAGCTACGCACAGCATCCAAGACAAACCGTAGCACACACACATACACAAAAACATACACACGCGTATACACACAAACACGCTTGCGGCGCACAACTGACCCATAATCACACACTCAGACATTTATCGAAAAATTATATTAAACCAAATGGTAACCCTGCACTGGAAATTCTGCAACCAATGTTTTTTCCTCTTTTTGTCTCTCTCTCTCTGTTGTTGTTGTTACTTTTTCTTTGTTTGTTTGTTTGGTTGTTTTTTGTTTCTTTCTGCTATTGCTGTTGTTGTTTTGTCCGCCCCCTTGTCCTCCCTGTCCTGTCCCTGTTCTCTCTGTCTATCCACTCCTGAGCCTCAGTCCGGTAGCTTCATCAATGAACCAACACCATTCCTAATAAAATTCTGCATAAATGTCAATAAGAGGAGTTTATCAGGTTCCTCCTTTACAGAGTAAAACTGCTTCAGTACAACGAGGCACCAGGAACATGGATGCTGCTGAACAGGACAGGTTAAAAAATAATAATAAAAAAACCAGACCTGTTTCTGTCCTCTGAGTGAGTGCTGTCCTCACGAACCTTCTGCTGAGCACTCTGACCTCTTCTGAGTCAGCGGCGCTGCGCCCCCTTCCCTCAGTTGAAGTGTTTTATTGCTGAATATCATTTGCCACTATGGATGATAGTCATTGCTGTGTTGGCTGTGGGGCTCCTCTGCAGGCTGGTGATGGCCATGACCTCTGCCCAATGTGTCTCGGTCAGGATCATCTGATTGAGGCGATGTCCGACAGTCAATGCATGAATTGCAGCGACATGCCACATGCGCTGAGGGCTGCTAGATTGGCCCAGGTGGTAGGTGGGCCCTCAAGTCAGCTACCTCCGGCTTGCTCCACGCATTCAAAATGCAGGGTTGAGTCTGCTGCTGCTGCACCCTCCAGGAAAAGGGCGAAATCACGACGTAGGCTTTCTTCGGAGGTAAGTCGACTGTCTGCGGAGTTGGCTGAGATGAGGTCCCTTCTGCAAGCTGGTCGCTCTGATGCCCCTCTGGAGGCCCCAAGGGAATCCACCCCACCAGTGCCTGTGTTGGATCCAGAAGATGACATTATCTCTCTGGCAGCTTCGGCCTCTCACTTCCCGGACGAAGATGGGGACAGGGCCTCTCAAGCCTCCGACCCTGGCTCCTTGTCCTCGGCTCAGAGCTCTTTGAGTGAGGCAGGTGATAGCTCCATGCAGGCCATTCTGTGTACGGCCTTGGAGCACCTGCGGCTGGACAAACCACAGCAGGCTGAAGTAGTATCTGAGAGCGCCTTCTTCAGGTGCAGGCAGGCCCCCACCGCTTTTGCTGTTCCCCCCTCACAGGAATATCTGAGGGAGTTACAAGCTTGTTGGAGGGTTACTGGGGCTCTTTCACGTCTCTCAGCTGACGGTCGAACCCTGGCGGCCATGCATGGTGCTGCAGGAGCTGGCCTAGACTGCATGCCTGCTTTTGAGCCAGCCGTCGCATCCCTCATCATGTCTCCAGACGAGGCGCTGCGCGTGGCTGTCAGCTGCCCTCGACCTCAATGTAGGATCACGGACGACCTTCTCACAAGGGCTTACAACGCTGGAGCACGTGCTGGCCGCATTGGCAACTCCTTGGCCCACCTTATGTTTGTGCTCTCCACTTCCCTGCAGGAAGTGGGGGCTGAGGCCTCCATCATTGGCTTCAACAATGCGTCTCTGCAGGCTTTCGCTCTCATGTCCAGGGAACTCAGGCGGATGATGTCCTTTCTTGTCCAGACTTGCCGCCAAGTATAGCTCGCACAGTCCCCCCTGACGGAGGCGTATAGGAGGACCCTCCGCAGCGTTCCTGTGGAGCCAGGGGAGATATTCGGCTCTGCCACACTGGAGGCACTGGAGCGAGCTGTTTAAGCCTGGGAGACCAGTCAGCAGTTTTCAGGTCTCAGTAGGAGCATGCCTCCCCCCGGCAGGTCTGGGGCCCCCTTGGCTGCCAGGCGGGCCTGTCCATCAGCGCAGTCTCATGCTACTGGCAGTTATGGTCCTCAGCGTTCCATGCTGAGGCAGATGAGGGATTTTCGGGGTGCTGCTCACATGCCCACCAGGCCATTTCGGGACCCGGACCCTCAAGCCCCGGACCCTAACCACCGCCGAACCCCACCCGTCGCGCCTCCAGGGCCCCTCGGGGTCAGGGGGCTAGGGACTGAGGCTCCGGGGCCAGCCGTCGGATACTTCTCCCACCAGCAGCTCAATCACTGGGCTACTCACGCTTTGGACCCTTGGGTGCTTTCCACCTTGTCCCAGGGGTACAGGCTTCAGTTTCGACGCCGGCCCCCATCTCCAGCCGAGTCAAAATGACCATCATCAGGGACCCGGCAAAAGCCTCAGCACTAGACCAGGGGTTAGCCATCCTCCTGGCCAGGGGCTTGATCGAGCCCGTGGACCCTCGGTTGCACCCCAGGGGTTTTTATTCAAGGTACTTCCTTGTCACGAAGAAAACTGGTGGATTTCACCCCATTTTAGACCTGCGGGGTCTCAACCAATGTATGAAGGTCTTACCATTTCACATGGTAACCACTACGGAGGTCCTACAAACCGTTGCCCATGGGGAATGGCTAACATCCATAGACCTGAAGGACGCCTACTTCCATGTCCCCATCGCACATCACCACAGGTGGTTTCTGTGCTTTGCCTACCGAGGTCGCCACTGGCAGTTCAGGGTGCTTCCATTCGGGCTCTCCCTCTAGCTGAGAGTGTTCACCAGGTGTGTTGCGGCAGCCCTCACGCCTTTGCAGGCTCAGGGCATGTAAATATTGCCATACCTGGACAACTGGTACTCAGGTGGCCCAGGACACAGTCCACCTGCTCTCTCATGTCGCCCAGTTAGGTCTCAAGGTAAACATAGAGGGAAGCTGCCTGGAGCCCTCTCAGACCATAACCTTCATTGGTGTGGCACTGGACTCATGAGCTTTGAGGGCCTGCCCCTCCCCTCATCGTGTCGACGATATCCTACAGCTTCTCACCATCTTCGCAGGTTACTGCCCTACGTCACCTTTCTACGTCTCTTGGAAAAGCTCATGTCGGTCTCGGCTGTTGTTCCCTTGGGCTTGCTGTCGCTGCGCCCTTTGCAGAGGTGGCTGAACAGCTTCCACCTCAATGCCAAGCGGCACAGACACCTGAAGCTCAGGGTGTCACGGCACTGTCTTCTCTCCCTGGCTCAGTGGTGGGACAGGGCTTATCTGTCCAGGGGCATCCCTGTGGGCTCCATCCCATCCCTGAGAGAGGTTGTCACCACAGATGCCTGCCCCATGGGTTGGGGTGCAGTGTGGCAGAACAGGACAGCGTAGGGAAGGTGGTCTGTGCGAGACCGCCCAGAACACATCAACGTGCTGGAGCTGCGAGCAGTGCATTTGGCCCTCAGGAACTTCCTGACACACCTAAAAGGAAAGCATGTACTTGTGCAGTCAGACAACACCTCGGCCGTCTACCATATCAACCATCAGGGAGGCACCAAGTCTGCATGGCTGCTGCAGGTGTCCCAGGGTCTCCAGACATGGGCGGCCCCCCATCTGAGCAGCCTGCGGGCAATGTATGTACCAGGAGAGCAGAATCAGCTGGCAGACCTCCTCTCCCGCCAGAAACCACCACCAGGGGAGTGGCGTCTCCACCCAGAGGTGGTGCAAACAATCTGGGACATCTTCGGCAGGGCAGGAGTCGATCTTTTTGCCTCTGAAGACTCTACACACTGTCCCCTCTGGTTCTCTCTCACAGAGTCGACCAGCCCTCTGGGTCTGGATGCACTGGCGCACCCTTGGCCAGAGGGTCTGCTGTATGCTTTTCCACCTCCCCCTCTGATTCGGTCAGTACTTCACAGGGTACTTCAAGAGGGTCACAGGATACTGCTTACGAATGTAACTATGGTTCTATGAATCCTGAGTGACCGCCAGAGCGTTCTGTCACTCAGAATCCCCCTGTAGGAACAGAAACCCTGATGACACCGGAAGACATTGCCTCTCCTGGGTCATCTGGGACGTCAGGGGACGTTGTTGGTATTCATACTCGGATTGCGCATGCGCGAAGGGAACACTCGGTGCTTTAAGCACCGCCCTCTGGCGGTCATTCGGGATTCATAGAACTGTAGTTACATTCGTAACTCTCGATAGTTGTGCTACAGTAAACTGATGGGGCTTCTGCCTGGCTAGTGGACACAGGCCAGTGGTTCGTGGATGGTGTGATGTCATCACGGAGGAGGAGCTGCTTCCTACACCTGATGGATGCATCCTTCTCCAGAGGGACCTGAGGCTTCAACATCTGCTTCTTTTTGTGCTCTTCTTTATGTAAACGTGAACCTGTTGTGAGTGTGTTTGTGAGTGTGTGAGTGTTTGTGTGAGTGAGTGTGTGTGTGAGTGTGTGTGTTTGTGAGTGAATGTTTGTGAGTGAGTGTTTGTGTGAGTGTGTGTGTGAGTGTGTGTGTGTTTGTGTGTATGTGTTTGAGTGTATGTGTTTGTGTGAGTGTTTGTGTGAGTGAGTGTTTGTGTGAGTGTGTGTGTGAGTGTGTGTGTGTGTGTGTTTGTGTGTATGTGTTTGAGTGTATGTGTTTGTGTGTGTAATTGTGAGTGTTTGTGTGTGCATGTGTGTGTTTGTGCGTGTTTGAGTGTGTGTGTTTGTGTGTGTGTGTGTGAGTGCGTGAGTGTGTGTGTATGTGAGTGAGAGTTTGTGTGTATGTGTGTGTATGTGTGACTGTGTGTTTGTGTGACTGTGTGTGAGTGTGTAAGTGTGAGTGTTTGTGCGTGTGTGTGTTTGAGT
The DNA here is from genome assembly GCF_037954235.1 of Aulostomus chinensis. Classification (NCBI taxonomy): domain Eukaryota; kingdom Metazoa; phylum Chordata; class Actinopteri; order Syngnathiformes; family Aulostomidae; genus Aulostomus; species Aulostomus chinensis. Next base: position 777,899 of record NC_141325.1, read on the forward strand.
GTGTGTTTGTGTGTGTGTTTACTCACCGACCACAGTGAGCAGCATGTTGTCCAGCAGCAAAGCAACACAAACCACCACCAGGACGAGTCTTGGAGAACCTCGACTCTCACTGAGCCACAACATGTCTGCGTGCGCACGCACACACACACACACACACACACACACACACACACACACACACACACACACACAGTTTAAGTAGTCCATTTTTCTTTAACAGGTTTGAGTTGAAGTCCTCTGACAATGACACCTCGCTAACTTTTGTTTGTGTTTGTGACAGCAACAGATGTAAAGCGACACATCGCCACCTTGTGTTCTGGAGGTTATAAAAGGTCAACAAGCGATTGATTCTTGTTGCATGGTGGGATGATGCAGTCGTCCTGGTTAATGTTGTATTCAAGCTGTAAAAGTAGCAACAACAGCAACTGAGTTCACACACTGACTAAAAGACTGAGACCTTACGAGGAGATGAATTGGGTGATAATGTGCCAACAAAGAAACAGGAGGACATACACGAGCATCGATGCTGTCATATTAAAATATCGCTGGAGTGGGACAACAACCATCTGTTTGTGTTTGGCTTCACGAGAAGCTCCTTCATATCACATCTGATCTTTAATAAATGCCATGACAGCTTCTTCTTATCAGTCACAGCAGAGAGCCAGAGCCTCGTAGTCGGTATGCTGACGAACAAGAGCCACTACTAAGCGAGGCTAACCACACCCACGCACGTCATCTGGTCACTGGCAGGTAAAGTTTGAGTGTGTTAGAGAAAAACCTGCACGTTACTTGATTAGTAAAAGGTTAACGCTCACATCATGTCATACAGCACATTCTCTCTGTCCCACAGTGCATCACTTCAGACTGCACAGTACTCTAGTAATGCAAGAGAGTAGTACACAAAAGGATGAAGTTACGTAAGAGGCTAATATTGTGTTTTGTGCCCTAAGTGAGATCATGGCGCCAGATTCCTCAGGTGGGATACGTCTACAGTTGTGCAAAGCTGCACTGTATTAAAAAAAATCAAGATTCACTGCTATGGCAAGTAGAAGCAGACGGTGGCGCTGTCACGCCACTGGAGTCACGAAGAGAGAGGAGGCAAATGCAGCTGAACTGACTGACTTGTCTTCTGAAGCATCGGGGAGACGTTCAAATACAACCTTTCTGTTCTGTTCAAGCCTTGTAACTGAAACTGATTTGTACATCTGATAATGATCTGGTGTAGCACACTCACACACTCACACACACACACACTCACACACACACACACTCACACACACACTCACACACTCACACTCACTCACACACACACACACTCACACTCACTCACACACTCACTCACTCACACACACACACACTCACACTCACACACTCACACACACACTCACTCACACACTCACTCACTCACACACACACACACTCACACTCACACACTCACTCACACACTCACTCACTCACACACACACACACACTCACACACACTCACACACTCACTCACACACACACACTCACACTCACTCACACACTCACTCACACACACACACACACACACACCTGCTCTGACTCTCTTATCTTGTAACATCTCAGTTTCTCTCTGCTGTTGGAGGTCAAATGGATCTGAAATGTAATTTTCTCTCTGAATGGTCGTTCTGTTGAACCCAGCCTTCAGAACAGGAACCCGTCAGGACAGCTTCATCGTTTGTACCTTCGTCAGCATCTCGTGACATCACATCGATCCCCAAAACAGGAAAGAAATCTCAAATTAAACGAACACATGCAGCTGCTGACGGACTCCCACGATCCCTTCGCTGTGACATCACGATGGAAGACGATCAACAGAACAGAATTCAACTGCTTCAACATGTAGTGAGAAACTAAACACATTCAATTAATAATAAGAATAATTACTGCATCCAGTAAAACATAAGAAAGCAGTAGAATCAAACGATATCAGCTAACAAGTGACGACAATCTTAATGAAACAACAAACAAACAGAAGCTAAACTGAGACTTCTGAGATGTTAAAGAAGAAAACATTAATAAATGAAGGAAATGAGAATTGGGCGGGACGGCGCGGCAAACATCAACTTCCTGAAGCTTCCAACGAGTAAAAGCCTCTCAGAGACGAAGGAACAGAAGAAAACTCACTTCCTGCAGACACTCGACGGTTCCGATTCTACCAGATGGTCCGAGGTGGACGAGCAAGAGACGTTGTGGTTTGTTCAGCTGCAAACGGAGCAGATCTGACCTGATGAGAACACACACACACACACACACACACACACACACACACACTGACTACACAAATGACACACCCCCTAACTCGTGTGTGTCAGTAATTGTGAGCATCTGCTGTCCTTTTATTGAAGCCTGGAACAACCTACAGGCTGGAGACCTTATCTCTCTGTCTCTCTCACACTCACACACAAACACGCACATACAGGCACACACAAACACAGACACATGCACACAAACGCACACACACAGACCCACACAGTCACACACTTGTATATCTTTGTGAGGACCTTCACTGTCATGGTGGCGTACCGAGCTACGAGCTCTAGCGTTAACATCACTGGTGCGCGTCACCGACCATCTCCTCAACCTGACCTCGACCCTGAACTCAGCCTTGACCTTCCCACAGACTTCTGAACTTGTGAGGACCACTAAACTGTCCTCACAAGACAAAAGGACATGTCTTCAGAGTGCCAGTAATTTATCAAGGACACACACACACACACACACACACACAGAGGTGTGTTTACTAGGTGGTTTACGTTTGTTTGTTGTTTCATACACAGAATTCACCCCCCCCCCCCCATAAAACACCTGTCAGATTCTCCTGCCGCTGACATCCTGAGGGGGCGGGGCTTGTCAGATACAGTTCTGGGGGGCAAGCATCACTCGTGACCTTCAGGTTTGCTCGAGATCTTCTTCTGTGGCTTGGCTCTGCTATCACCACTTGTGCCTCTGCTCGGGTACCACAGGATTTATTGTTAAGTACCAAATAACAGTACCAGTGAGTCCTGGCACCAGAATTGGTTCAAACGTGACCTCAACACCTGTCCCCCCTGGGATGCAGGACCAGGAAGCATGTGGGCGCATGACGTACATACGTGGAGGATGCCAGACACAGGAAGTGCGGAGGAGGAATGAAAGACCTCAATCAAACGGCGTGAAACTGTTGCGTAGACATAACGGAAAATATCACAGTGGTTTTGGTCTGATGTGACTGGCTGTGACACCTGCCAATCCATCACACCCACCTGGAGACGTGTTGGATTTCTGAGTTCAGCCGTTCCGTGTTTGGCGTCTCTGAGTTGGATTCTCAGTTAATCAGCTTTAATCACCTGCAAACACTCACATCCGCCGGCCAGCCAGCAGGGAGGGCGGGAGCGCTCTAATGACTCTTTACTGGAGCGTCTCAAACCACATGAAGCAAAACCACACACACCGCTGCTCCCCTGACGCCTCCACCTGTCTCCAGGTGTGTTTTCATCTCTCTGTGCTTGTGCAGCTCACCTGAGGCCGTGGGGCTTCCAGGAAGGAAGTGCTGTCTCCACTGACTGATGTGGTCAGCTTCAAACGCACCTCCTAAAGTTCTGAGGAGCAGAAAGTTGAAAGAGGCCTGATCGGGGGGTGGGGGGTTGAGTATAAAACTGCAGCACACCTGAAGCCCTCAGCAGAGCTGCTCACCTGCAGGACAACACTGTCGTTCCCTCGCAGCTCCTAGCAGGGCGCTCGTCATTCCGCTTGACTGAATCAGATCAGCGGTTGAGCCCTGACCACGCCGCCACTCACCGGACTGATCAGCCTCACAACAGCTGGAATATTCAGAGCTGTGATTGCTCATCTCAGGCTTGGTCAGGTGATCCGTATATCTATTGATCCAGGGATGTGGGCGTGGCAAGGTGTGCTGTGCGTGTGTGTGACGTGCGCTCTGGCTCTGGACTCCAACACCATCAGAGCATCAAAGGATGCCACACTGCGACGCTCCAAACAGTCGGTGAGTTCCTGCTTCTCCGATTCATGAGCTTTTGTCTGCCGTCACTCAAGAAAGAACACGCTGATGCGTACGGCGAGTTGTTTTTGGGAGAACAAACTAGTGAATTGATTATAATTTCTGGATACGATGCGTCCGTTGCCCAGCTGGTCACACACCATGTCAGCTAAATAAAGACACAGTCGATATAAATTCTGTTGTTTGTAAATTGTGTTGCTAAGTAACCAGAGTCTAACATCGTCTGACCTAAATCATGATGATGTGATGGCAAGACGCTTGGTTCTCCTGTCACGCTCGCCAGATTTGATCCGATCATGAATCAATGGCATATTTCAACATGGAAAGTCAGGTAGAGACATCTCTCTGATCTGTCCATCAGGTACGTTCCCATGGCAACCTGGTGGATCAAGCTGGGCATCACCAGATGGAGGTAACGTTCTATTCCCATCCAACATCCAGCCTTAAACAGTCACCAATGATGATGTCACATTTGTAATAACCACCTGACGTCACATCAGCGCCTGCAGCGGGTGGACTGTCGCCCGAGTGGTTCACTCAGCATTTGTTGAGGAAACTACCATTGGCTCTTGAACCATGACGAACGGTTCTGTAGTTCCTGACAGATTCTCAGTTCCAAAGAACCTCAGAGTTTAGCACATCTGGTCCAGGATCCACAGGTGAACGTCAAGTTCCAGTGCAAACAGAAGAAAGTTGCTACAAATTAATTCTGTTTGGGCGCCCGGTGGAGCAGTGGTCCTCCCTGTGGCCCCCAGCAAGAAGGTTGTGGGTGGAGCAGTGGTCCTCCCTGTGGCCCCCAGCAAGAAGGTTGTGGGTGGAGCAGTGGTCCTCCCTGTGGCCCCCAGCAAGAAGGTTGTGGGTGGAGCAGTGGTCCTCACTGTGGCCCCCCAGCAAGAAGGTTGTGGGTGGAGCAGTGGTCCTCCCTGTGGCCCCCAGCAAGAAGGTTGTGGGTGGAGCAGTGGTCCTCCCTGTGGCCCCCAGCAAGAAGGTTGTGGGTGGAGCAGTGGTCCTCCCTGTGGCCCCCAGCAAGAAGGTTGTGGGTGGAGCAGTGGTCCTCCCTGTGGCCCCCAGCAAGAAGGTTGTGGGTGGAGCAGTGGTCCTCCCTGTGGCCCCCATCAAGAAGGTTGTGGGTGGAGCCCCGGCTGCAGCACGGGGTCTTTCTGGGTGAGTCTCCATGTTCTCCCTGTTCCTGCTGGGTTCTCTCTGGTACTCCAGCTTCCTCCACAGTCCAAAGACATCAAGAGGGACCAGGTTAATCCAGACTCTAAATTGACCGTAGGCGTGGCTGGGAGAGCCAATGGTTGTCTGTCTCTATGTGTTGGCCCTGCCATGGACTGGTGACCTGTCCAGGGGGAAGGCTGCTGGGATAGGCTCCACCCCCACCACCCTCAACAGGAGAAGAGGGGGAACATGGAGGGAGGGAGGGAGGGATAAATGGAGAGATGATGGATGGATGGATGGGTGGATGATAGATGGATGGATGGGTGGATGAGTGGATGATAGATGGATGGATGGGTGGATGAGTGGATGATAGATGGATGGATGGGTGGATGGATAAATGGAGGGATGGATGGAGGGATGGAGGGATGATGGATGGATGGAGGGATGGATGGATGGATGATGGATGGATGGGTGGATGGAGGGATGGATGGATGATAGATGGGTGGATGGATAAATGGAGGGATGGATGATAGATGGATGGATGGGTGGATGGATAAATGGAGGGATGGATGGAGGGATGATGGATGGATGGAGGGATGGATGGATGGATGATGGATGGATGGGTGGATGGAGGGATGGATGGATGATAGATGGATGGATGGGTGGATGGATAAATGGAGGGATGGATGATAGATGGATGGATGGGTGGATGGATAAATGGAGGGATGGATGGAGGGATGGAGGGATGATGGATGGATGGAGGGATGGATGGGTGGATGGATGGATGATAGATGGATGGATGGGTGGATAGAAGGGCGGATGGGAGATGGATGGATGGATGGATGGATAGAAGGGCGGATGGGTGATGGATTGATGGATGAGGGATGGATAGATGGGTGGATGGATGGATGGATGGTGGATGGAATTCTGTTTGTTACATCATCAGGAAGTCAATGTGGAGGTCAGGTCATGCTGGCCACAAGACGCTGTCATGACATGAGGGTGTGTCCTACTTGTCCCTTCCTCTGAGGAAGGATCCATCTGAGTCATGTGACCAGGAAGCGTCTGTGTGGCGGCCATGATGGGAGCTGCTGGAACTCAGGAAGGAGCTCCAGCTTCCTCCGTTCGCTCCTCTACCATCCATACACCAGAGTGTCTTCCTGCCAGGAGAGGAGACGATGCCGTCCCACAATTCCTTGCTGCGGCAGCTCTGACAGTGACGCCCCACTCAGCTGTTCACCACAACAACCAATCATCATTGCCAAAGAAAACAGGAAGTACTGCATGAAGGGGTGAAAGCATTCGAGTTCCTGCCGGGAGTGCAGGCCGACCTCCAACCTGAGCCGTCCCGTCTCAGCCTGCCGCCACGTCAACACAAACATTCACCCACCAAGATACTTCGGTGTTTTAACTTTCGACATGTTCCACTCTCAGCTCTGCTGGTGACAGAGGCGTTACCACGGCAACCAGAGGATGCTGATGCTGAGAATGATGCTATGATGTCACAGGAGATTAGTAGACCAACACACCTGTCAGTCACTCATGTGTCATCATTTCCTGCAGTAATAAATGGGATAAATATGATTGACAGGATGAGGAGCAAACATTCTCAGTGTGACATCATTTCCTGTCACCTTGTGATTGACAGCTGTCTCAAGTCAAAAATCAGCAATAAACTTACATTTTCACAGCAAACGAGGTGAACTAAGAGGGACGTTCTGTAGTCCACGTACAGGAGATTGTAGTTCCATGAGGCAGACGCACGTCAGCAACATGGCCACTGCTCCATGACGTTGGTTAATGAGTGTCGCAGGTTCTCTCAGCTCGCCGCCGTCTTCTCCTGACTCCTTAAATTCTCCTGTTTACCTTTTCTTGACCCCGTGACCTTTTCCATCGAGGTCAAGCCATAGTGGACAGAAACAGAGAGAGTGCCTCTTCAACTGTAGATCTCGTTCACTTAGCAGTGTCATACAGCTGCACACATGCAATCTCACAACTTTTCAATTCATCACTTCCAGTAAACACCAGACCGGTGGATGGTGGAGGTTCAGTTCTACATCAGATCCACCAGTAAACACCAGATTGGTGGATGGTGGAGGTTCAGTTCTACGTCAGATCCACCAGTAAACACCAGACCGGTGGATGGTGGAGGTTCAGTTCTACATCAGATCCACCAGTAAACACCAGACTGGTGGATGGTGGAGGTTCAGTTCTACGTCAGATCCACCAGTAAACACCAGACCGGTGGATGGTGGAGGTTCAGTTCTACATCAGATCCACCAGTAAACACCAGATTGGTGGATGGTGGAGGTTCAGTTCTACATCAGATCCACCAGTAAACACCAGACCGGTGTATGGTGGAGGTTCAGTTCTACATCAGATCCACCAGTAAACACCAGATTGGTGGATGGTGGAGGTTCAGTTCTACGTCAGATCCACCAGTAAACACCAGACCGGTGGATGGTGGAGGTTCAGTTCTACATCAGATCCACCAGTAAACACCAGATTGGTGGATGGTGGAGGTTCAGTTCTACATCAGATCCACCAGTAAACACCAGATCGGTGGATGGTGGAGGTTCAGTTCTACATCAGATCCACCAGTAAACACCAGACTGGTGGATGGTGGAGGTTCAGTTCTACATCAGATCCACCAGTAAACACCAGATCGGTGGATGGTGGAGGTTCAGTTCTACATCAGATCCACCAGTAAACACCAGACCGGTGGATGGTGGAGGTTCAGTTCTACATCAGATCCACCAGTAAACACCAGGTAACGGTTCTTGTTTCATCTGTGATGTCAGAGGTCTGGCTGCAGTAACCAAGCACAGAGGCGACTGTCCTCCTCAGACAGACACCGAGACGGCGCTCCAGACAGGCGAAGTGACATCACCAGCTTCAACAGAACCAAAGGTGAGTCTGATTGGCTGATTGAAAGGAGACTCAAAGTCCCAGAGTGCATGCTCTGACCAGCTGCCCTCCTGTCATGCAGGTCCAGAGATGTCCAACTGTGTCCGCTCTGGTGACTGTGCGTCCGGTCTGTGCTGCGTCCGCTACCTGATGGGTAAACGCTGCCAGCGGATCCCTGTGGAGGGAGAAGCTTGCCTGCTCAGAGGTTCCACCAAGCTGAGGAGGAAGCTGGGCCGCTGCGACTGCGGTGCCGGGCTTTCCTGTGTTGCCGTCAGTCAGCCAGAGCTCGGCCGAGCCAAGCGCCAGGGGGTGTGCACCTCCCACCGTAACAGAGCACAGCATTCTGGGAAGAAACGGAGAACAGCAGAGAGGAGCTGCTGACGCGCTCGTTTCAAACTTTGAAGCATTGGTACATTTTAATTTAAAGGTTCTTTGTGTTCAGTCACATGTTTGAAACTTTTTGTGACATCATCTGTGGCCACCATGTGTTTCAGCATTTGGCTGATTGGAGATCAGCCCTTTCATAATGCTCTCTCCACATGAAGACCACTTGTGTCACACAAGTGTCTCCGGGTCAGAACTGATGGCAAACAGCCATCACAGGATGATATTTGGTCGAATGAAGGTTGTGACATCACCGTCACTGTTGGCTGGTTTTATGTTTCAAGGACTGTAATTACTGCCTTGAGGACGACGTGTTTGGACCACAGCGTTCTCACAGCAGGTTGTCATCATTGATCTCTGTGGCGTTGACGTTGGATTTAAAGATGTGAAAAGAAAAATGCCTTTTAACCTTTTAAACGATCACATGTACATAAATAAATAAACTATTTATTTGTGTTGTTCTGTCACTCTGACCATTTTCTTCCTACAGAACAAAATATGAGGTGTTTATGTTGGCTGGAACCCATCGACGACTCCCACCCCTCAGTCTTCACTGGCTTGCTGGCACTGGCGTGAGTGCCCATGTCTTCCCATGTCTACCAGAGCGTGGGACCAGAACGGTTGGCAATAAATCACACCATGGACACGCCAGCAAGCAGGAACGTGGTATTGAACAGGATCGGCGTGCTAGCAGGTGGTCCGAGATCAACACGTCTATAATCTTCATGTATGTAGTAAACGTGTGCAGCAGCAAGAGGACACCAGGCAGCCTCAACATTCATGATGATTGACACCTCAGACACGCCGCCGCCCAGCAGCCGTCCTCCTAACAGCTGATTGGTTCCTGCTGGCTGTTGATGTGATGATGTCATGTTGGAACGGGGAGGCTGCTGAAGTCCATCCACACGCGTCCATGTGAGCGCAGAACTAAAACTGTAGTTGTCAACTCCCAGGGGGAGAGGAAACTGCTCCACCTGGCGCTGCAGGAGAGGAAACCGTGGTGGTTCTGGTTCTGGTTCTGGGTGCAGCTGGGTTCACCTTGGCTAGAACAGCAATCATGGAGGTTTGTTGGAGCAGTTCCTCCAAACTAGAGCAGTGGTTCCCAATCTTTTCCAACTCAGAGTCCATTTTGTTAGTCTCAAAACATTTGGCGGCCGTCTTCCGCCAGCTGTTGGTTCAGTGTCCCGCCTTGCTTTCCTGTGACTTCTCCCCGTTGCTCGCCAGCTCCACCCTTACACTCCAGTCTCAGCCATCGGCATCAAACGTGAACAAGTCAAGTGCAATGGGGTCCCGCTGCACCGAGGTCCGGCCGATGGAAACATTTCCATCTCTCCTTTGCTTGTCACTTCTTATACTTGAAGGAAACAAAATGTAAATAATTACTCTAACATTTCAAACATTCTCTAGATTTTTGTTTTTATATGATTACATTTCCACCCCCCACAAAAATCATCCTAGTCTGGAGACGGTTTGGCAGCGCACCTGCAACGCCTTCCTGGCCCACAGGCTGGGCATCACTGAACCAGAGGAACAAAACCTCCCTGGAGGCTCAAGTATGTCTGATGATGGTGCTGATTGGTTGTTGTGGTGAACAGCTGAGTGGGGCGTCACTGTCAGAGCTGCCGCAGCAAGGAATTGTGGGACGGCATCGTCTCCTCTCCTGGCAGGAAGACACTCTGGTGTATGGATGGTAGAGGAGCGAACGGAGGAAGCTGGAGCTCCTTCCTGAGTTCCAGCAGCTCCCATCATGGCCGCCACACAGACGCTTCCTGGTCACATGACTCAGATGGATCCTTCCTCAGAGGAAGGGACAAGTAGGACACACCCTCATGTCATGACAGCGTCTTGTGGCCAGCATGACCTGACCTCCACATTGACTTCCTGATGATGTAACAAATTCATTTGTAGCAACTTTCTTCCGTTTGCACCGGACCTTGGCGGTCACCTGCGGATCCTGGACCAGATGTGCTGGACTCTGAGGTTCTTCCTGAACCAACTCCACACCTTCTTGGCACCAACGGTTGTAGAAGCGCTGAAGTTCCGGTGCATCAGCACCTCTGCTAACAGCACTCTTGTTCCTGTTGGGTTCCTTCGCGCATGCCAGGTCATCAGGACTCGGTGTTACACTTGAATCAGTCACATGTTGCAGTGGTGCCACACTCGCTTTCTACATCCCAAACACATTTGACTGTCAGCCGGCGGCGTTTCTCACCTCAGCCACCATCAACTGAGTGGCAGTTTTAACTTAGGAAAACTGCCAGAATTGCAGTTTTAGTGGTAATTGTACTACATCTACCCTTGAGACTTCACCGTCACTCAGGTCCTCAAGGACCTGAAACATCCCTGAAATGACGTTTAATCTTCATACGTGCAGTTGATTGACAGAGGAGGCGGGGTCACTGGTCAAGGCAAAGTCTCCATTTATTTTGTTTTTATTTCAACTTAAAAACTGTTGGGACGAGAAGTTAATGCAAAAGAAACTTTGAAGGCAAAGTCACAAATGCAGCGACCTGATAGGAGAATGGAATAAAAAAGTGGGGTCAGGGAGGAGGGGAGGGGTTAGGTGACTCTTCAATAGGAATGTTGAATGACAGGGGTGGGGCTGGAAGCTAAGGGGTGTGGCTACAAGGCGAGCAGAGGGAGTCAGGAGGCGCTCAGAGCTGCCCACAGTCGGCGATGACGAGCTTCTTTGAGGTTTTTCCACTAGATGAGCCATAGGACTCCATCTTCTTCACCACGTCCATCCCCTCCACCACGCTGCCGAAGACCACGTGCTTCCCGTCCAGCCTGCAGTGGCAAGCAGAACACAGCCAGTCAACATCAGCCAGGAAGCTTCCTCCAGCCGAACAGGTTTCATGGCTAACGTGGTAACACTGTAGTTCTGACTGACAACAGCGGAGCAGGTACTCACTGAGCCTCGAGTGGCCCTATACTCCACCAGCGCCATCTGCAGGCAGAGGAGCAGCTTCAGTGAGACTGCTGTCACTGTCCTGCTCCACAGACAGACTGAGGAAACCGTTCCTCCCCACGCCATATGGCTCTTTAACCCTAAGCAGGAGGAGCCCTGGACTCACTACAAACGAACACACACCCAAGAACCACACACACACCTCCATGGATGTGTACCAACTGCCCTCTGCACTACTGTATGTTACACTGTCACCATGCACAACTTCAATGTATAGGATTGTTACTTTTTATCTGGACATGAGTTTGACTCTCCTTTCTATTGTGCTTCATGTTCTCTACATCTTCAAGTCTGAAACCCTGCATGCTTCACTGCTCTCATCTCCCCTGTCGGCTGCTGCAGGAGATCAGGAGCACCTCATCGTTCACTCGTCACCAGTTCCTGTCTGATGTTCTAAGTCATCACAACCTCATTAACTGACAGTTAATCAAAGTTGAAGACACCAGGAGAACACCGATGTTCCAACACTGGAGAACCGCAACATGTCAGCAGGAGCAGCCATGCTGGAACTCTTCCACCTCCACGTTCTAATGCAGAGGAACCTTCTAAGGTCAACCTGGAACTGATGGCCCAGGCATGTGCAGGCTCACCATGTTGTCTTGACTGTGCAGATGAAGAACTGCGAGCCGTTGGTGTTGGGCCCGGCGTTGGCCATGGACAGGATGCCAGGACCGGTGTGCTTCAGGGTGAAGTTCTCATCAGCGAACTTGTTGCCGTAGATGGACTTCCCACCGGTTCCGTTGTGGTTGGTGAAGTCACCGCCCTGCAAGTGCACACACGATGACTGACAGCAGCTTCAGAGGCCAATGGGCCACTCTTCACTTTCAAGAATATGACAAAGGGGTGAAGTGGGCGTGGTCTATCAAAGAGGCATCATGTCACGTTTGTCACTCGAACTTCGGCCTTCAGACAGGAAGTAAAGCCTGTTGACCATCAGTGACCCCAAACAGTTTCCTGCCTTAGACTGAGTTGAGCTCACGGTCCAGTCAACAAGCACCATGTCCACATAGGTTGACGAGTCACACCGATCTGCTCACCTGGCACATGAAGTCGGTGATGACGCGGTGGAAGGAGGAGCCCTTGTATCCGAAGCCCTTCTCTCCAGTGCACAGGGCCCGGAAGTTCTCAGCGGTCTTGGGCACCACGTCACTGCGGAGCTGCAAACACAAGACCTGGTGTTGAAGACTGAGACGTGCAACTGCATCCTGACAAGAATCCACTCTGGCGTGCTGCCACGCTCACATGGGCCAAACTAAACACGCTTATCAGGGTGCTGCTGCACTTTGATCTCTCACGTCTGGCATTGGACTCCAAATACGAGCGGCAACTTCGCCCAATTGTCGACGCCACAACTGCAGACTGACGTTGGTTTGTTAAGTGTTTCAACCAGAAACCTCGAGCTAATTAAAGCCTGGCAGCGGCGCGGCGCTCAGGCCGAACAGCTGCAGAGGAGCAGCACTGCAGCAGATGTCCGACCAGTGACGTCAACCCGCGTGCGGGGAGGGGGGGGGCGTGCGGGCTGCAGCACACTGCACCTGAGTGAGATGCAGCACACCTCGGCAGCACCGGACCAGCGTAAGGTTCCGGTGGAGAACGACCCCGGAGGTTTGAGGTTCAAACGTCGAAACTGTTGCCAAACCCCGGCCACGCCCATCGCGGTCGTGGCTCCTTCCGGAGAGACTGACCGTGTTAGCAACATGCTGGCAACACGGTAGCGGCTTGCAGCCGCAGAGAACCACCGAGGCACTCGGCTGAGCGCGCGGCCGCGGTGCCGCTCCCGCCGCCGTGTAACGAGTTCGTTCGGATACTCGCACAGCCGCCGATTACTTCGGTCCCCGTTACATCCGCATTTTTGAATCACGCAAAGACCCCTCCCCCCGCACAGTGGAACTTTCCAGAGCTGCGTCCCGTCCATCAGAACGGGAGCCGGCGCCTCCCGGGTCCGGGATTAGTCTGAGCTAACAACCACATCCTGCACATGCAGAACCGGACACCGTTTCTCATCACATCCTCGGTCAGCCCCGACGGCTCCCGGAGCCGCCGCCGAACAAAGGAGGAGGTCCCTTAGTCGCTGCGCCCCCGACTCGCTCGGGACTTTGTGTCCAATTGTCATTAGCATTAGCATAGCGCCGTACGGCGGTCCGGTAGGTGTCTCCACAATCCCGGTTTAAGCCGCAAGCCGTAACCGGGTCTTTTCCCAAAACCACAGCCGCGACGCGCATCCGGTCACGGTTCAGGCGCGAGGTCCGTAAAGGAACCACGAGTTCTCGAAGCTGAACGGGAACTATAACACGTGCGCTCGTATGGGCCGCCGAGAACCGTGAGAACACCGGTAACCGGCGGTACCGGGACCTGCGGACTACCGGACCCGCCGCCGTCGTCTAGCGTTTCTGGAGCTTCGGAACACAAAGCAGAAGCTAACGAGCGCGTGCTAACGCTAGCAGTCCCGCACGCGGCACCCTCACGACTCTCCCTCCCGGCTCACCTCCATCACGATCCGGCCAAGGGTGGTGCCGTCCGCGGACACGTCGAAGAAGACTTTCGGATTGGACATTTCTGCGGCTGAGCTCGAGACGGTGGCGGGAGAGTTTTCCGGCACGGGAACACTGTTGGCTACGGGGAACCAAAAAAGATGGAGGATTGTGGATTAAATTTATATAAGACGCCGGGGGGCGGGGCCAGACCCGCCTCGGCCAATGAGAAGCGCGGGGCCGTTTATTGGCGTATGACTCGGCGAGTCAAACAGCGGGGGGCGGGGCGGACGCTCCCGGTTCCCGGATGGCTCCGGCACCCGGGGTGATCGACTCGAAACTCGGAGTGGGCCGGTGAAGCGGAGACTGGAAGATCCCAGGCTCCGCACAGCGCGAGCCACGCGACACCGCCTCGTTCCGGTGCTCGGGTTAGAAAACCTGCGTGCCTCGAGCCCGCAGCGGTGCCCGCCACACATCAGTGACAGCTCACGCGTCCAATACGTGAGTGAACGTCAACATCCGCAGTCGGAGCGCGTTCCCGCTGCGCGGGGTGGGGGGAGGGCGCGCGGTCACGCGGGAAGGGCGCGGTCCGCCGGACTCCGCATTACAGAGAAATAAAAGTTGAGACACAGAAGTTGTGTCATTCTGGAGTTTGTGTTCGTGTTTCCATGGTGATCAATGGATTGATCC
>NC_141325.1:795000-862500 GCF_037954235.1 Aulostomus chinensis
CACCATCACCACCATCATCACCATCACCACCATCATCATCATCACCACCATCATCACCATCATCACCACCAACACCATCACCACCATCATCACCATCATCATCATCATCACCATCATCATCATCATCACCACCATCATCATCATCACCACCATCATCACCATCATCACCACCAACACCATCACCACCATCATCACCATCATCATCATCACCACCATCATCACCATCACCACCATCATCATCATCATCACCATCATCACCATCATCATCACCATCATCACCACCATCACCATCATCATCACCACCATCATCACCACCATCATCATCACCATCATCACCATCATCATCATCACCACAACCATCACCACCATCATCATCACCATCATCATCACCACCATCATCACCATCATCATTATCATCATCACCACCATCATCATCATCATCACCATCACCATCATCATCATCACCACCATCATCATTATCATCATCACCATCATCACCATCACCACCATCACCATCATCACCATCCTCATCATCATCACCACCATCATCACCATCACCATCACCACCATCACCATCATCATCATCATCATCATCATCATCACCACCATCATCATCATCACCATCACCATCACCATCACCACCATCACCATCATCATCATCACCATCACCATCACCATCACCATCACCATCACCACCATCACCATCATCATCATCATCATCATCATCACCACCATCATCATCACCATCACCATCATCATCTCAGTCACCGGTTTCATCACGTCCATCTTTCTGGATGTCTCCGGTCTCATGGGGGTGTGATGACCGTCTCCTGCCCCGGCAGCCCGCTGCTCTGTCCTGGTGGCCTAGCGTCCCTCCATGTGTTCCAATTAGAAGTTCAGATATCACGTTTTGTCTCAACTGCTGTTTGACTGCAACAAGTCCTGCATCTGTGGAACCGTTAACGCTGTAGTTAACACGATCCTGACGTCTTTTACACACCAGCATGCTTGTTTTTAGTAACATCTAGGTGTCTCTCCTGATTGGTTGGATGTATTTGGGGGCGGAGCATAAACTCCCCCCATCTGCCCAAAGGTCATTATATGATGTTCCTAGTGGAATGTTCAGGTAACAGCTGATGTCATTCATCTTCCCCGAATGCAACTGGCAACCGGGAACTTTTCCCACTTCTGACTTCCTGAACTCATCCGTGTTGGACTGCGACCACTTCGTTGATCGCATAGGTCCCCTGAGTAGGTCCATGAGGTCTTCAGGTTGTTTGTTTTTAGAAAAAAGCTTTTGAATCTCAATCCACTTTGTTGTTCTGAATAAATAATTGCAGTTATAAGTATTGGTTCCTTGTCTATTTTGAAATATATTCTATCATCTGAAGCTTCCTGCTGTTGTCGAGCATGTTGCCTCTTTACGATGGAACAAAGGGTTCACCCAAGTGGAAGAAGGTTTCTAATTCTTTTCATCTCTATCACAGTTCAGTGATTGATGCTGATTCCAGTTTCTTATGAGTCCTGAATGTCTCAGGACAGAAGGGACATAACTACAGATGCTCCACAACAGGAAATGGGGTAGGAGCTCTGGTCTGAACCCAGATGAGGTGAACCTACCCGAGTGGTTCTTGCTGCGGCTGATAGACCAAAGGTGGACGGTTCTCACTGAGCTAAGAATCCCCAGATGTCAGAGGTGAAGTCTTGACCAAACTTTGGGATTCAAGTCCAAACAAAAGTAATGTCCTTCCAACATCATGAGGCCGACAATCATAAGTGTTTTACAATTACAAACATCATGACTTCTTCTATTTATTTATCCAAGTTCCAAAGTACTTTGTGGAGACACAAGGGAATAAGAAATAAGTGTAAAAACATTGAAGTTTTCCATCAAGTCAGAATTTCTTACATCTTCAGACCATCTTCGAAGTTAGGAGTGGTGCAGGGAGGTGTTTGAAGTCCTACAGGAAGTGTCTTCAGGCTTCTTGTGTTTCCCCCTGATGACCTTTAATGACCTCCATGACCTCTGTAGGCTCCTCTAGACTCTTGTTAGCAACCCAGGTTTTTAAGACTCCACCATCCACCAGTCTGGTGTTTACTGGTGGATCTGATGTAGAACTGAACCTCCACCATCCACCAGTCTGGTGTTTACTGGTGGATCTGATGTAGAACTGAACCTCCACCATCCACCGGTCTGGTGTTTACTGGTGGATCTGATGTAGAACTGAACCTCCACCATCCACCAGTCTGGTGTTTACTGGTGGAACTGATGTAGAACTGAACCTCCACCATCCACCAGTCTGGTGTTACTGGTGGATCTGATGTAGAACTGAACCTCCACCATCCACCGGTCTGGTGTTTACTGGTGGATCTGATGTAGAACTGAACCTCCACCATCCACCAGTCTGGTGTTTACTGGTGGATCTGATGTAGAACTGAACCTCCACCATCCACCGGTCTGGTGTTTCCTGGTGGATCTGATGTAGAGCTGAACCAGTCTGGTGTTCACTGGTGGATCTGATGTAGAACTGAACCTCCAACATCCACTGGTCTGGTGTTTACTGGTGGATCTGGTGTAGAACTGAACCTGCTGATAGCTCCAGCTGCTGGGAACCACACACCTGATCTCAGGTCTCTGACCTGGGAACGAAGGAACCAGACGTTCTACTGGGAGAACCTATTTTTATTTTTGCTTGGAAGCAAGATTCTAAGTCCTGCCTCTATGAAGTCTTATCAGGGAATGTAATTTATTTGCTAAATACTTGATACGGCATCATTTTCTAGCACGTTGGACTCAAGGAGGATGTGAAGTCTTGGAGGTCAGAGGTGTGAAGTCACTGGTTGTAACCTGACAGGAGCTCTGCACCTACAGATCTGATTGCATGTGATTTCATTTTCTGGTTCATGACTCAAAGCTTGTGGTCATGTGGGAATTCTTCACTGCCACATCAGACCTACGCAGCAAATGCTTCAATATGGCGGTTGGACCCCCCAGAGCTGACCGAGGTCACCAATATCCCGTTTACTGGTTTGAACATCTTACATTACAATGCTGTTTGAGGAGGACGCGACTTCCTGGGAATACCGAGCTGGATCAGCTGTTTCCTGCAGGGTGGTGCATTGTTGGCCCCGCCCACAGAAACATGTCAGAGGTGAGGGATGATTATTGCATATGTTACCGAAAAGATAACTGACCTGAACAGGAGCCGCGAAAGTCAAAACATTTTCACATAAATAAAAAAAGAACATCAGAAAATCAGAATAAACAGGTGTTTTTTCCTTCAGATCAATTTTCTACAGTTTGAAAACAACCGATGGACAAAGAACCCTGAAAGAAAGAAAACTCCTTCAACCACCCTGAGTGGCCGCAGGTCAAAGGTGAGTCTGTTCAGGATGTTTCTGAACTCCACAGTTCAAGTAGCTCAACGTTTTAAAGCTCGTCTTCAAAGACTTGCATGTCTCGTAGACTCAGACCAGGAACCTTGAAGGACCAACTGCTGTTTAACACATCAGATGATGACACAAATAAAATGGACACGTCAGTAGCGTGGAGGGATGAGGGTCGATCCTGAGAACAGCCGAAGTCTGTTCAGCAACTGACGTCAGAACTGTGGACCACCACCGCCGCCACTCCCGACCATCAGCCACCGGTGATGGCGTTCACACAGAAGAGGAATGAAGGGATCAACACAGTCTCAGGATAGATTAAAAAAAAAGTCACGTTCATAGTCACAGATGTTTACAAGTGTCCTCCTTCATGTCCGCTCCATCCACCATGTGGTACCTGCTGCCACAGCAGCTCGTAAGGAGACAGAACCTAACAGTAGAGTCTGGATGTTGTGTGTAGTTGTGTGTTTGGTGTGTTCAGTTGTTTTCAAAGAGTGACAGCAGGTCATCGTTGTTGTTGCTCGGGAGGTCCGGGGGTCCCAGGTAGGACAGCAGCTCATCTGGGTTGGTCAACTCAGGAAGAAGCTGCACACAAACAGTCGAGATGAGTTTCTGTAAGTTACTTTCAACATGGCGTCCCCCAGGGGTCTGTGCTGGGGCCTTGGCTGCTGTCGCCACAGTCACTTCTGTGAACACAACAACGCTACACTGATGACACACCCTGCTACGTTGCACCGCTGGATCCTCAGGGGTCTTCAACAAAATGAGTATTCAGAAGCTTTTTAACATCTGGCATGCCATCACTGAGCTGACCTCCAAATACACGAGTCCAATCATTTCCAATATAGTTTTCCTGTCATTTCTGTTCTATATTTTGTTCCTAATATTCTGACATAAAGGGGCCGGCGTGGCTCAGTGGTAGAGTGGCTGTCTAGCAAGCCAAGGGTCGCTGGTTCCATCCCCACTTCCCCCAGTGACCATGTCCAAGTACCCTTGAGCAAGATACTGAACCCCTAACTGCTCCTGATGGCCCTGAGATGGACTGGTGACCCGTCCAGGGTGAACCCCACCTCTCACCCAATGTCAGCTGGGATAGGCTCCACCCCCACAACAAAAGTGGTAAAGAAGATGGATGAATGGATATTCTGACATTTTTTTGATTTCCTGCATAATTTTATTGTTGAATAACTCATTTTCAGTTTTGCTGGTAAAAAAAAGTATTTACCATATAAGTAGTTCACCTGTGATTATGAGATGATTCCAGTTATCACGTTTCTTTATCTTGTTTGTGAGAAATCTAATCCCAAGTACTGCCCTCCAGGGCTTCAGTTAGAAGTATTCATATCAACAGGAGCAGAACACTGTATTTTCACTTCCAAGATACATCTCCGGTGGGATCAGACCAGTGGAAAAAGGATATTTCTCTCCTGTTGAGGACCCTGGTGTTCCCCTGGGTCCTGGGACCCCCCTTCCAGATCCACTGGTTTGTTACTTGACATCAGAGGTTGAGTCGGGTCTATATACTCACGTCCAGAGAAGGTTCTGGAACCTCCGTAGTTCCCCCGAGCCCAAAGGAGTTGTCACCATGGAGACGGGGATTGTGATTGCTACGCTGCATCATCTGGTTGCTGCCCCCCAGTTGAGGGTTTCCATGGAGACCCTGTGACTGCTGCTGGGATAGAGGAGCACCATGGGAGGTGGAGTCCAGACGGCCTGAGACTGACATCTGAGAGATGAGAGGAACCAGGATGAAGACGAATTGATATCGAACATCTGATCTAACTGGTTTCCTTTGAAGATGATGATGATGTCATTGTACCTGTCCAGCCAACTGATGTGGGGGGGGCTTGTCGGGGGTGAGGAGGGCACTGGGCAGCTCAGACTGGTAGGAGAGGGGGGGGGGCCCAGGGGAGGAGAAGTCCCCACCAATCCCTGGAGTCCCAGGACCAGCACTGAAGTCAGAGAAGGTGGCAGGCTGACCGGGGTAGGATGGAGCTGAGGGCACAGATCAATCTAGTTGATTGGAGTGGACCATCTTCAGAGCTGCACTGATTAACAGATCAATGATGACCAGTCTCGACCTTCATCGTTACACAAGTGACACACATCAAGCCTGAGTTCCTCCAGACAGCTTCGCTATTCAATGTCAGATGAGGAAACTGAAGTCAATGATGCTGATTGATTGATTGACTGATTGATTTTCCCACCTCCATGATCAAAATCCCTCTGATACAAAAAAAGTATTTCAGTTTTGGTTCTACTTTAGCTCCACCCCCTCCTCTGGAGCCTATGATGCCCCACCCACAGCACCATCTGATGGGTTACACATCAGGAGGAAGCTGAAGCTCCTCCTCCTTTTCATCCATTCATCTCGTATAACTGAAGGCATTCTGACTTTTCACACCAAAATTTCCATTTCTTACCATAATTTTATCATTATCAGCCTCTTTGATGACTACCAAGTGGTATCAGCACTGTATGATCAGTTAACGCCTCCAGGAAATGACATCACAGAACTGTGGCTCCATCACCTGCTTGTTCCCCGATGAGCCGATCATCGACATTTTATTCTTAGTCAAGTGTAAATGAGCGAATCTTTTCTTGGTTTGGATGCTGATCAACGGCTCAATAAATGTCAGAGCGGCGAAGAGATCCACATTCAGGTTTAACTGATTTCAGGACTTTGGCGTTAACAGAAGTCGTGAGCTGCTCAGCGGAGCGAAGCCGGCAGGGCTGCATCGGATCTTCTGCTGTGGCTCATGTGCAAGCAGGTCTGCCATCTTGGATGGTTATAAACGACAGCACTGCTGGGATCATCCCATGCATGCTGGCTAGTGTCTGCTAGCATGTAATGATTAAGTTGCTATTACATAATGGATGTACCATAGCATGTGAAGTGTCACTGCTCATCCTTGTTTCTTTTGGCTTCGTCTTGAATGTGAATTATGGAGGACAATAACAAAGATTACAGCCATTAGCATGTGAGGAAAAGATTAGCAAGAGCAAGTCAGGTTTGCTAGCCAGCACTAGCCTCAGTTTTCTGTTACTGCTACATTCTTACTCTGCTTCAAAGACAACCACAAACCAAGAAGTTGTTAAAGCAATTTCCCACTTATTTCAAAGATCTTGTCATTAAATATAGCATGTGTTCAAGTTGCCATCATCTCCCTCACACAGATGTTGCTTCTTTTCTTTTGGAAGGCAAATCTGGTCCTGACAGATAATCTCATGTGATTTTTCTCTTTGGACCCAGAAGTGCCCGAGTGAATCTGGTCCACGCACCTGGTCCAGGGTAGTCAGGTGTGTTGCTGCTATTACTGCTGCCCCCTGCAGGCAGGGAGGCGTATGGCATCGGTGAGGAGGCAGCAGCAGCGGTGGAGGAGGAAGAGGAAGGGGCAGGGCCTAGTGATGCGATCATCTCCATGACACTGGGTAGAACCATGTGACTGGGGCTGAGTGTCCGGCAACGCTTCAGGACCGGACCGTCAGACTCCTCCTTCACATGGATGTCCGGCTTGACAGGGACGGGCTTCCAGCTGCACACTGGGTCAATAGTGATCTCCTCGTACTCAGAACTGATGGGGGAGAAGGAGACAGTGATCACCTACGCCGGCCTCGGTGGGTCATTCTTCAGAACTTCACTTATACGTCTATTATTTGTAGCGTATCAAAGGTTCTTTTTTCCTGTAATCAGACACTTCATTCTCATGTTTTTCTCACGCTGGTCACAACAATAGTCAGTGCTGATGTCTTACTTCTGAACATAGATGAGGATCCCCAGCATGTACTGATCCACCTCCAGACCCTCCAGCAGAGCCGTTTTACTGTGCACGCACGCACACACACACACACACACACACACACACACACGTGGGCACATTAGAGGCTTCCACAGGACCACCCAAAACTTAAAGGTGTCATACACGATGTCATGCAGTAAGAAGAGGAAGCGTGCGTCTGTCATACTTGCACACAGGGCACCTCCATGTTCCTCTCTCACAGTTGAGCTGCAGATATGACTCCAGGTCAAAACACTACACACACACACACACACACACACACACACAAATGTTGATATAAAACACATTCAAAGTGCTTTACCTGTGACAACAAACAGCCAAATGTGCAGCAACATGTTATAGAGGTGTGTCATCACCACGCACAGGACAGTCGGCTGACTCGACAGCTGGACGTTGGAGGTTAAAGGTCGAGTTTGCAGCATGTTGCTTCAAAAAATAAGTATTGACTCAGGGAATGAATCTGCCTGGATCACCTCTGACGTGCGGTCACTGCAGCCCTCTGCCTGCATGTCAGTTTCTGTTTTGTTGGGATATCTCTTGGGAGGTGGGAGTGGTGCCCCCTAGCCTTCTTGACAGGTAGGTGACAAACACCTGCGGTTTGCTTGTGCTGGCTGGCGTTTAGCTCACACGGGGAAGGGGCGTACGCCTCTGGTGCCAATGGGTCTGTCATTTGAATGAATCTTGTGTTTACAAGCTGCAGCAACCATGCGAGGGCTCCAGCTACAGGACGGCTGTTTTCTGAGAGGGACTTAGAAAACATCTTTTTTCCAGGCACCAAATATTCCTCTATTATTCCTGTTTTTGCAAATCTTCCCAAAGTTTTCCAACTATGCTGTTTCAACAATCCAGGAACATGAATATCATCAGGAAAACGACAGGCAGAACTTAAGTTCTCTGTTGTTTCCTTACAGTTGTTCTGTGTGCTCATGACAGAAACATTTGTGATGTTCAGGGTTATCCAGGTGCTTGGTGACATCATTATGACATGTTTATGACTAATGTCACTCTTTCAGGAAGTTTTGATCAAAAAATGCTACATTTGGAAAAAGGACAAATTCTGGAAATCCAGGTCGAGTCTGTTTTCATGACCCAAGTCCAAGTCACAACAATAGTTTCTCAGTACCGATGGTGGGCGTCTGGGACCGCCGCACCGCCTGGGTGTCAGTATAGACTGACCTACAGGATTTGTATTACAGCAGAGGCCAGTTGGCCGGTGACATCTCAGTGCGTGCAGCATTGTTGAACCTGTATGTGTCTGCAGTCGTGACCTCTGGCCGGCAGCTGGATGCGGCGGAAAGTGATGGGACATTTTAAGGAGACTCTGATGGCGGTCTGCTCCACGCCGTCCTCCCCATTCAAGCCAGGAGTCCCGGGGATGGAGCCACTGCTGAAGTTCCTCTTTACTAACACACAAAGAAAGGAAACATGAAGCAGAACCAAAACTGAGACAGAACCAGAATCTGGTGGAGGTCTACTGATCCAGATGGACCCTTCAGACCTTTGACCTTGACTACAGGTGAACCCCAGAGATCAATCACCTCATTTTGAAGGGCCTAGCGACACTCATACATCACCAATCAACAGACGTGAAGAATATCACAGGATCCCCTCCCCCAACCCTTCATTTGGGGTCAACATATTTGAACCAGCAACAGTTGGTTCAAGGGTTACGAGAAAATGAGGACATTACAACTTTAGGCAGTCTGGAGCACTCGAGTGTGAATCGAGGCACTCGTCCTCACAGCGTTCTCAAGGACCTCCAGCACCTGCTGGACCCTCTGGTTTGATTTACATCGTCTGAAAATAAACTGGAACCAGAGAAGAGTGATCTGGGATTGAGTGGCAACCACACACTCACACCCCATCTGTCTGAGAGACGCACCCCTCACACCACGCGCCTGGCGCTCTCAGGAAGCTGCAGGAACCCTCACAGCTCTTATGGTTACAACAGCAACGAATAAAGACAACGATAATTCAAGTTGTTTCCCAGCTGCGTGTCATGTTTGACATCATCATCATCCTGTACGAGAGGTTCTGATACTTCTATCAACACTAATCTAAACCAAGCTGATGAACTGGCTGTCAGTGGGTCGGATTCTGATCCAGAGTTCAGAGCCACGAGCCCCAAGAAGGAAGATTTTTTTCTCCTGATAGAATCTTCCCTGCTGAGTTCGATCACCTGATCAAAGTCACCTGATCATGAGCAGCTGGCTGACAACATTCCCTCTCGAACCTGTGAAGGTTCAACAATGTGGAATTGAAGCCGTGGGGGAACTTCTCTCCGTGGCTGCAAAACAAGAGGAAAAATCCAAGCAGCCCGGTTCCTTGATGACTCACCCAGGAGTCCCGCCCCCACCGCCACACGTGCACAATGTTCTCAGGACTGTAGCAGCTGCTGCAGCGACACCGGCCTATTGGCTGGGACGGTCAGCTGCCTTCAAGCATGCAGATATTTTAGTCTGCCAGGTGGCTGAGGTGTGGGTCAGCCCACCCACATTTGAATCTCTTTGTTTGGCTCGATATTTCGAGCAGAAATCCTGGAAGACTCAGGGGACAGGAAGCAGTTTTACCAAAGCTTTTGATTTCACATTCCTGTAGGCTCATTCCTCACGAATGGTCTGGCTCCGCCTCCACTGAGGTTTGTATCCAAGAGGTCTGACATAAATAAGATGTATGTCCTGAACACATCAGCTGGAACAGGAGTTAGATGTTTAGCCAGTGGCGTGTTGGGCCTTCCAGGAGTGTTCTGAGCACGTGCACAGATAGGAGTCATTGGACTCAGCATCAGCTTCCTCACACCTCCTCATCAACTCGATTTTTGACCATAAATATCAAAGCAATGAACAAGAACCAGACCTACTCATCATCATTTGCCAAAGAAAACAGGAAGTACTGCATGAAGGGGTGAAAGCATTCGAGTTCCTGCCGGGAGTGCAGGCCGACCTCCAACCTGAGCCGTCCCGTCTCAGCCTGCCGCCACGTCAACACACACATTCACCCACCAAGATACTTCGGTGTTTTAACTTTAGACATGTTCCACTCTCAGCTCTGCTGGTGACAGAGGCGTTACCACGGCAACCAGAGGATGCTGATGCTGAGAATGATGCTATGATGTCACAGGAGATTAGTAGACCAACACACCTGTCAGTCACTCATGTGTCATCATTTCCTGCAGTAATAAATGGGATAAATATGATTGACAGGAGGAGGAGCAAACATTCTCAGTGTGCCATCATTTTGATTCACCTTTTTGATTGACAGCAGGAATTTAAAATTTAAAGATTAACATCAAAATCAGGGTCAAGGTTCATGGAGTCTTGACAGCATCTGCCGACGAAATCAGAAGCACCTGACATCATGAGGAGAACAGGGGATCAACAGTGGTGCGCTGCGGCGCTCGCGTCAGACCTACTCTTGGTGACGCAGTGCTCGGCTGGCAGCAGCCTCTTCTTCATCAGGCCCTGCAGCACCGAGCGAACCGATGGACGGTGAACCAGCTGGAGGACGAAGAGGTGGGACTGCAGAGAGACAGACAGGCGGTTGATAGGGAGTCCACACCTCCACACCTGGGTGATGTGATACAGTGTGTGTGTGTCTGCATGTATGTGTCTGTATGTGTGTGTCTGTAAGTATGAGTGTGTGTATGTATGTGTGTGTCTGTAAGTATGAGTGTGTGTCTGTAAGTATCTGTAAGTGTGTATGGTGTGTGTCTGTAAGTACGTGTGAGTGTGCGTCTGTAAGTATGTATGTGTGTCTGTAAGTATGTGCGTGTGTGTCTGTAAGTATGTGCGTGTGTGTCTGTAAGTATGTGCGTGTGTGTCTGTAAGTATGTGCGTGTGTGTCTGTAAGTATGTGAGTGTGCGTCTGTAAGTACGTGTGAGTGTGCGTCTGTAAGTACGTGTGAGTGTGCGTCTGTAAGTATGTGCGTGTGTGCGTCTTTAAGTACGTGTGAGTGTGCGTCTGTAAGTATGTGTGAGTGTGCGTCTGTAAGTATGTGTGAGTGTGCGTCTGTAAGTATGTGTGAGTGTGCGTCTGTAAGTATGTGTGAGTGTGCGTCTGTAAGTACGTGTGAGTGTGCGTCTGTAAGTATGTGTGAGTGTGCGTCTGTAAGTATGTGTGAGTGTGCGTCTTTAAGTACGTGTGAGTGTGCGTCTGTAAGTATGTGTGAGTGTGCGTCTGTAAGTATGTGTGAGTGTGCGTCTGTAAGTATGTGTGAGTGTGCGTCTGTAAGTATGTGTGAGTGTGCGTCTGTAAGTATGTGTGAGTGTGCGTCTGTAAGTATGTATGTGTGTCTGTAAGTATGTGCGTGTGTGTCTCTAAGTATGTGCGTGTGTTCTTACGCAGCAGCAGGCTGTGACAGTGATCTGGATCGTGTTCCTGCCCAGCTGGCACACTTGCTTCAGGTACAAAGGCTTGTGGGAAGTTTTATTGTCGCCTCGTTCGATCGTGAGAGGAGTTGCGTTCACGCTCACCTGAGGGGCGGAGCAGGGTTTTTTTAAAAGAGCAATGGGAAAAGTGAGACATCTGAAGTGAACAGACACAGTCGGCATTTGATTAAAAAAAATCATTGAATTCACTCTTGACAATTGACAGAGGCAGGATGTGATGAGTACAGACATCACGAATCGTGGTTCGAGACGGAGAGCGGCCAGGACGCCTGGTGAAAACACAGCACAGTGATGCTCGCTCTCCTTCCAACAACAAGCTAACAGCAATCAGCTCACGTATGAGCTTTTAAAACTCAGACTCTAAACGCTCTGACAAAACCATCTTTGTTATAAAGCATTGGTGCACTTTTGAAGGCGACGTCCTGCACCAGGATTCAAGTCCTCATTGACTATGGAACAGAACTTTCAAGGTTTCTCGAACCAATACTTTCCAGACTCTCAAAGCCTTCATCATTACATCTGACATGCTAGTGTGCATTTAATGTCAGGGAAATAGAGCTGATCAGATATTCTGATGACGTGATGTTTGCCATTTCAACTCCAGGATGGTTTCATTCCAGATATTAAAAACATTCTGGTGAACTTGAGCAACCGTGCTGATGAAATCTAACACTTCATATTCTCCAACCTTAAAAATACTTGCTAAGGTTAAGTATTTTCCAAATGTCCCTGTACATCATTAGAAACTTGAACTTCAACTGCTTCAAGGTTCTACTGAAAAATATTTCACCAGAAGGCAGACGTGTCAAGAGTGGAGAGGAAGATTGGGATGAAGGTCAGACCTGCACGGAGGCGGGCCAGTTGGTGTTCATCTGTCGATCCTCATGGTGGTAACATTTGAACTGGAGCTCCAAGTCTGGCCTGAAACACAGAGAGCGTTGACGCCACCCAGATTTATGAGACAACGTCGCCTTTTCCCTGTAACTGAGGAAATCTTCATGTGATGCAAGAGGGGGACCTTTGTTATGTAACGGTAGCGATGTGAACACGGTCGGCTACAGGCTGCTGTGTGTGTCCTGTTTGACTTGTCTACCTGCTGCACAGAGCCAGTTTAAGGGTTCAAACCGATCCTGCTCACACCTGCTATCAGGATCCATCCTGAGGCGTGGACCATGAGCGGTCAGCATTCATACCAGGAGTGCACACACTCAGCCATCACTGGAACCACATCTGGAGCTGGTCCGGACCACATGTGACCACCTTCTTTCAGCGGTGTGAAGACAGATCCAGAAACTTTTTATTAATCCATTGTGAGAAATTCCAAATTACACACTCAACTGCCTGAAACAGCTACCACAAATAATCACAACTATGACTGGCTGACCGTCGTAATGGCACACATCCAAATTCTACAAAGCACATTTGATTGTGTATGTAGGCTAAACTTGAGCAGTGTGAAGTCAGATGAGTCCCACACCCTCTGAGGGAGCCTCGTCAGCGGACGTCCTTCGCTTAGTAGGACAAACCATCGCTGATCAGAAGTACGGTGGATGTGATCAGATCGAGCAGATCCCACCAGGACGGATCCTAGCAGCAGGTGTGAACAGGACCTTAATGTGGATTCATATTTAGCTTGTGTATTCAGCTGCAAGGGTTAATGTTTGGGTGAGGGGCTATACAAAATATATGAGTGAGTGAGTGAGAGTGAGAGAGAGAGAGATTGTGTGTGTGAGTGAGAGAATGAGAGTGTGTGTGTGTACCTCATAATCAGTGTTTTGTAGACAGTATCCCGGAGCTGGAAGACATGGTTGCTGACAGCCAGGTTGTGCTCCAACCTGAACGGCTCAAGGACCACACCGTCACGTACTGGGAAGGTCAACCGCAGGTCATCACTGGGGTTACCTGAAAACCACGCAGTCAGTACAAAGATATGAGCAAGCTAACAGACCTGGGATACGCTACCATTTCATGATGTCTCTGTATGTGCAATAAACTCCCTGGGTTAACTCATAAAGTATACGGTAAACTCCCTGGGTATACGGTAAACTCCCTGGGTATACGGTAAACTCCCTGGGTATACGGTAAACTCCCTGGGTATACGGTAAACTCCCTGGGTATACGGTAAAATCCCTGGGTTAACTCATAAAGTATACGGTAAACTCCCTGGGTATACGGTAAACTCCCTGGGTATACGGTAAACTCCCTGGGTATACGGTAAACTCCCTGGGTATACGGTAAACTCCCTGGGTATACGGTAAACTCTCAAAGTATACGGTAAACTCCCTGGGTATACGGTAAACTCCCTGGGTATATGGTAAACTCCCTGGGTTAACTCTCAAAGTATACGGTAAACTCCCTGGGTATATGGTAAACTCCCTGGGTATACGGTAAACTCCCTGGGTATATGGTAAACTCCCTGGGTATACGGTAAACTCCCTGGGTATATGGTAAACTCCCTGGGTATACGGTAAACTCCCTGGGTATATGGTAAACTCCCTGGGTATACGGTAAACTCCCTGGGTATATGGTAAACTCCCTGGGTATATGGTAAACTCCCTGGGTTAACTCTCAAAGTATACGGTAAACTCCCTGGGTATATGGTAAACTCCCTGGGTATACGGTAAACTCCCTGGGTATATGGTAAACTCCCCGGGTATACGGTAAACTCCCTGGGTATATGGTAAACTCCCTGGGTATACGGTAAACTCCCTGGGTATATGGTAAACTCCCTGGGTATACGGTAAACTCCCTGGGTATATGGTAAACTCCCTGGGTATATGGTAAGCTCCCTGGGTATATGGTAAACTCCCTGGGTATATGGTTAACTCCCTGGGTTAACTCTCAAAGTATACGGTAAACTCCCTGGGTATACGGTAAACTCCCTGGGTATATGGTAAACTCCCTGGGTATATGGTTAACTCCCTGGGTTAACTCTCAAAGTATACGGTAAACTCCCTGGGTATAAGGTAAGCTCCCTGGGTATACGGTAAGCTCCCTGGGTATACGGTAAGCTCCCTGGGTATACGGTAAGCTCCCTGGGTATACGGTAAACTCCCTGGGTATACGGTAAACTCCCTGGGTATACGGTAAAATCCCTGGGTTAACTCATAAAGTATACGGTAAACTCCCTGGGTATACGGTAAACTCCCTGGGTTAACTCATAAAGTATACGTAAACTCCCTGGGTATACGGTAAACTCCCTGGGTATACGGTAAACTCCCTGGGTATACGGTAAACTCCCTGGGTATACGGTAAACTCTCAAAGTATACGGTAAACTCCCTGGGTATACGGTAAACTCCCTGGGTATACGGTAAACTCCCTGGGTATATGGTAAACTCCCTGGGTTAACTCTCAAAGTATACGGTAAACTCCCTGGGTATACGGTAAGCTCCCTGGGTATATGGTAAACTCCCTGGGTATACGGTAAGCTCCCTGGGTATATGGTAAACTCCCTGGGTATACGGTAAACTCCCTGGGTATACGGTAAGCTCCCTGGGTATACGGTAAGCTCCCTGGATATACGGTAAGCTCCCTGGGTATACGGTAAGCTCCCTGGATATACGGTAAGCTCCCTGGGTATACGGTAAGCTCCCTGGGTATACGGTAAGCTCCCTGGGTATACGGTAAACTCCCTGGGTATATGGTAAGCTCCCTGGGTATACGGTAAGCTCCCTGGGTATATGGTAAACTCCCTGGGTATATGGGAAACTCCCTGGGTATACGGTAAACTCCTTGGATATACGGTAAGCTCCCTGGGTATACGGTAAGCTCCCTGGGTATACGGTAAGCTCCCTGGGTATACGGTAAACTCCCTGGGTATATGGTAAGCTCCCTGGGTATACGGTAAACTCTCAAAGTATACGGTAAACTCCCTGGGTATACGGTAAACTCCCTGGGTATATGGTAAACTCCCTGGGTATATGGTTAACTCCCTGGGTTAACTCTCAAAGTATACGGTAAACTCCCTGGGTATACGGTAAGCTCCCTGGGTATACGGTAAACTCCCTGGGTATACGGTAAGCTCCCTGGGTATACGGTAAGCTCCCTGGGTATACGGTAAGCTCCCTGGGTATACGGTAAGCTCCCTGGGTATACGGTAAGCTCCCTGGGTATACGGTAAGCTCCCTGGGTATACGGTAAGCTCCCTGGGTATACGGTAAGCTCCCTGGGTATACGGTAAACTCCCTGGGTATACGGTAAACTCCCTGGGTATACGGTAAACTCCCTGGGTATATGGTAAACTCCCTGGGTATACGGTAAACTCCCTGGGTATATGGTAAACTCCCTGGGTATACGGTAAACTCCCTGGGTATATGGTAAACTCCCTGGGTATACGGTAAACTCCCTGGGTATATGGTAAACTCCCTGGGTATACGGTAAACTCCCTGGGTATATGGTAAACTCCCTGGGTATACGGTAAACTCCCTGGGTATATGGTAAACTCCCTGGGTATACGGTAAACTCCCTGGGTATATGGTAAACTCCCTGGGTATATGGTAAGCTCCCTGGGTATATGGTAAACTCCCTGGGTTAACTCTCAAAGTATACGGTAAACTTCATGGAAGCAGTAAACCCTCTGGTTGTTCTCACTAAAAGAAAGAAGCACATGTGCACCTGTAGGAGGGGGAGCGGCCAGGCCAGCCATGTTGGGTTTGATGTCAGGCAGGAAGGAAGAGGGTGTTGGCTTGACATCACTGTTGCCAGGCGACATGTAGGGCGGGGCCATAGAACTGCCTGGAGTGATGGGTGGCGTTGGATTTCCAGGAACCGGGGAGCTAGGGTAACCTGGCAACCCTCGACCCGGCTAAGACAGAGAGAGGAGACATTCCTTCTTTGGTTATTGATGCAACAAGGTAACTGGAGAATTTACGTTATGGTAACACACACACGTCATCTTAAGCCTGGTTTATGCTTCTGTGTCGCGTCGACGGCGTAGGTACGGTGTCGACGCAGACCCCTACGCGGACCCTACACCATAGCCTGACGTGCACGTCCAAAAAATCCTGACTACGCGTTGCGTCGTGAACATCAAGGACTGTGATTGGTCCGCTCAGAGGAGGTCGCCGAATGCACGAAGAGGTGGAAGAACCTCCGCAACAAATGTGTGTGTCTCCGGAAGAAAATGGCCACAAGAAGTCATGTTTGTCATGTTCAAAGTTGACAGTTTGATTTATGAAAGCCAACAGTCATTCAAAGAAGAGCACTGCACTTTCTGTGGTAAATAGTTTTGTTTTGGAATCCGACAAGAGCCCCCGAAAGCATACAAAGACACAGCCACACCCCCTAGCGGCTTGGCGCTGAATTGCAGAGCAACACGCTCCTTCGAGGCAGAACTACGAATGTTCAATGACGGCGTAGGGTCTACGCCGTTGCAGCGACGCAGAAGCATAAACCAGGCTTTACACCAGATGGTTGGTTGAAGGAGTTGTAGACCCCTCCGGCGCCTCCTGTGGTCAGTGCGTTCAAACCCCCGCCCTGGCTGTTGAACTGGTCCTGCTGCACAAACACAAAGATGTCTGTGAAACACACTCACTGGCCAGAGAGGGTTCCTGGCAGGTCTCTGGGTTACCACTCTGATCAGATGTACACTGGATTGAGTTTAGGAAAATTAGCTCAACAGGCATCCGTCTAATCATGTAAGATCTAAGGATGATTAAGAACGTCTTCATTGGTATCTCATTCTGTATAACCACCAAAATAAGCAGCATCCATTCTGTACTTGGGGGGGTGACCCAGAAGTGGGGCTTAAAACAGAAGTGGGCATGGCTTAACCCTTGAGGTGTGTTATTTGCTGAATTGGTTTCAATAAATTAATAGGGATTTATCAGAAGTTAGTAGATTATTTATTGAAAAAGCCTGAGGTGAAGCTTCAGATGTCTTTGATCAGCAGACTAAACCAACGATGAGCAGAACAGCTCAGCTTCTGCTGCGCTGACGTGATGAGGAGCGAAGCCTGACTGCTGGTTCAGAGATAGAGGGGGGGGGGGGGGGGGGGGGCGAGCGCACACATAACATGGGGTCTGACACAATAAAAAAAAAAAGCCACAATGGAACCGGATGGTCCAAGTTTAGCATCAGTCCAGGGTACCAGGTACAAGAGACTGTTGCTTCTGATGGACAGGGAAACAGAAAACGTGTTTATAAAAGTCCAAATAAAAAAGCAAGTGAAACATTACTTTTATAAAACAGTGATTAATGACAATAAATACTTTCAGATCTGGTATGAAACTTTATAAAGCAACGCTTTCATTTTCCCACTGATGTATCTCTGGTGTATCGTAGTATACTGGTCCGGCCTGATTTTACACTTCATATCAAAGCAGTAAAAAAGCAAGCTTAGCCACAAACCCTCCTCACCTTGTAGTACTGAGAGTTGGGGGGTCCAGTAGGAGGGTACTGTGGGAGGGGCATTTTATGGCTCTGGTATGAAGGAGAGGAGCCTGCGCGTTGGGAAGCGGGGCCTGGACCACCGGGACCTACAGGTGAACAGAAGGATCATAAACACGTGAGCATGACAGGCAATAACTGGCGAGCAACAAGACGCTGGTTTCAAGTACACACTAGTACACCTGAAGCTAGCCTCAATGCTAGGCTAGGCTACTAATCCGCTAGGACTCAGGGGGGACTCTTGATTGTAGGAAATTACTTTTACAAACTATTAAACAAAAAATGACTATTTAAGCGCTAGTTAGTTCACAACAACAATTCTGATCTACTGTGCGTTTATTACAGTTGAAGTTTTTTTTTGTTTTGCACACACAAATCTCAGAAAGATCAACTCCAGCGATCTGTGTTGTGGCGCCACCTGCAGGCAGCTTACCTGGATGGTATGGCACGTTGGGCCCAGAGTACTGTCCGGGTCCCAGGTGACCGCCCCCTCCTGATCCTGGCATGGAACCAGGAGCACCACCAGGACTGGACATCACATTCACACTGGAACCGACTGGAATGCCATACTGCTGAGACATTCCTGGGAACGGCTGACCAACCACGGACAAGGATATCTTCTGACTTCTCACTTACAAATTCTGGTTTCAGCTATTTTACACTGACAACATACTAGAAACAATAACAATTCTGAATAGTTTTACGCCCCTCCCTTTCTGTATACCACATTTAACCACTGGGACAAAGTCAACCTTTAAATCAGATAAGATTTGCTAAAATCAGATTAAATATTAAATACAATCAGATCAACTCAAACCAGAATAAATAGTGATTAAAATCAGTTAGGAAGAGCTAGGCTCAGATTAAGGATAACCAGTTTATATCCACTTCTCCATATGACTACAGCTAATCTGACAAGATTAGTTTTGATAAGATTAAATCTAATCAAAGAAATTAAGCTCGAACCAATAAGATGAGCAACGATTACACGAAACAATAAATATGAGATTAGCAGTTATCAAATTAAATATAAAATAATAATAATAATGTGTTAGCCATAATCAGATAAAATATAACAAATAGATTAGTTACAATCAGACTAAATATCTAATATAATCAGATAAGTGATACTCAGACTCCATTGATAGATGGGCCGACTCACCTCAGAGTTGCAGGGCCGTTTGAGGCCTTGTTGGGGCCTCAAATGGCCCTGCTGGGTTCCAGGGCCATAATTTGGGTGCTGAGGGACCCGTTGGGGACCCCCTCCAGGTCCATACATGGGGCTCATAGAGGGGGGACCCCTGGTAGGTCCAGGGCCCATCCCTCCAGAAGCCATGCCAGGAGGCCCACGGGGGCCAGAATGGGCCATGAACTGGTTATTGTAAGCCGGACCCCCCATCTGGGTCACACACAAACAAGAAAATACCTGAGATTTGTTTACATCTGGTGGTGCTGAGGATGATGAGTTTCCCGACTAACTGTTTAACTGGTGGAAGTGTTGCCACCATCTTGGATGTGCTTTATCAGTGAAAGCCGGTCGGACAGTTGCAGCAACACGGTGCCTGATCAAGGTGAAGATTTGCGCAGAGGGCGATTCTGAATTGCCACATTTAGCCACTGCAAGTCATATCAGGACGTTTGATTCTCAGATCAGTTAAGAGCTGGCCTGGAGCCTTCAAGGTCTTTGTTTGGACCAAGGGATTTCAATTTCACGTGAGCATGAATCTTCGCCTTCAGCGGGTCAGCAGCTCAAATCTCGCCTCTCTGACCCACCTGTACCTTTAAACGGACACTGCGTGTCTACCTGCGTGTCTACCTGTGAACCTTCAACTTGCTATCGTCACCACGGCGCTCAGAATAGTCGTGACCTCACAGGAACTAACCCCCTCACCTGTCCGTAGTTCATTTCCTGGTTTTGTTTCTCCTGAATGGCGGCGACGGTTGCTGTGGCAGTGGCGGTTGCCGTGGCAGCGGCGGCCGCAACAGCAGCAGCAGCAGCCTGAGTGAAGTCAGCAGAACCTCTGGAGCCGCTGGGGTTGGATGGGTAACTGGAGCCAGAAACAGAATATGTTAGAGATCACATGGTAGTTTTCAAGAAATTCAATGTGGATTTAGATAATTTGCATTTTAGTGAAAGCTAGTATCAGTTATAACTGATCTTCATCTATATCTCCTAGCCTCATGCTAGTTAGCTTAGCACAATGACTGGTAGTGGGTGGGAAGTGTTAGCGTAGCTGCGTCTCTGCCTGCATTGATACCAGGAGGGTTGTGTGTAACCTTGGTGATGAACACCAGTTTAACATGAGGAGACGTTGTAGTGGTAGAATCAGACACGTAGCCGGAACTACTTTCCTGACTGGGAGCAGTGATTTGACGCAGCACCTCCAAAGCTCCACTGGAACTTGGGTCAACAGAACCAAAGGTTTTTGAGGACTAGAAGAGCGACTGCTGCTACTGATGATGAGGAGGAGGAGGATTCCTGCTGGACACACCAGCATCCTGGACCTGAGCTAGCTGATGCTAACACTTCCCACCCACTACCAGCCAATGGGCTAAGCTAACTAGCCTGGACCTGAGCTAGCTGATGCTAACACTTCCCACCCACTACCAGCCATTGGGCTAAGCTAACTAGCCTGGACCTGAGCTAGCTGATGCTAACACTTCCCACCCACCACCAGCCAATGGGCTGAGCTAACCAGCATCCCTGACCTGAGCTAGCTGATGCTAACACTTTCCACCCAGTACCAGCCATTGGGCTAAGCTAACTAGCCTGGATCTGAGCTAGCTGATGCTTACACTTCCCAACCACTACCAGCCATTGGGCTAAGCTAACTAGCCTGGACCTGAGCTAGCTGAAGCTAACACTTCTAACCCACTACCAGCCATTGGGCTAAGCTAACAAGCCTGGACCTGAGCTAGCTGATGCTAACACTTCCCACCCACCACCAGCCAATGGGCTGAGCTAACCAGCATCCCTGACCTGAGCTAGCTGATGCTAACACTTTCCACCCAGTACCAGCCATTGGGCTAAGCTAACTAGCCTGGATCTGAGCTAGCTGATGCTTACACTTCCCAACCACTACCAGCCACTGGGCTAAGCTAACTAGCCTGGATCTGAGCTAGCTGATGCTTACACTTCCCAACCACTACCAGTCATTGTGCTAAGCTACCTAGCCTGGCTCTCAAATCCTGAGAGAAGGAACTGTATCTCTTTGTCAGAGCATGTTTTCTCATCAGAGAAACTTCTTCTATGTAACCCACCTTCCTGTGTACCCCCCCGGTCCTCCAGCATAACCCCCGCTCGTCCGGCCATACATGCCCTGGTTCAGGTACCCCTTGTTGGGCTCAGCATAGCCCTGCTGGCCCATGTAACCTCCAGGACCACTGGCCATGCCAGGCCCCACGGGGCCCTGCATCATGGGCCCCCCACCTGGATTGGCCCCAGGCCCCATCACCCCTCCACCTAAACCCTGAAGCACATCAACCGTCACTCCACATTCTTGTAATTAATGGAAGAACATTTTTCCTGTGTTCTTTATTTCACTTCCCCTGCCCTGCTTAGTGATGTCATACCTGACTGGCTGAGGGATTGGTCACGCCCCAGACGGTGGTCACCACGGAGAGGGACCCTGTGGGCTGATTGGTGGGCTGCTGCCAGTTGGAGGGGTCATAGGGGAACGAACCCTCACTGTAGACACATTGGTGGAGTTGGTGGATGGTCATCTTGGTCAGACACTGAGAACAAGTGCTGTGTGTGTGTGTGTGTGTGTGTGTGTGTGTGTGTACCTGTGGGGGTTGTTGGCCAGCCCAGCCTTCATCTGATTCAGAGGGTTCATTGTGGGCAGGGCCTAATCGGACAGGCCAGCTCCTGCAGATGCGACACATGATCTCAGTCGATTGTTAACAGAACCATCACGTCTGTTGACAGGCTGATAACAAACAACAAATCAAAATACTGGTCGACTGGGGCGTCGCTAAGAGGAGTTGCATACA
This sequence comes from Aulostomus chinensis, assembly GCF_037954235.1. Lineage (NCBI taxonomy): Eukaryota > Metazoa > Chordata > Actinopteri > Syngnathiformes > Aulostomidae > Aulostomus > Aulostomus chinensis. Next base: position 816,957 of record NC_141325.1, read on the forward strand.
CGTCCAACGCGTTTCATGACTCTCCAGTCAATCATGAAACACAAACATCTTTATTTCCCACTCAGTTACCGAGGAAAAATCAACCTTAACAGGAAGTTCCTATGTGAAACATAAACCCAGACGGTCAGCTGATCTCTGACCGAGTCTGACAGACCCTCAAAACCACACTACATCGTGATGATCGGTGCATCTGCACCGACTAGGGGCGGAGCCTGAGGGTGACATCACACACCAGCATTTACTGAGGACTCAGTGGAAGACTGTCTCTCCAGGTGCCTCCAGGACTCTCCAGGACCCCACTGAATTTCCTAATAAGGAAAACAGCACAAAGATGTGCTTGTGTGTGGTTTAAGGGCAAATAACACACACAAACACACACACACTGAAGAAACGTTAAACTTAAGTACATCAGCTGACCCGGAGACAGCCAGCGGACAGATCAGTGACACATAGATGTGATAGTAACGATAAGCAGATTAATGTGAGGAACCAGAGGAACCCGGACCATGAACCGTGTCCCAGCTCCCGGCTGAATTCACACTGATCCGGCTGTAAACCACTGGACCCTCCGACCCCGTAAGTCAGGGTCCGTGAGTTTGGTTTCCCGTGATTCACACTTCCTGGATGCTCCTAACCCATCGACTCAATTTTCAAGCCTTTCTTGACGTTGCCCTGACAGTGAAGAGTACCAGCCGGGCTGCATGTGGGTCAGAACCGTAGACAGGTGATGTGAGGAGAACCAGACATTTTTCTCCATGCTTACGAAATCTTCTGGCTCCATCTATTTTTCAAACACCTCTCCAGAACCTCCTCCCAGGAGCTGGCGGCGCTTCCTGTCAATCACCACATCACCATGTTACACGCACAAGCCACCAACTCAGCAGCCGCAGCATCCTGATAGTTTGTTGAAAAAAATGACTTGATCAATATTTGATGATCAAACCGATCCTGCTCACACCTGCTATCAGGATCCGTCCTGAGGCGTCGACCACGAGCGGCAGCATTCATACCAGGAGTGCACACACTCAGCCATCACTGGAACCACATTTGGAGCTGGTCCGGACCACATGTGACCACCTTCTTTCAGCGGTGTGAAGACAGATGAGTCCTGGACCCTCTGAAGGAGGCTCATCAGCTGATGTCCTTCGCTTAGGAGGACAAACCATCAAAGCGCCTGACCAGGACGCTCGCTTCTTCTCTCATATTTGAGCCAATGTTTCTCCAGCATCAGCTGACCTCTCCCTGACCGCCCAGACACGAGGAGGTGCCCGTTCCTCCAGGTGTGAAGACGCTCAGCAGAGCTCACCTGGTGATCAGATCCATCAGATCCCACCAGGACGGATCTTAGCAGCAGGACAAGAACAAGTCCAAAGACCCATCTGACGTCATTACACCTGATCTAAAGCTGTCATTAGTTGACGTCACACTTCAGCAACGGATGAACCTCAAAACTGATCCTCGTGCGTCAGTCACTTTCCCACGAGCAAGCAACCCTCGGGCCAGAGGGCGCGTGAACGCTGCACACATGCACGCGCCCTCAGTATCATATCGATCATATTTACAGGACTGGGGCAAACGGAAATGCTCCGACCCAGCGGGTCCGTGGTTCCGGTCCCATAGAGACAAACTTCATCCATGGAGACAAAATGAGTGTCAGAGGACATTTTGAGATTCCTTCAAATGCAGCGCCAGGGACAGGCTAGTGCTAACGGCTAACAGCGGCAGTAGCAGAGCTGTTAGCCGTTAGCACTAGCCAACAGTCGCCTTCGCCGAACGACGTTTAAACAAAGACCGACGCTGGCACAGACAAAACGCGGGACCAGAACATCGAACACCGCCGTTGAAGAGATACTTTACTCAAGAAAAAATAATTCCATGTTCACTGCTGTTAGCACCACGCTGACATGTTCGCCTAGCCAGCCCAGCTGGTTTGACAATGGAATGCTACGATGCTAATAGTTAGCCACGGGCTAGCTTCTCCCTCCAACACAACCTGGTTCGGCGTCTCCGGACCGGCCCGCCCGGCCTCTGGACACATTTTACGTCAAATATACATAGAACCGTTTCTATCTTGTAGTGAAACGGAAGGAAACGTTCACCCCGGGGCCAGCTTACCTCCTCTACTTCCCCGGTATCCGAGCCCTGCTCCGGGGCTCCGTGGTGTGAGTGACGCCGGGCCTCCGGGGCATCAAGAATCAGGCGCCAGGCGAGCAGCGAAGCTGGGCGAACCCGCGCAAACACGTCCCGAACGGCTCCAGAACACCCCGGTAGAACCCTGCACGGAGTCCCGATGTTCCCCTAGGAGCCCCGACTTCACCTCCGGGCTCTAGCCAGCTTGTCCACCCAGCCGACGGCCTCTACGTACGATTATCCGGCTTCAGCAGGCAGCACCATCCCCCGCTGCTCCGCGGGCAGAAAACAGAGACGCACCAAACGTGACAAACCGCGATGGGCTACCGAGCCGCGCCGGCGAGGTCCGTCCGCATCGTCGCCGCCAGTAAAGCCCAGAGAGAGGAGACGGAGGCAGCGACCGAAGCAGAGGAGGGGACACACACATACACACACACACACACACACACACACACACCCCCGCCCGCGAGGACTGATCACTCATCATTGGCAGGACTCAGAATCGTCATCTGATTTGTGGGTCTAAACTTCCATTTCGACAAGAATAAACTGTTTTAATAGGGACGTCCCAATCACAGACCACACCGCATTCTGCATGTTCATTATTGTTCCAGCAGCTGTTCACACTTGGCATCGTCAGGCATCAACTCGTCCGAGCTCAGTCTCCTGTCCGCAGGTAGCCACGCCCACTCGACAACGTCAGTCAGATAGAGGCCATGTTTGCGCTCAGGCACCGTGTGACCGGAGCTGAACTGCTTTTTTGTTGAAGTTGTTCGATCGTCCTCTTGTGTGAAGAGCTGATCAATCTTGAGTCCACACCAACATCACGATGTCATGAATTCAGCGCCGGTTGGATCCGTTTGTTCCAAATCAAACAGTCAAATCTCAGCTGGAAGCGGCGTCCCTGAGACGCAGAGACCGTTGAGAGACTCGCGTCCCTCTCACCCCAGCTGAGGGACGCCAGAGCTCGGTCCTCTGCCTCGTCCACCGCTCCAGGACCAATACACGATCGTGAGAGGAGGCGTAGCATCAACCTGTGGTGTCAAAGGTCAACTCATTCATAAATTGACCCAAGGATGTAAATGGGACCAGAATAACGCCCCCTGCTGGCCTTCAAAACCAACGCAGGGCAACTCACTCACCCCTTCTGTCCATCATTGTTTTTTTCTCACCAAAGCAGAAACGAGACGTGGAGTCAACGGAACAGCGATGAAGGCTTCTGGCTTTGATCAGGGGCAGTTTAGGTGGTGCCGGGGGCAGTTTAGGTGGTAGGTTGACTGCTTTTTGATTTAATCTATTTTTGACCAACTGTTGTAATGCGTTTAGTCATGATGTCATCATCTGATTGTATGTTTCACTCTTATCTTCTTCCATTCACTTATTTTTTCCTTGTTCAGTCTTTGTTCTTTGTGGTTGTCTCGTTCATGAAAGGCACACAAACTTCTTCAGTACATAAAGATCTTTATTGAATGAAGCGTAATAATGAAGAGAAGCTCAATCCCCTTTATGAAAATAAATAAATCATTTTCTTTGTCTCACAGAAGCTGGAACACAACCTGCAGCGGGCGTCAGCTTCTGTGGTCGTTGGCTCGCTCAGCTGCTGCTTGAGAAGAAGGTCGAACTCAATCCTCCATTTTGGCACAGGAGGAAGAAAGACGGGAGGAGACAGTTAAATTACTACCAGCAGTGCATTTGGTTTAAGTTCATCCGCATTTTATTCCTCAAATATTGAAAGAATGAAAATCTCAGTGTGCGAATAAGCGTTGCCATGGTGACTAATTACAAAGGAACACACCTGCAAGAAGGCAAACAGCTCCACCTGCCAGCCGTTTTGACCCCGGCGCATTTGCACGATAATGGTGCTAACAATGCTAAACTCAGAGGACGAAGATGAGCCTTTGTGCTGTCGAGGACCTGCCGTGGGTGCAACCCTGATCGAACCAACATGCACGAACGCCGGCATGGAACCAAATCAATGTTTTTGCTAATTTTACGCAGGAGTTTGTTTGGGAAGTGACTGCCACCAGGACAAAGACGGCTCCATAGAATCGTTGTCGTCACAGCAACATTCCATCACATCGTTTCTGCTACAAACTGAAACACTGTCGAGAACAACGGCAGCAGTCAACAACATCTCATCAAAACAACAGACATTTGTTCAAACATCATGCGTGTTTTTGTCCTGGAGGCAGAAACCTGGAACTACGCCACATGAAACCCTGTCCATCCAAACCCAAACTGCCCCAACACCCGGACATGCGCACACACATCAAACGGTCCAGGGCTGGACAGAGTACACACAGTCCTGATGTCACAAGCACACACACACACACACACCAACAATGTGTCACCTGATGATGTCACTTTTTAGTGTATGTGTGCTGTATGTCTACCAAATTGGCTCGTTGCCATGGTAACAAGATGACAGCTGAGCCGCACGGTCACCGTCCCTTTAGACCCGTGAGAGGAAGCAGTTCTGACCTGCTACATGAGCAGGTGTGTTCCTGCGGTTCCACGCCCATCAGTGGTGCGTTCAGGCGTTTGGCGTTTATCGTGTTCTACTGCCACTTCTAAGTGATAGATTTTCTGGAAGCTTGGAACTCATTTGTGAGACCTTAGTGGCATTTGTCATTGCACTCTTTTACTTAATAATTTGAAATACATCGATATTTCTTTCCAGTTATTAACAAGCAGGAATATTTAGGAATCCATGTTGCCTAGCAACCGTCATCAGTTGAACTGTGAGGATGTCGCGTACTCCACTGACAGTTACAGCTCGAGTGTACAGAGTAAATGTTAGTGGTAGCAAGGACATCAGTCGTCATCAACCAGTCCTGCTTCTGGGTCTCAGCAGTATTAGAATGTGCATGTGTGTGTGAAATGATTCCAAGAGTGAAGGGGTCAAAGGTCGGGCAGGTCAGGGTTTATTCCAGGTGTTACAGGGATCAGAGGTCACAGATCTACTGCTGATCCTTGAACGCGTCCAGGTCGAAGGCCGTGTCCAAGAAGCGCCTCAACTCCATCAGGTGAGTGTTTTTGTTTCCAGTGGCGGGAGCTGCTGCTGGTTCTCTGCCAGCATACCTGAAAAAACACACACACACACACACACACACACAGAGGTCAGAGGTGCTGACATGTCAGGGACTGATGCTGCAGTGGAGGAGGACCATTGTTACCAGACAGGTTTGGCTCTCTGGATGGTGGTCCTGATGCGAGGCTTCACGTAGTCATAGTAACCCTGGTTCTTGTGCTCCTCCTGACACCAAACCATGTCAGCGTTTGCAAAACGCTCAAACTCCGCCTTCACCTGGTCGAAGGGGAATGGAGACAACTGGAAACAGAGAGGGGGGAGTTTAGAGGCTGGCCGCTGTGACACCTGATGCTCTGCTAGATGGCGCTAAACCCTGCCTGCTCACACCAGCTTGCCACGGGCTGCCAGGTCAAAAACACTCCTGTCACTTGGTGTTGCCACCTGTTTGAGGGTGTATAACCACTCCACCTGAACGCTGTGTGAGAGTTCTTGGACTTGCTACATAGTGAGGACATTTTAGCTGCTGCTCACAACCTCAGGGTTGTCTGGAGGTCAGAACTGGGTATTGTGTAGGTGTGCTGGCTCAGGTTGGGTTAGCTGGGTAATGCATCGGGACAATGAAGGTCCTCACATAGACACAAGTTCAAGGCTGTGTATGTGCACCTGCTCCATGCGTGCAATGGCCACCGTCCCGTCCATCCCTCTGTTCTTCCTCTCTTTGGCGAGCTCATAGTAAACCTTCCCTGTACAGAAGATCAACCTCTTCACCTCCTTCGGACGTTCCGTGGCAACGCCTCCTTCTGGGATCAACCTCTGGAAGTGGGACCCTGCAGATGGAAGAACTAATAAACTCAAACTACCAGAACTACAACCACGAGGTCGTGTTCAGACGTGTCATCATCCCACGTCCTGGCTGACCCTACGACTCATGAATGCCTCCTCCGCCATCAGACCTTTGCGGTCCATCTCAGCCTAGATGCCCTCACCAGGATGACCCTCCTCCTGATCTACAATCTTGAGATCTCACCACGCCCCTCTGCCAATGTTTCATCACTATCAGTGGTTCAGAATTCCAAGAAGTGTGGACCAATCACTCTATGTCTCAGCAAATTACAGACACGCCCACTTCCAGCTGGTCCATGCAACATATTTATTTTGATTGGCATCAATGGTGAAATGTACACAGGAAGAACTTACATTTACTTTGGGAGCAAATTACACCCCTGCTTTTTAGTTGAAGCCCGCTGGGAACTGGCGGGGCCCTGGGGCGGGGCCCTGGGGCGGGGCCCTGGGGCGGGGCCCTGGGTCTGTATTAGCCTTGTGATTTTTATATTTTTGACATCAATCAGTTACAAGAAGAACAGACAACAAAAAAGAACGATGTTTTGATGCATAGCTTCAGCAGTGTTGTAATTAAACCTTTCAGGCTAAGACCTGAATTCTTGGGGCCTGTGATTTAACTGATCCAGGATCAGGACAGGGCAGACAAAAATGAAAAGACTGCTGGATTCACTAGTACTCGCTAATATGAAGTCACTCAGGATGGACGTTGATGACACGTATGAACAGGATCTGAAACAGCAACAGCTACTTCTCCTGTGAAACCAGAACCACTACTCCAGCTCCAAGTACTACTGCTCCTCCACAGTAAAGGCGTACCAGGCAGCATCTCATCAAAGCTGGATCGGGCCTCCGGGTGGCGCAGCAAAGACTTGGGAGTGAAGACGATGAGCTGCAGCCAAAAACAGGAAGTCAAGCAATGACGTGTTGACACCCTCGGAGCAAGTTTGTGTGTGTGTGTGTGTGAGAGTGTGAGTGTGTGTGAGTGTGAGAGCGAGTGTGTGAATGTGTGTGTGAGTGTGTGTGTGTGTGTGTGTATGAGTGTGAGTGTGTGAATGTGTGTGTGAGAGTGTGTGTGAGTGTGTGTGTGTGAGAGCGAGTGTGTGAATGTGTGTGTGAGTGTGTGTGTGTGAGTGTGTGTGTGTGTATGAGTGTGAGTGTGAATGTGTGTGTGAGAGTGTGAGTGTGTGTGTGTGTGAGAGTGAGAGAGTGTGTGTGTGTGAGAGTGTGAGTGTGTGTGTGTGAGAGTGTGAGTGTGTGTGTGTGAGAGTGAGTGTGAGTGTGTGAGAGTGTGGGTGCATGTGTGTGTGAGTGAGTGGGTGCGTATGTGTGTGCATGTGTGTGTGAGTGAGTGTGATTGAGTGGGTGTGTGTGTCTCACAGGCTTCCTGAAGGGGAGGAGGATCTGCCGTCGCAGAACATGGAAGTAGTTTCCAGGGTTAGAACAGTTCACCACGATCCAGTTGCAATCGTACAGTTGACGCACGGCAAAGTCGTCAGTCAGCGTCTGACAGAGACGAGTCATCATTAGGCAAAGGCACATTTCTTTGTACAGCACCATTCCTACACAGGGCAGTTCATAGTGCTTTACAGAGGGAAAGAGAAATTGAAAGTTAGAATCAGTTTGAAATCAAACGTGAATTAAAACATTCAAAAATCATTTAAAATCAATTCAACAGCAGACAAATCAATTGTGGTGGCTACCTGTGAACCTCCTTTTACCACCCTTGCAGGACGTAACATTTCCGTACTCGCGCTCTCCAAAAGGCGATTTCAATTAAAAGAAGGCAAGACGAATGTAAAGTTAAACAAAAAAAAGACGATTTATTCCAAGGCAAAAATCCACAATACAAAATAAAAACCGTTCCAAAAGCTATCTTTTTTGTTATGCCTTTCTAGCTGCGGTCAGAAAATTGATTGCTCCCCGTCCTGCTCAGTAAAACCCCACCCCCCCTTTTTTTTTTTTTGGCGCACATGCCCTTAATCCACATTTTACGTCAAAAACAACACTTTATGACAGAAGAATAAATTTCCGTTAAGAAGACGAACTAATGGAGCAAGATAGTTATCTGAACTACTAAATCATAAAAGGCAAATACATTACGTACACACAATAAAATATTCTCCAAATTAATACAAAATATAACAAAGCCAATTTTCTCTATGGCTCTAACATCAATATTAAATCAATCATCAATCCCAAATCAATACTGTCAGAAGGCTGCAGTAAACAGCAGTGTTTTCAGCCCTGATTTCAATGAGCTGACAGTTTGTGCCCCCTCAGAGGTTCAGTTTGTTCCACAGGTGTGGACCACAGAAGCTGAAAGCAGCTTCACCCTGCTTGGTTCTGACCCTGGGGACCCTGAGTAGACCTGTCCCTGATGACCTGAGGGGTCTGGATGCTTCATACCCAGTCAGCAGCTCTGACATGTATTTAGGCCCAAGCCCATTCAGTGCCTTATAGACCAGGAACAGGATTTTGAACTCCATCCTTTGACACACAGGGAGCCGGTGCAGTGGTTTAAGGACAGGTGTCATGTGGTCCACTCTCTTAGTGTTGGTCAGGACTCTGGCAGCAGCATTCTGGGTGAGCTGCAGGTGCTTGATTGGTTTTTACTGAGACCTGTAAAGACACCGTTACAATAATCTAGCCTACTGAGAATAAACGCACGGACGAGTTTTTCCATGTCTTGTTGAGAGAGAAATCCTTTGATTCGTGCAATGTTTTTGAGATGATAAGAGGCTGATTTAGTGACAGTTTTTATGTGGCTCTTAAAATTCAGGTCTGCGTCCATAACAACACCAAGGTTTCTAGCTTGGTCAGTGGTTTGTAGTGTCATTGAGGCAAGTTGGCTCCTGACCTCAAGCCTTGCGTTTTTGGGACCAAACACAACGACTTCTGTCTTTTCTGCCCTGAGCTGGAGAAAATTCTGTTGTGTGTCATGGGATATTTTAGATGCATCGGTATGAAGGCGTGTGTCATTGAACACCTTAATAAGTGCAGTTTCAGTGCTGTGGTGTGGTCGAAAACCTGACTGGAAAGCACTGTAGAGATTGTTTGGGGTCAAGAAAGAATGAATTTGTTGATAGACAACTCTCTCAATGAACTTTGACAAAAACACAAGGTTAGATATGGGCCTGTAGTTTCTTAGTACTGAAGCATCCAGATTAGGGTTTTTTAGGAGAGGTTTGATTACTGCAGTTTTCAGTGCCCTGGGAAATTGACCTGATTGAAGAGAAGCATTTACTATCCTCAGTACATCTGACACACAATGAAAAACACTTTTCTGCAAGCTTGTAGGCATCATATCAAGGCAGCACGTCGTGGAGTTTAAGTTCTGAACCGTTGCTGTCAGAGTTGCATGGTCAATGGGTTGAAATGCAGGAATAGATGCCGAAGGGTTTGTCAGTCTGTCGACAACAGTGAATAAGGTGCGGGCATCGTTGGTGTTATTTTTGATCATCTCAGAGAAAAAAGACTGTCTTGCCTTTTTCAATTCTTGGTTATAAATGTGAAGACTCTATCATTAGTATCATCAGGCGTCTGCGTCTCTTCATGAAACACATATCATGTATCTTTACTTCACACCATCTTCTGTCTATGATTATTTCAGCAGCCTCTATGAACCAGGATTAGACGTCGGGTTTAGATTCTGGAATACAACCCCCTTTAGCTGTAAATGTAGCTCATCATCATCATCATCATCATCAAAGTCGCCAACAGGTTGAAATAAAGACATGGCAACAGGACGGAGCTGGCGTCCATATTGGCCAAAGCCTGTTCTGCGTTCATGGGGTTCTGACTAGATAAGCGATGTGTTTCCTACCGGCATGACATCGGGGTCATCGTTGCACATCTGGAGGAATCTCTCCGGACGAGCTGAAGAATGTTCTGGACCCTGCGGATGCCATGAGATTCACTACAGAGTACAGATGTCATGACTGCAATGGTCGAGCAGATGGAGCTGGTAGTCAACGGGCCTCACCATGCCCTCCATCCCGTGTGGCAGCAGCAGCACAATGCCGTTCTGGCGGACCCACTTGGCTTGGCCGGGACAGATAAACTGGTCGATGATGCACTGCGCCATGTTGTGGAAGTCTCCGAACTGAGCCTCCCACAGGATCAGCGCATTGGGACTCGCCATTGCAAAGCCCAGCTCAAACCCTGAAGAAACAAACAGGCTCAACAGACAAGAACCAGCTGACACCTGTGGAGACAGTGAAACAAATGGAGGACCCAGAAACAGCTGGAGCACTAACCGAGGACGCCGTACTCAGACAGCGAGCTGTTGCAGACAGTGTATGGCGCCTGGTCAGGGGACATGTGGTTCATGGGGATGCAGATCCTCTTGTCCACGTTCTGATCATGGAGGACGTGATGACGGTGGCTGAAGGGAGACGAGTTCAGTTCTACAATCTTAGATACTCGAAGGGAATCGCAGGTTCAAACGCCACTAGTCAAAGGAAGCCACAGTTCAACAGCTCCAGAGCAAACATCTGGCAGCTCGTAATCGTTGCCGATGCCGGGAATACAAATCATGAACTGGTACAAACACAATCGGGTTAGGCCCCACAGGAAGTTGGTGTAAATAAACTGTTTCTCTAAATTAAACTGTTCACCTGAAGGTTCCTCGCTCCACATCCTGCCCCGACAGACGGACATGGATTCCCTCTTTCAACAGCGACCCAAAGGCCATGTACTCGCCCAGAGCCCAGTCTACGGTGCGGTTAGCCACCATCTGTGCACGACCCTTCAGGATACGACTCAGACCTGAAAAAACAAATAGGGTCACACGGTCGCACATTTAACATGTCAAGCATCACAAGGCTGCTACATTCTTGATGATATCTTTTGTCTACAGTACGCTAACACTTCCAATCCACTACCATTTATTGTGCTAAGCTAACTAGCATGGTACACAGCTCCCTAGATAATGGTCTCTGTCTGCTGGTCAGTCTCTGGGGACAATGGACTTTGATAAAAAAAAAAAAAAAATTTCCCTCAAAGTGGACGTATCCCTTCAACTTGACATTGACATTGAGCTGTCCTCTATGGAGCACTCAGGGACCAAGACCAGTTCATCTGTCTTGTTCAGGAGCCCCAACAGGGGTAACCCAAAGCTCCCGCTTTTCAGGGTGCACCAACAGTCTCTAAAGACTCTCCGGCTGCTGGTGGTCTGACCAGAACCAGGAAAAGAGACCAGATCTCTCCTGGACTGGCTTCTCTGCACTGGATGCCCTCAGATCCCCAACAGGATTCTAGATTCTGCCTCTAACATCAAAATCCTAAACAATCAGGAACCTTCATACCTGAGCACTCATAGATCCCTACTACCCAGCTAGAAACATTCACTCCCAGGATGCTGCTTTACTCCTGCTGATTCCTGGAGGCTCCAAGACTAGAATGGAGGTGGAGCCTCCAGGAATCAGACTCCTCCCCTTCGGAACCATCTCCCAGTCCTGGTCCAGGACTCAGACCCTGCTCTAAATGTTTAAGAGGAAACTTAAAACTTTCCTCTTCGATAAAGCTTCCAGTTAGTGCAGACTTATGCTAGCCCTGCCCCCTTGCTCTGCTGCTATAAGCTTAGACTACACCAACACCATAACACCAACGATGCCCGCACCTTATTCACTGTTGTCGACAGACTGACAAACCCTTCGGCATCTATTCCTGCATTTCAACCCATTGACCATGCAACTCTGACAGCAACGGTTCAGAACTTAAACTCCACGACGTGCTGCCTTGATATGATGCCTACAAGCTTGCAGAAAAGTGTTTTTCATTGTGTGTCAGATGTACTGAGGATAGTAAATGCTTCTCTTCAATCAGGTCAATTTCCCAGGGCACTGAAAACTGCAGTAATCAAACCTCTCCTAAAAAACCCTAATCTGGATGCTTCAGTACTAAGAAACTACAGGCCCATATCTAACCTTGTGTTTTTGTCAAAGATCATTGAGAGAGTTGTCTATCAACAAATTCATTCTTTCTTGACCCCAAACAATCTCTACAGTGCTTTCCAGTCAGGTTTTCGACCACACCACAGCACTGAAACTGCACTTATTAAGGTGTTAAATGACACACGCCTTCATACCGATGCATCTAAAATATCCCATGACACACAACAGAATTTTCTCCAGCTCAGGGCAGAAAAGACAGAAGTCGTTGTGTTTGGTCCCAAAAACGCAAGGCTTGAGGTCAGGAGCCAACTTGCCTCAATGACACTACAAACCACTGACCAAGCTAGAAACCTTGGTGTTGTTATGGACTCAGACCTGAATTTTAAGAGCCACATAAAAACTGTCACTAAATCAGCCTCTTATCATCTCAAAAACATTGCACGAATCAAAGGATTTCTCTCTCAACAAGACATGGAAAAGCTCGTCCGTGCGTTTATTCTCAGTAGGCTAGATTATTGTAACGGTGTCTTTACAGGTCTCAGTAAAAACCAATCAAGCACCTGCAGCTCACCTGACACCAGGACTCCCGTGTTTCCCAGTCCCACAAACACGGGTCAAAGCACTCCACCTGCCCCCCGTCCACAAATGGACAGGGTTTTATTCATAACATGCTAGATTACTAGAGGGCTGCTTTAAACCAGCCAACATTCGCGGCCCTGGCAGCCTCGTTCATTCTAGCTTTAGCATGTAGCACTAGGAAGCGCTCTCTGCTCCACGGGGAGGTGGAGCCACCACCACCACCACCACCACCACCAAACTTTAGGCTTCATTCAAACGGAAACTGCATCTCAGGGCGAGCCTCACAGACTAAAGCTATGCTTCAATCATCCCTCTGTTCACGACCACCCGACACCGCTGCTGCTGCCGTGGTGAGAGTCTCGTCCTCTGCAGACAGGCCCAGACTGTCTCTGTGTGTGCATGTGTGTGCTTTTAGTGGGTGTGTGCTGATGATGGGGGCGTGGCCAGTAGGACCAACAGCTCCAGCTGGCTCCATGCTGATGTTTGAGCTCTTGATTGACATTGCACGCTTGTTATACTTGGTGGAGAAAACCTGCATGTTTTGACACTTTGATCGTCCACCAACTAACAATTTAGTCTGGTCTCGTTCTCGTCAGATGAAAATGTTTACAATTTGGTCACATTTTAGTCTTCAGAGGGCGATGGTGACGTTCGTCTTAGTCTCATTTCCGTCATGGAAAAAAGGGTCTGACCTCGTCATTTTCGTCCAGCGTGACGAACACAACACTGGCGAGAGCAGCACCTTTCTCCTCAACAACCTGAACACCTTTTTTTGCACACTCTGATGCAAGATGCACCCAGACCCCGCCCCCTCCCCACGATCAGACTCTGTAACCCTTTTTAGACACAGAATGGGCCACATTTGCTGCCAGGTAGAGGCCGGAATTTGTCGTCTTGTCTGTGTAAAATGGATGCGTAATATTCCTCTTTTCAAAAAAGCCGCCACCTGTGTGGGCAATAACATGTGATGTGACATGCAGCCCTGTGACTCAGTCTGTAAGTTTCAATGGAACCAAAACTCAATTATTCATCTCATCAAGACCTACAAATCATACACTGACACCTCTGACCTCAATCCAACAGGAAGTCCACAATGTTGACATGAATGCATGACTTTGCTCCAATTTTGGACCCCGAACAAACGCTATCTCCTCCTAGGGCGTTAAAGGTCTCCCCTCAAACTTGAAAACATGACTCATGACACTGTGCTGGACAAACATTTTTAAAAACTTTCTAATAAGTCAAATCAGGTTTATTAGTGTGTCACCAAACCCCAATCAAAGTTCTGTCCTGACTCTGTCCAAGTAGAGCAGGTCCAGCACCTCCCTCCTTCAATGAACCTCCACCCAACAATTCTCCATCAGCAGCACATCCTGCAACAGCAGCCACCAGAACCTTCCTTTACCAGCAGGAAGGTGGAGCAGATCCAGGATCAGTGGGGACGGAGAGAGAGCAGGAGAGCAGGACAGAGACAAAGACAGAGAATGGAGGAAGACAGAGAGACAGAAGGAAAGAGAGGGACAGAGATAAAGAGGGAGAGAAAGGAGGAGAGACTGATGGACAGAGACAAAGACAGAGAATGGAGAAGGACAGAGAGACAGAAGGAAAGAGAGGGACAGAGATAAAGAGAGAGAGAAAGGAGGAGAGACTGATGGACAGAGACAAAGACAGAGAATGGAGGAAGACAGAGAGACAGAAGGAAAGAGAGGGACAGACATAAAGAGGGAGAGACAGGAGGAGAGACTGATGGACAGAGACAAAGACAGAGAATGGAGGAAGTCAGAGAGACAGAAGGAAAGAGAGGGACAGAGATAAAGAGAGAGAGAAAGGAGGAGAGACTGATGGACAGAGACAAAGACAGAGAATGGAGGAAGTCAGAGAGACAGAAGGAAAGAGAGGGACAGACATAAAGAGGGAGAGACAGGAGGAGAGACTGATGGACAGAGACAAAGACAGAGAATGGAGGAAGACAGAGAGACAGAAGGAGAGAGAGGGACAGAGATAAAGAGAGAGAGAAAGGAGGAGAGACTGATGGACAGAGACAAAGACAGAGAATGGAGGAAGTCAGAGAGACAGAAGGAAAGAGAGGGACAGAGATAAAGAGAGAGAGAAAGGAGGAGAGACTGATGGACAGAGACAAAGACAGAGAATGGAGGAAGTCAGAGAGACAGAAGGAAAGAGAGGGACAGAAATAAAGAGAGAGAGAAAGGAGGAGAGACTGATGGACAGAGACAAAGACAGAGAATGGAGGAAGTCAGAGAGACAGAAGGAAAGAGAGGGACAGAGATAAAGAGAGAGAGAAAGGAGGAGAGACTGATGGACAGAGACAAAGACAGAGAATGGAGGAAGTCAGAGAGACAGAAGGAAAGAGAGGGACAGAGATAAAGAGAGAGAGAAAAGAGGAGAGACTGATGGACAGAGACAAAGACAGAGAATGGAGGAAGTCAGAGAGACAGAAGGAAAGAGAGGGACAGAGATAAAGAGAGAGAGAAAGGAGGAGAGACTGATGGACAGAGACAAAGACAGAGAATGGAGGAAGTCAGAGAGACAGAAGGAAAGAGAGGGACAGAGATAAAGAGAGAGAGAAAAGAGGAGAGACTGATGGACAGAGACAAAGACAGAGAATGGAGGAAGTCAGAGAGACAGAAGGAAAGAGAGGGACAGAGATAAAGAGAGAGAGAAAGGAGGAGAGACTGATGGACAGAGACAAAGACAGAGAATGGAGGAGAGACTAAACGGTTTGGATTCTGTAAGCCTCGAAAGTTGCTGTACCACATTGCACCTGACAATGTAAACCAACGGGGAGGAACTCTGTGGACATGCACTTTGTGTCAAACTGAGGCTTCTGACATCCAAACTTTTGGCCAAAGTCATGGGATTTATGAGGATATTTCACAAGAAGAGTACTCTAAAATCCTCATCCAACTGGGGTGGGGGGTTAAGTCAGAGCTGTCAGCCCAAATCTGAAAACCTCTACATGGCCGGGACAGAAGTCCTTTGACTGCGCCGCACCCCGACGCGCGCGATGGTGCACAGGGTCGTTCAACGCTGCCTGCAGCTTTAATTATCACTGTGTGAGAAATGTCTTGTGGTTCCCATAAGATAGCGAGAAACGTACCCTTGGTTCCTTTGTACGTCTGGTACATGTGAAGAGTTGACAATTAAACTGACTTTGACTACCACTAGTAGTACTGCTACAGGTAGTACTACTAGTGGTAGTGCTGGTACAGGTAGTTGAGTAGAGGTTCTACACCTGCTCTACTAGGAGGCAGGCAGCAGGGATGAATGGAGACTCTTCTGTGTGTGTGTGTGAGAGAGAGAGAGAGAGAGAGAGAGAGAGAGAGAGAGTGAGGAGAGTGAGAGAGAGAGAGAGAGAGAGAGAGAGAGAGAGAGAGAGAGAGAGAGAGAGAGAGGGAGAGAGAGAGAGAGAGAGAGAGAGAGAGAGAGAGAGGAGAGAGAGAGAGAGAGAGAGAGGAGAGAGGAGAGAGGGTGAGGGAGAGAGAAGAGGAGAGGAGAGAGGAGAGAGAGAGAGAGAGAGGAGGAGTGAGAGGAGAGGAGAGAGAGAGAGAAGAAGAGAAGATGAGAGAGAGAGAGAGAGAGAGAGAGAGAGAGAGAGAGAGAGAGAGAGAGAGAGAGAGAGAGAGACCTCCGTGGATGGTGAAGTCCTCGACAGGGACGGATGAGGCCACCTGTCCAATGTGGTTTAGATTTTCTTCGGTCAGACCAGTGGAGGGGCAGCTCATTGACTTCGGTTTGTCCGTTCCAGAGTGAAGAAACCTGCCGATAACAGAGGAAGTTTCAGAGCCAGAAAACTGACAGGATGAACCGTAATGCTGACAAATGTCCTGGTCAGTTTTGTCATAATTAGAAATGTTAGATGGCTTCTGGACGTCTCAGAGGGATAATTTGATGAGGACTGAGAGGAGGAGCTTGTAGCTGCAGCTGACCTCAAAATTCCACTATTATTTCAGTGTCAAACCTGACAATATTCCAACAAAGTTAAATTCTGAGAAGCCAAGTGGAACACGCAGTTTACATGAACCCAGACAGCATTTCCTGAACAACAGCTTGTATGTTTGCTGCAGATCTTAATAAATCGACGTCCTGCTGGAACAAACATCACTTCCTGTCCTCTGAGTAATGGATCGGCCGACATCCTCACGGGCCACGGCGAGTCCAGCCAGTGCTTGATGTGGAGGATCTTCTCATCTTTGGAGCGAGTGTACGCCTCCTCACAGATCTTATCATATTTAGAGATTTCCTCCTGCAGAGAAAGAGGAAATTACAGCTCCATCTGGTCGACTGCAGTCCTGTTTTCTTGTGAGCCCTGTGCAGTTATTGGGTCACATTTCAAGTCTGTAGCACCTTATAGCTGCGACACATAGCGGCAGACGGCAGACGTCCAAGCCGCCGTAGTAGCGGTGTGTGTTTACCTCGTACTCCTGCCGGCTCACGGCTCCCTCTGCGATCAGTTTCTCAGCATACTTCTGCAGAACGGGCTTCTGCTTCTTGATCTGTTTGTACATCAGTGCTGCGTGAACATCGGCTCGTCCATACTCGTTGTGACCCATCCTGCGATAACACACCTACACACACACACACACACACACACACGTCAGCTCACTGCACGGCCCGTGAATAGACCAGTGTTAGGTGCAGTGAAGCGAGCACTGACCAAGTCGACCACCACGTCTTTGTGGAAGGTGGCTCTCCACTCAGCAGCCACCTTGCAGACGTAAATGACGGCCTCCGGGTCGTCAGCGTTAACGTGGAAGATGGGAGCGTTGACGACTCGGGCCACATCAGTTGGATATGGAGATGATCGAGCCATACGTGGGTCCGTGGTGAAGCCAATCTGGAAACACGAGAAGATCAGCGGCGTCTTTCATCTGATGGCTGCATGTTCATGACTCAGACGGTCTCTTACTTGGTTGTTGACCACAACGTGGACAGTGCCGTGAGTGGTGTAGGATGGCAGGTCAGACAGGTGGAAGGTTTTCATAGACGATACCCTGACCTGCAAACGCTGCGTCTCCGTGAAGCAGGAATGGACATCACCTGTACCCCCCCCACACACACACACACACACATGAGGGCTGTGTCGACAGCATCTTGAGGTGTCTAGGGGCTCTGTAGCTCATCTCACAAGATGGAAACCTCCACAGTTGATGAGTGATGCCCCCCTTTATAATTCATTGTTTTATTTCTTTGCTTATCTGCAAAAACACAAAAATTCTGAGCTGCATTAAAGGCTTTTATTCTGACAAGTGCTGAAGGAAACTCGAAACACTGTGTATCTTCTATCTTGGTGTGACATCATCCTCCAGAGTGTCTGTGTGGAGGGCAGTGACCTGCTTCCCTGTGGCGATGACATCACGCTGTCAGTAGCTGCTTCTTCCACAGCTGTCTCCAGCAGCTGGTTCAGACCTCTGGGTCTGTCACTGGTCTGTAGTGGTAGCTGTGTGCTGGGATGTGGCGCCTCCTACTGGCATGCTGCTGCTGCAGGTTTGAATGTAGAGCGTTGGAGCCTCTGAGCTACGGTGAGGAACAGACGCAGTCGGAGTCTCTGCTGCTGTCTATGTCCCACTGATCAACCCAGAAATGTAGCGCTGCTGCTCTTCTCCCTCTCTTAGTGAGAGCTGGTGTCTCTCCCCGTCAGCTGATCTCTCTCTCTCTCTCTCTCTCTCTCTCAAATGTCAGTAACAGACGTTAGTGGACGAGTCGATGAGGCCCAACCTAGTTGCCGACCCCTGGTGTAACGGGTGAGAAGTATGTGGTATTGAGGCTTTGCTGGAATATACTATAATGCATGTGACCACGTAGGATGAAACCATGCAAGATGTCGCGTTGCTCTGTCTGGGCTTGGCCGGGGGGGAAAGGCTTTACCGTATCCTGTCGTGTGTTGTGTTTCCAATCTGGCTGTGTGAGAATGAATCTGTCTGCCTGTCTCACCCTGTTGCCGTCGTTGTCTCCGCAGTAGAACTGCTCAGCCTTGGTTTTCCCCTGCACCACTGGGTCAACGGCCTCCAGGTGAGATGGGTTGGCCACCAGAGACAAGGTGATGTTCCTGTCTGTCACGCGGTTGATACGGCGATGGTACATGCCAAGATGGTATTTGACATCACCAGAGCCCTAGCGAGGAAAACAAGGTAGATGTCAATTCAGCCTGGTTTGATCTCTCAACTTCTGCCTTGAGTCACACTGCAACACTAAATATCCTCAGGTATTCCACAGGAGCACTGACGCGGGCAGAAGGACGCCTGAGAGCCGCAGACGGACGTTTCTGGACAGATTAGCCGCTGTTAGTCGTCTGTCTCCACCAGCCTCAAGCTAAATGTCCACGGCTGGCTTCTCCTGCACTCTGGAGTCACAAAGCAGTGATGCAGATCTTTGTGAGCGAGAGAGTCCTTTTAGTGAGTACTTGAGAGGTAAAACACTCTTTTATGTTGGCTGTTAAAAGAACTGGCAGATGGATTCACAGTCAGAGAGAAAAGTGATGGAACCCTACTGGCATTTTTCATTCATTACAGACAGTGAGGGGTTATGAAAACAGATGAAGGGCGCTGGTGAGTGTCTGAGGGCCTGATTGACAGCAAACTGATGGTGCATGTTGACTTGGGGGCGGAGCCTGTTGTTGAGAAATATCACTGATTGGCTGTTAGCTCCAGCGCATCATTGAGAACCAGAGAAATGTAAGATCCATCCACGAGGAATTGTTCCTCCTTGGGTAACACCTGCGATTATTCAATGCAGGGAATGATGACGGGAGCTCGCCATGCTGATGTCATCAGAGTCAATCACATACCTCATCAGCAGCTTCCAGTTTGGAGTCAAACTGACAGAAAATCTGTTCCAGCTCTTTACGAATCACA
Organism: Aulostomus chinensis; assembly: GCF_037954235.1. Lineage (NCBI taxonomy): Eukaryota > Metazoa > Chordata > Actinopteri > Syngnathiformes > Aulostomidae > Aulostomus > Aulostomus chinensis. The sequence goes on from NC_141325.1 coordinate 836,306, forward strand.
TTGGCCAGAACATTCAGACGACCCCTGATAAGAGAGGGGAGTGGTCACAGTGGTCACATTCCACGCACCTCACAAGACAGACTGCGTGTGTGTGTGTGTGTGTGTGTTACCTGTGAGGCATGCCCATGATGACATACTCCACACCCCTGTCAGACGAAATGTCAATGATGGTTTTCAGAGCTGGGATGAGCGACTCACACCCTTCCAGACCGAATCGTTTCTCTGCCGACCATTTCTTCTGCAAGAATTCCTCAAACCTGCAAACACACAGAGTTACAAAGTTGGAACACATCTGCATGGAGCCACAAATATGATGACCAACTCCAGTGACTCAGAGGTATCATCTACATTTGTCTTGTTCCCATCATCCCTTGCAGGAAGGAGCAGCGCCAGGCATCACTGTCGATGGCTGGACTTGCGTTTCGTTGCATGCAGCGGTTTAACACATTGAGGTGACGCGCTAATGTTGGGTTGCTATTGTGTTTGACGATCGACTGATTAGCAACACAGCTAATTAGATTAGCTAATGTCACAGTAAAGACGCAAAGTATTTTGTCTTGAAAAACAAATGTCAAATGTTTGGCTCGAAATCCCAATTTTTGGGGGTCTGATGTGAAGAAAGTTAACTTCGATCAGAGACACCTGATGACAGCGTCAGTGCACCTCAAGGGGAGTCAAGTGACCAGGACAACGCTGTGATGCAGGACGAACCCCAAACGAGTCATGGCGTGCAGAGGAAATGAGGACTTGTGTTGTTTATTACCTGCTGGTGTTGTTACAGCAGGGTTTACCTGGTGGAGCGGATCATTCGCGCCAGCAGGGTCCTCTTCTCCTCCAGAGTGAACTGCATCACACCCGGAGTCTCGAACTTCTGACGGATCCACTGACACTGTTCCAGGTCGTTGATGAACATGAACTCCACCCCGATGTGTTGACAGTACGCCATCTAGCCAACAAAAACAGACCAGCTTACATCTCTGACTGGGATTTACAGCTGTGCGCTGGGCCTTTGCCGCAGCCTGACCCTGTGACCTCTGGCGGTGTGGCTGGGGCAAGCTGCAGCGACCCACCTAAAGCACTAGTTTTGGTGGGGGGGGGGGGGGGGGGGGGGGGCTTTTTTGCCACTTTGGTAGCTTTGTTTGTGTATGTCCAACAATGGCCACTGGTACAAAGTAAATAGATTAATAATTATATTACATCACAGTCTAATAATAGTTGAACAGCAGCTGTCTAATACATGGAGGAAAAACACGCAGCAGAGCCTGACGTGTGTGTGTGTGTGTGTGTGTGTGTGTGTGTGTCTGACCTCCAGCCGGCGGATGATCTCCTGTAGGGGCAGAGCACTCTCTGACCCTCCAATGAAAGTGGTGGTGGGAAGGCGGAACACCTTGTCCAGGTCTGACTCATCCAGGCCGTAGAAGCCTATGTGTCCCAGGGTGGGGGTGAGGGTTCAAGAAGGAAGAAAAGAGGGAAGGAGGTAAGGACAGATTGAAGGATGGAGGGAAGCAAAGATGCAAACAACCAGATCACGAAGAAGAGATGTGTGTTTGAGGAGAGAACATCATCAACCAGCAGAGAGGAACGTGCAGATGGCAGCAGAGGGAGAGGGGACAGAATGAGAGATGAGCAGCAGGATGGGGGGGCATCAGGGGTCAGAACAAAGAGGCCTGGTTACTATCATGACCTCAAGCGCTCGTCTGCTGACAGATTCCAAATATGGAAGCCGATTTATGACCTCAGCGATACAGAGTCACTGATGAGGAGTTGACTGACTGGGCTGCAGGTGAATCACCGTGACATCACCGTAAAGGTCAAAGTTCACATCTACCCTGCTGTTACCTAGCAACAGCAGGTTTCTATGAGACTCATACAGCAGCTGAGAAGGACAGATATTTTTGAAAAATACATTTAAAATGGTAGAACTTTTATTCAATATTTTTTTACGAATGAGCTGAGCTTTGGGTTTTAAGTGTGTTGAACAGCCTGACTGACTCTGGATTCAACACTGACGCATGTTGACGATGTATGTAGGCGAGCTACCTCAGCACTGGCAGCTAAACTAACCTACGTCAGTAAACTAGGTCAAAGTGTTGCCATGTTCACTCACCCATCTGCTGTAAACACACCTATTCATATGAACATGTCACATAATCCTCTGAAAGATTTTCATATCTGGATCAGCTCCAGCTCAGACCTGAACCTCAGTCCTGGCTGGTGTGAGTGTGCCATCAGATAAGAATCCAGAGTCCACCTTATCAAGACTGATGGGTCAACATGGTGGTTTCACCCTGAGACAAATCAGACAACTGAGCTTCCAACTGTCACATTTCATCTAAACCAGCATCAGATGCAGGACACAAAGTCACCAGCAACGTCTGGCTGATAAAACCATCGATTCACTGAACGCTCGTGATGAAAGCAGCCAGTGAGTCACAGACGAGGACACACAAGGACTGTCCTAAACACAGAGGGAGGACGAAAGCTGCAGCACTAAACTGCTGGAATCATGAAGTAGAAGCTGACGGACAGACAAGAAGCTCCTTTAATAACATCCCCTGAAGCTGCACACCAACTCACACCGTGATACAAGCCAACACAAACACACTACTGCAGGGCTGAGGAGGGTTCCTGGTCCTACAGGAAGTGTCTTCAGGCTTCTTGGGTTTCCCCTGATGACCTTTAATGACCTCCATGACCTCTGTAGGCTCCTCTAGACTCTTGTTAGCAACCCAGGTTTTTAAGACTCCACCACTCCACCACTCCAACATCCACCAGTCTGGTGTTTACTGGTGGATCTGATGTAGAACTGAACCTCCACCATCCACCGGTCTGGTGTTTACTGGTGGATCTGATGTAGAACTGAACCTCCACCATCCACCAGTCTGGTGTTTACTGGTGGATCTGATGTAGAACTGAACCTCCACCATCCACCGGTCTGGTGTTTACTGGTGGATCTGATGTAGAACTGAACCTCCACCATCCACCGGTCTGGTGTTTACTGGTGGATCTGATGTAGAACTGAACCTCCACCATCCACCAGTCTGGTGTTTACTGGTGGATCTGATGTAGACCTGAACCTCCAACATCCACCAGTCTGGTGTTTACTGGTGGATCTGATGTAGAACTGAACCTCCACCATCCACCGGTCTGGTGTTTACTGGTGGATCTGATGTAGAACTGAACCTGCTGATATCTTCAGCTGCTGGGAACCACACAGCTGATTTCCGGTCTCTGACCTCGAGACCAGCACCAGATGTTCTACAAGCAGAATTCAAGGTTCTTCAAACTGAACCTGCACCAGGGAATCAAAAATCATTTTAGATTTTGTTTTGTTTTAGTTTTGAGGGTTTTGACAATAAAATGGCTGCAGCGAAGCACAAACACCGTTGAAGGTCATTGCAGCAAAAACCAAAGCAGAGATGTTGCAGGTCAAACTTCCACCAGCTAACATGAGAAAATTACTTCAGGTTACGTAACTGCCTGATACCAGTACGAAATACTACGTCTTTTTTTTATCGTCACAATTCTGGTGATAAAAATTAAATTTATTCTATTTTTCAAAGAAATATTGAGCAGGGCAAAAATGGTCTCATCATATTTGCCAATTCATTTACCGGTAATCTATGGAAACAACTTTGAAGTCCTTTACGTCACAACGTTTACAACTGTAAAAATGATAAAAGCAGCACATTTATAACAGTTTCACTTTCCACACTATTTTGTGTAACTCAACTCGCTGATGTATCAAAACTGGATATTTAAGCTGAGAACCATGGCCAGTGATCGACTGATTCTGTAGATCTTCCAACCCTGTCAAGTACAGACTGACGAGCTCTTCATCAACTGGGCCACGTTCAGGGAGCTCCGGCTTCTATTTCTTACAACAGATAATAAAGTTGATTTGTGCCAACCAAACATTGTTTTGGAAGAATATTGTCCTGGCTCCTTCCAGCTCTGGTAAAAACTCAACATTTTCCTGCAGAAAACTTCAGTTTTTAATCAGCTTGTGTCCAAATGTCAACATAAGCCTGGAAAGTAGTCTGAGGCCTACGGAGGGAGGACTCACCACTGGCATGGCTACGGCTGCTAGAAGCTAGCAAGCTAACAACACGGGCCAGGACACGGGAAACATTCACAAGATGGCTCACAGGCAACAGACGGTTGATACGCCACCAGAGGAAGATGGTTTTTTTCTGAGACTATTTGTAGAAAGAAGAAAAGCACTGAACTTCTTCTGAATGTTTCTTGTGTCCTGATCATGGAGAGAAATTTCACTGGAGACAAATCGAGTCTGATGCTTGTCCAACAGGAGTGAAGACGGGTCCTTAAAGCAGCTCTGACAAAGCCTAATAATGACAACAAAGTACTGCTTTTATTTTGAAGGCCAGATCAGGACACATCTTATTTCCACTCTAGTCAGCAATGTAGTATTTCGCCATTTCTTCAAGTTATCCACCATACGAAGCAAAAAATAGCAGTCCTGTTGGGAATTTATAGACAGAACTGTAAATGACCTCTATAGAGAAATACCATGAATCTAAATAACGGAATATCTATTTATCTTCATCGATCTCTCTCTCTCTCTCTATATATCTATATATATATATATATATATATATATATCTATATCTATATATATATATATATATATATCTATATATATATATATATCTATATATATATATATATATATCTATATCTATATATATATATATATATATATCTATATATATATATATATCTATATATATATATATATATATATATATAGATATATCTATATATAGATATATATAGATATATCTATATATAGATATATATAGATATATCTATATCTATATCTATATATATATAGATATATCTATATATATATAAAAGCGTATGATTTCCATGGTTATGTGTTAAGCTGGATTCAAACAATACTGGAGACCTGGTTCAGGTTATGTGCTGATGTATTCGTCCATGTCTTTGTTTTGATTCCCGTCTGTTCTACTGCAGAATTTCCACTGGGATTCGTGCAGTTCTACATGTCAGAGTTCTCCCTACTTCTCTTTACTTACTCTTACCATCGTTTCCACGGACACGCCTTTACATCGACCCACACGATGACACACAGTCAGTAAAAATGAGATTAAAAAAATATCATGAATCTAGTCAACTGAAGAGCCTGCAAACACGCAAGCTTCCAAATCTTCGCTTCAGACATGACGTTCATAATACGGACATATTCAAATTTTGACACCTGCGTTATATCTCTATGCGAGGGATCAATAAAGTTTTACTGATCAATAAAAGTCATGTGGAGAATATTCTGACTAAAAAGTTACACACATTTGGATGACAAGCTGGTTGTTCATTCGTTTGAGGTTTTCTGTCTGTTGTTTATATTGGAGGCCAGACGATCTTCAACTCTGCGGACGCCGGCAGGACAGTGAAATATCTCCTCCAGTTTGTCTTCCTCTCCTGCAGTCGCTACACACAAACTACTGCAACACACTTAGTGGACATAAACCAGGGGCTTGACAGCAGCGACACAGCAGCTCGCCGTCTCTCATACCTCCTACCGTGAGGACTCTCAGCCTCTCCTTGAACACAGCCACATCTGGACAGGTCGCCAGCAGGGGGCAGCAAAGGGGAGAGACACTGTTAGAGACCTGCACCCTTGTATACAACCAATCACCGCCACAGCAACAACAGAGCAAAACACCTGGCGGGCATCTTGCAATCTCCACCATTTGTTTACTTGTTATCAGTGGAGTTGGGGGCGAGGTGGTCAGCCAGACGTGGTGGAGACACAGGATGCAGCGAAGGCCATGCTGAGGTCAAATCCTCCTCCATACAGAAGCCACAGCACAACCAGCCTAACCTTCATGGCAGCATGACAGGACGGGACTAATTCCTGAGCAACAGGAAAAGGGGCCAGCCTGATCTGGTGGGGGGGGGGTTTATGTAACAGGGTCTTCAGTGAGAGCAGATGGATTCACTAGGCTAGGCTAACAGTAATTAGTGGTTCGTGGCGCTTCGGTTCAGCACACGTTCACACTGACAAGAGAAGCACGATCCAGATCCTGATGTGTTCAGAGTCGCAGCCCTGTTAAAGAAGGACAGTCGCCTGCTCAAAACTCACCACGCGAACTGGCACGACAAACACTCATCGAGGATGACGATGAAGAAGTTCAGGTTATCAGCTTACACAGGTAACAACTAGGGCTGTAATCTCCCAGTCGACTGTTCGATTTACTAGTCCAGACGTCCTGGCTCGACCCAAATTGTGATTGGTCGATTTTTTGCCACGTTAATTTCATCAGGAGCAAAGTACCAAAGCTCCCCTGTTTCTCAGATAACAATCTATCTTTGAACACCCCCCTTGTTTTGCTATTTTGGACTCGCCCGACCCGCTAGAGACAGACAGACTGAAGAGGACTAGAAGGCCCACGTCTGGTGGTTTGATGAATGTCTATTTAGTGTTGAGGGTTTCATTCCAAGTCAGTCCTCGTCCCCCACGTCAAAGACGTCTGCAGCGTGGCAGCATTTCATGAAAACAGATCATGGAAAAAAAGTCGAATGCAAAGTTTGCCAGCACCAGTTTTCATGTCACAGCTCCACTACAAACACGACGTGTCCCCTAGAAACGGTGAGCTAACGTGTCCACCTGAGGTTGCCCGTCAGTTTTGAGTACATGAACACATCAGAATTGACAGTTCAGTGTTTTAGTCTAATAATTGTTTTGTTTTACTTGTAAAAATTCTTTCCGAGGACTTGCCTTTTGTGTTTGAGAGTAAAGTTTTAAGTCTGAGCTCCTGTGTTCAGTCTGGCTCTGTCAGGACCAGCGATGGCGTCGCTCAGTTCTTACAACCTGACACAAACAATTGTCTCAATGTTCCTCAGCAGGTTTGTGCTGGAAGTTGACACAGTAGAGTTTTCATGTATAAAATGAGTCGATTTTTAGTCCAAATTTGAGGGCTTCAGTCGACCAAGAGTTTCTTTGGTTGATTGCTGCCCTTGTAACAACAGCAGAAAAATCTTCTGGTTACCATGACAACTGCTATTATTCAAATGTAAACAGTTTGAGTCAACAGGATGGATATGTTCAAGAAACTAAACCAGCCAGAGGACGACTACTTTGGGAGAAGGTGGACTAACGCTAGAGAGAGAGGAGGGATTAGACGACACTGGTGGTACAGCCCCGCCCCCGCACATCTCCACCAATCAGGCTCTGTGGTAACTCATCAGTAACAGCACAGTTTTTTATGTGTGCTGATTTGTCGTGGGGACCCTACAAATGTGCGACTGCCCTTCAGCTCATCAGACAGAGCCAGCGCTCAGGCACACGGCAGCATTGTGCAGCAGGGGTGGGGGAGGTATCAGCATCAGCTGACGGAGCACTGGCGCGCTGCTCGCATCATTGACTGTTTCTGAGGGTTGAGAGACATCCAAGGCTGCTCAGCTGCAGAGTCTCCATCAGAAAAGCCTGTACAGAAGTACAGAACCCTAGAAAGGCCATACTTTGAGTTCTTGATGTGTTATCTTAAGATACAGAACAGCAGCAGAACCCGATGAGCCAAAGTCACATGACTCCTTTCAGCATGATTTCTAACCACCTGAGGTGAAGTTTCTGTGTATTGATACTTATTAAACTCATTCATCATGTGCAATAATCGATTGTACACACCCATGTTCGATCTACAAAACGCTAAAGTGTCCATGCTTGTCGTCTCTGTGTCCAGTATTGGTGAGTAAACTTCATCTTGTGTATTTGTGGTCCCTGGTGTTTTATTCCATTTGCTACTTTCTTCTCATTGCCAGCTGGACTTGTGAGCTGCTCTGACAGGAACAGCCCTGTTCAGGGTTCAAGAAGGCCTTTCACTGAGTTACTTTAACAGGTTTATTCTTCTTCTTACCGAGATAACAAAGCTTGTTAGCTCCTGGTTAGAGGATGATTCTTCATCTTGAGAAAATGGCATTTATCTTGACAAGTTAAAGTTGAGAAATCAACCTGTTATCACAAACTACTGTCATTAAAAATGCAGCCGTTCCTGAACCCTAATTATTGATTTTAAAAACCATTGCAGGTTGATTTTTGAACAGATTTCTGATTTATCCCTGAATCAAACTAAGAACACGTGAATCAGTCAAGGAACTGATCAGTCACTGCAGAAAAAGATCATTCGAACAACAAGCCAACATCACGCAGCAAAAGCAGAACTACAGCAAACCAGTCGACGCTAAAGAAACGAAAACTTCATGCACCACTACGATCCAGATTCCTGACTTGTGCTTACAGCCGGATGCTAGAAGATTAAATCCTAAAACACAGAGGCTGAACTCTATTTCTGAATTAGATTTTAAATCCAATTAAGATTCCAAGTTTCCTGAAGAACCCTGATCGACGCAAGCTCAGACCTGAGGGAGCTTCAGTCCAAAGGGAGCTCTTCCATCTTGCTCTGTTTAACAGAATTTCAGGAGGTTTTCAAGAAGGTTTCAGTTACAAAGTTCCACAAATGTTCCTTGTACAGGAGAAAGTTCTCAGGTTCTCCTGGTGTACACAGGAAGGTTTGAGGAGGACAGAAGCAGCCGCAGCGGTGCGAGGAAGAGCAGCAGTAAACAGACAACCCAGTTTTGCTCCTCACCCAGCTTGTCGGAGGACGTGATAATGTCAGTGGGGACACACGAGTCCAGATCAGCGTCCATGATGCCAAGGGGGTCCAACTGGGCCACATGGTGCCCGCGGATCTACAGGGAGTGACGAGAGTACAGAACCCACCCAGGACATGAGGAAGAGGAGGAGGGATGGAGCAAAGTGGAGGGTGAAGCAGAGGAGCCAGAAACAGCCAGGTTTGTGAGCAGGGGGAAGGAGGCATAGGATGAAATAAAAGACAGGAGGCGGCACAGGAAAGAAAGAAACGACACCAAAACAAGAAAAGAGAAGAGAAGAAAAAGGTGTCGAAAACGGCAGGGGGAGGAGGAGGAGAAAGACCAGCAGCCCAGAGAGGAGTAGTAGAGGGGTGGGTGGGGTGGGGGAGGGAAAAGCAACATTAACACAACAAGCTGGTGACAGTTGGTTCAGTTCGGCGTTCTCACCGACGTCCTGGAAGCCGGTATTGACCGGAGCATCATCAAAATTCACACAGCTGATTCCCAGAGGGTCCAAGCGGGCATTATGATGCCCCATCACCTACACACACACACACACACACACACACACACACACACACACACCATCACAGACGACTGGGGGTCTTCACGGGTCCACATGCTTCTGGAGACCCGATCCAGGACTCATTCAGTGATGGTCTACTCGGTAACTGGTTCAGGATCAGGTCTCATCATTTTTCAATCTGTCTACCAGGGTCTGAACACAGACTTGACCTAGAAATAGATTAAGTAGACCTGAAACAGTTCCACCTGCAACTTAGTGCACTACGAGCTGAGCCTGGCTGTCCTTCAGTCCCTGTTTGTTGTTGTTGAGTGGAGTGCTGTTAGGAACAGTTTCCCTTGGGGATGAATAAGGGATCTGGTTCTGATTCTGATTTTGATTTTGGTTCCACTGTCAAACCAGCAGCAAAACCCAATCAGCATTTCTACACTTTATATCACGTTCCAGTATCTGAAGGCGTCCATGAACACATCTTAAAGCCACACTTTATTACTTAATTTGCTTAATTTGAGAATTTAATGAATGTTACATCGAAATGGCGATTTGAGAAAACGCAATGAGCCAATCAGAAACACGAAAGGTATCTCATCATGTCCTCGCTTGATTAAACATCAACGTTGTCCCGTTACTCGGGCTATACGATGGCACAAAAACCTGACAGCAGCGAGGTGCTGACGATTCGAGACGACGTCCAGCAGGAGTTCGGATGTGTGGAGGCTTTTCCCCCATCAGAGGAGCAGCCCAGCTAAACTCCAGTCTTCAGTCATGGCAGGGTGAGCTGAAGCGAGCTCCTCGTTTCAGTCTGATGGCGCGTGCAACTTTCAGTGTAACGGATGAAAGCGCCAACTGAGGGTGATGCTGGCCGGAGGCTGGTCAGTCTCACATGGCAGCACAGGGGGATGACAAATCCCGAGTCATCAGGTTCCTCCTGGATCAGGTCTCTACTAAAAAATATGTATTCTGTTGTTCCTGGTTCTGTTGAGTTTTTGGTTTTGTGACGACCTTTGACCTGCGTCAGTCATCAGTGGTTCATCTTTCAAACCAGAGGGCAGAGACACAAACAACTCCACGCATCATTTCATCAACTTCAGCATCATGACTACATTTGAATGTGAAATCTGTACTTCTCTGATACCAGTTTAAGGTTTTAGACGTGTTCCCACCTTCAAACATGGATGAAGTATTCACAAAAATGTTGCAGAAGGAAAAGACGAGTGGAATGTCAACGTCAGTAGAGGAGTGCGTGTACCTGGTAAGCCCGGATCAGTGACTGGACCGCCAGGTGATCCTCCACCAGCTTCTCCACGTTAGGCTGAGCTGCCACCACTGATGAGAGCGGCTGAGCCGTGGACAGAGCCAGAGGAGACTGGTAGGCGGCGCCAGGAGGAGCACCGGCGTTGGCGTTGCGGAAAAACACATCCCACGACTGCATGGAGACAAAGGAGGTGGTGATGTGAAGGATGGAGGAGAAGTGAAATGACAGAGGAGCAAAAGGAGGACAAAGATGGAGAAGAGCTTGTTTGTTTCATCTGATGACTGTCGATGACTCCGCCTCAATTTTTTCAGCCCAAACACATAGGAGTCCATCCCATTTCTAGTTGGGTCGTTTCCATGGAGACGCATGCATTGAGTTCCAGTAGCCAATTTGACGAAATGTCCCGAAGTGTTTCACAGATGTCTAGTTTATGCTGGATAACTCGTCTCATGGACAATACATGAGTCCAGAAATGTTTGGGACAAAGTGACATTATTGACATTTTGAAGGCATGATATGAAACTGATGTAATGAGAACAATAATAACAAAACAAGTGATAAAATAATTCAAAATGCGTAAGTTTAAGTTCTGAGGAATATTCACTCAGGCTTTAAAATATCCTGATTAAATAAAGAAGGTTTAACACAAAATGTTCTTGTGTGAATAAACATGCAGGTAAAGACAAATATAGGAGACGTTTTGGGTCCATAGAGATGTACAATGATTAATGGTTCATTTGATTACAAGTGCAATCAAATGAAACCCCCCCCCCCAAAAAAAGAACAGCCTTAACATGTAGAGCCTCCATCGTTCACGGGCACAGAGGCAGAAAAACACACTTCTAATGCTTGTTGACAAATGAGAAGTCTGGTGGAGAAGCTGCTGCCCCCACCACCCCACCACTGCTCCTGTGTGTGTGTGTGTGTGTGTGTGCGCGCGTGTGTGCTCCATGTTGTCACACCACGTGACATTCTTTGGTTGAGCTGTGGGGAAATTCCCTGCACTGTTTTTGCTTAAAAATTTGGACTGAAGCTGCTTGTTAAATCACGATCACACAGACACCCCCCCCCCCCCACACACACACACACACCAACTAACCCACGGAGACACCGTGATGCCCCACCGACTGACTGCACCTGAGCAGTGGCAAGGTGCGAGTTTGCTCTACATTCAGGCGGCGAGCTGGCAGGGCTGCTCAGCTTTCAAATAGCAAACCAAGAGAGAACAACACAGCACCTCGTTTTAGACAAACAACAAAAGACAAAGGAATTATTCATGTTTCCACATGCCAGCACCTCACCTCCCAGCATTCTTGTACTAATGCTACATGCCTTTAGCTTCTGTTTTGGGGCAGAGGTCTCGTGCTACCTGTGACATCACAGCTCTCTCCTTTACCTGCATGTTTGTGTTGATGGTATAAAATCAGCACCCTGCTGCTGTGGACCAGTCCGTGAGGTGCTGCAACAAAACAATGATTACATGCAGGGACCAGCTGATGTGGACCAGGTTGCGTCCATATTCAGAGCTCGTGTTAGCAACTGGAGAGCTGAAGCCTTTCCTGGAGCGAACGCAGCGTTCATGGTGTCCGAACTCTTTCTGCTACACTCGTTCTTGATGCCACTGCTCACACCGACGGGAGTGCAAACTGGGCGATTTATTCTGTTCTCATGTCAGTAGACGAGGGGCAGCCAGTGTGTATTCTCCCTGTGCGTCATGTGAGTAGAAGAAGTGATCAGTGTTGACAAAACAGACCCTAACACAATCTCTGCCAGCTGCAGCCAGCATGGAGGACAGGACAGAGTCCTGCTGGACTTCAGCTTCAGGCTGCTTCTCGTCCTCAGAGGGAAGATTTACACCCAAAGTGTCACTGACCTGCAAATTAAAAATACTTATTTGTGAGCTCTCCTCCCGGCAACCGAAGAGTCCACTGAACTCCAGACAGTGACCTTCACGTAGCTGAAGTCCGTTTATGGTTTCAAGGGTGCTGATATGAACTCATCAGTTTAGCTCATTTCTAACTGAGTTATTCTTTCTGTTCCATCCATCAACATCTTTCTGCTGACATCGGTAGAAAGATTAGGAGAGGGAACACTGACTCTCTGGCATGAAGTTAACGGACTATTTTAAGAGCCTCACAGTTGCAACAGCAGCGTGCAGGAAGCTCCGAGGAGGTGAGAGGTCACAGCCACCTCCCTCACGGACTCACCCTTCACAGACGAGCGGGTCGTCATGTGACTGAGCCGCTATCATTAGACTGCTGGTCCTCTATGACTGTGACGCCAGCAGCCACTGTCACACCTCTTGGTGGCACAGAGGAGAGACACAAGCATAATCCAGGACCAGTAGCAAGGGGCCGTTAAAGCGTGCTGCGTTCAGGAGCGCGCTAGGCTATTCCACACACGCCACTCAAACGTAGCACGCAGTGCCACAGTGCATCAACCAATTCAGGTTTTCATCCTTGACTGAGAATATCAGGAGATGAACAGCACATGGTGCCAGTTCTGAGTCCGGATCATTCCAACTGTTTGACTGCACTACAGTCACATTTGTGTTTTCTCAACTTTGAGTCATGAATGTGTTGTCTCCATGGCAACACAGAACTTGACATGTGCACTAACATAGTGTTGTGTATTTGATAAGGATGGTGTAAGCAGCAGACTCCGGTTTTGGCCTCTTCCTGATGAAGAGCCGAGAGATGCTGATGTCTGCCTGGTCTCCGATGAACAGAACATACAGAAGATTGGAGATCTGGTGTATAAAGACATTTGTAGCTTCCCGCCAGTTTGCAACCAGATGCCTGAACGCTAGCATGTAGCAGGAATCCTTTTTCCTGAGCCATCGAAACAATGTAGTCAGTCTATTATCTTTTTTTTTTTTTAAATTTTGGAATATTAGGAGCATGTCATGGTACAGTAGTTAATGACACATAAAGAGTCAGAGGGTGCACAAAGGTCAAAGGGTCAGGCGAACCATTACTGTCCTATGCCTGGTCCTCCGGGCCAGCAGGGGGCTCCAGTGCTCCTTACCTTGTGAACACTCTTGGGGTTCTCCAGCCAGGCGTAGTACATCTCCTCCACATAATTTGAGCTTGTCCCATTCAGGAACGGCTCAGAGGCCACCGGTGCTGTGTAGCACCGGATTGGCTGGAACGTCCTTGTGCCGCTCGTGGAAGCAGCTGTGATTGGCCGTTGCTGGCTGACAGTCTGAGCCACCTGTGAGGTGGTGAGCGGACGCAAACGCGCCGCACAAGTCCTTAAACGATGCATCAACAGTCTGTAAACTGTCTCACACACACAGCGGTGGTGGTCAGTCCAATAGGAGCAAAAGTCCTTGATGTCAAACAACTATGGAGTATCACCTCCTGGCGTCAGTCGCTGGGCAGACAGGATGAAGAACCGTTCGCTGGCTGTTTCTCCACAGACACTGAGAGGGAGAGCAGAGCAGCGGCGTTAGCAGGTGGAGCAGAAATACAACGGTTACTTTTATTATTATGTCTTATTACAGAGGAAGTAGGAGTTATCACTCGTTGGGTGATTCACTCGTCTTTTGACTTCTATCACAGTCGCCTTGGTGACAGTGCACCAACAAATCTAAATGATGACGTGGCGTCTGCTCATACATGCTGTCAACGTGATGAATTCAGAGATTAAAGTTACAATCCTGCACAATCAAAAATGTGTCGTTGCATCTGTGGCGTGATGTGGAAGCCCCCTGATGACATCATAGGTTCCTGGGGTTCGGACGTGGGGCCTGCTGTCGCTGAGACGACGGCGTGAAAACCTGATGGTGGTTTATTCCACATTTATGGGGATGTGAGGAGCAGAGCAATGAGCTGAGTGATGTCACACAACCTCCCAGCAGCAGCGTTGTCTCTGACAACAAGAAGCATGCCTTTCAGAGACCTGAGGCGGCGTCACCGCAGAGATCAGACGCCCACACCTCAACAAGTGACGCAGTCGACAGCCACTGTTAACCCTATAATAAGAGGTTGAAATGATATTCACATTTATGTTATGAAAAACACATGAAAATATTTTGAATTTGAAAGTAACTTCTTTTCAAAATATTGAAACTTCCAACGTATGTGATTCTTCATCAAAACGCGGCTGATAAATATTGGCCATCAGCTGCAAAGCAGAAGCTATTTTTACTTTGTTATTTATTTTATTTTTATTCTTTTTTTTTTTTTAGAATCACCCGTCGCAGCCAGATTCACCCAGCACCTGACTTTGACTCCTGGACACTGAAACCCTGCAGATGGAAGCTACGCACCAGGTGTCACCATGGGACGTCCTCTGGCACCAGCAGCAGCCCGCTGACTGGGGCACCTCACGCCCCAACAACCCCTCCACGACAACACGAACTGCACTGCAAAAATCTAAATTTAAAAAGTTGAATAACGCGCCGTCTAAGAGGTCGCTCTCACATTAGCGACAGCGTCCGTAATCTGCCTTGAATGAAGCCGGGCCACCTTGACGAGGTTGGCCGCGACGTCAACGGACAGCAGCAATGCGCTTCTGTCCAGGCTGACCCAAGGAACGGACGTGGGCTCCGTTTCCATGCGTGCCCCTTGGCGCTCGCAGAGTGTTTTGACCTTGCTGGGTCTCCCTGCCGGCCTGCGTCCATTCTCCTTCCCTCATTTCGGCCGGGACCCGCCCCCCGCGAGCCGACGCGGCCCGCTGATAGGCTGCCGGAGATACACACCGCCCTCAAATGGGACTCCTGACCTTTTCCATTGAGCAGGCGAACTGTCAGTCACTGTGTCCTTCCACAAGTCATGAGTTTCCTACATTTACGTTGTTTTATCAGCACTTTGTCAAATCATCCGCTTTTCCTCATAAATGTCGGAGACTAAAGCTGAGTGTCAGAGGCCCACTCGTCCGGCTGCTGAACCTGCGTGAACGAGCTGCTCGGTTAGCTTCCGAGCTAACAGGTTATGTAATTAGCCGGCTAGTCTCCGCCTAACACTCTCTCAGTCCGGCGGGACAAGGCGACCGCGAGCGGGGCGAAGCTGCGGGTACTACACGCAGTTGACCGCCAGCACTGGTCCGGCACTCCCGGTCGACATACCAGGCTCGGTGCGGGCTCACTGCGGGCAGGTCCCCCGAGCGGGCTGCTGTTAGCTAGGACGGGGCTAACGCGCTAGCACGTTTTGTCACTAAAATTCCGGGAGATGGGCGAGTCTTCTCAGAAACGACCCCGGAATTCACCTCAGTGACACCCAGCAGCTGAGGGGACCCTCCTGCCGGGTCCGAAAACCTCAAATACCGCACACTGACCTCGTGAAACACGCTGGAGCGGCTCCCCTCCCGACCCCTATCCCGGACGCCCTTCGCTTCTCCCGGTACGATGATGACAGCTTGCAGCATGAAAGCGAGGCCTCGAGGTGACGTCGTCGAGCGTGACGTCATGGCGTGAGCGGCAGTGTAGTGAATACAGAGGTCTCGAGGAGAAAATAATTCTGCAAGTTGGAACATGTGATTAAACATCATAGTAACACCTGTCAAATACATAATAATATATCCATAAACACACATAGAACGTGTGTATATATGTAAACGTACATGTAACCCACAACAGGTTACAGAGTTCACTTTGTGAAAGTGTAATTCCAGGCCTAGCCAGCAGGTGGGGCATGTATTAACTCTGAAATGAGACGTTATTAGAGCGCGCGATACCTTGCTGAGACCCCGGGAAGAAGTCCTCGGAGAGAGGCGTACCTCTCGAGAAGAAGAAAAAAACCTGGTACAAGCATTTATTTGTCTTCATCAGGATCCCGAGTAGAGCAGTGAGAGAAAGGGTGGAGGTGAGGAGATCGTGGAGCTCCTCACCTCCACCTCCGGTAAGAGAGTTCATTCTGAGACTGGGGTTAAGCTCCTTTCCGTTATGAAAAACAACCTGTTCTTTCAAAACCAATCGGAGTCCTGATACTTGATGTTTTACGATGCAGAGACAGATTCAGGTTGTTTTATGTGTTTGAAAATGTTTCAACAAATGTTCGCAGCGTGGCTCAGTCAGCCACTGTCAGTTGCAGCTGCTCGCTGGGAGTTCACCTCGTTAGGGGGACCACGCTTCGGTTTTGAGGTACCAATTAATTCATTGAGGGAGCACTTGCATTGTGTATTGGTCAGATATGATTGATTTGGTGAAACTATGAAAGGTTATATTTAAATACAGTTAAAAAAACCCATAAATGGATGTAAAAGGGTTAAAAACAAAAATCTTGTTTCTCAACTGTCATGATTTTGTTTCTGGACTGTGAGATGGAAGTCCATGATCGAAGGGTTGATTTTCCGGAGGAACCCATCCGTCCTCTGTGGTGTGACGTGATGAGAGCGTAGTATTCACGTCCTGTACTGTCGGTTGTTCTTGACTTGACAATGGAATGGAGTGAAAGTAATGAGATTCAACTGAATGAGAGAGGAGGGACTGATGCATTCTGTGCTGTAAGTATAGATATAGAGTCCTCTCACTCACAGCAGGAGGCGCTGTGGTTCAGACGCCTGCTCGGCTCAGAGTCAAAGCTCCGACTCCTGACTGAGGGACCTTCCCTCCTCCCAGATTGGGCCGGTGCTGATTCCCATCGTTGCAGTTTTCCTTTTTAGTAAAAGGATGTGTTTTTGTTTGGTTTTTTTAAACCCAACGTTTCAGCTTGGCGTGAATTGACCCTACAGGCTGGACTGAACGTGGCCTGAAAGAATCCAACGTGAGCTTCCTCCACTCTGGATTAAGACACCCCTCTTTATCCAGTTTTTGTCCCGGATGCCACAGTCAGCTGCATCTGCTTCCACGCCTCAGAGGCACCCTGGAGGAAACACCGCCACATCACTCTCCTCCCATTCATCCTTGAAACAACAATCACAGATCTGGAGCTCACTGGGAGTCCATGAGGAGCTTTCAACACCAATATGTGTATTTATGAAAAGGACACAAGTGTGCAATAATCATAATCATCTTTTATTCATCTGATTTTCTGAGTCTGTTGGGACTCTTCTGAGTCATGAAGCCAGCGGCGACATGGGTCTCCAGTCATGGAGCGGGCGTTCATGGTTGTGGCCGCCCGGGGCAGAACGCAGTAGTGCAGAGGCTTCGTGATTATCAGACCACTTTACCGAGGAGAGACGGACGAGTGTCCAATCAGATCCCAGAGGAAGCAAGAGCACCATCCCTCTCAAGCAGCTCCACGCCATCACTCTCCTGGCTCTTGTGTCTGCAACTCTGATCGCTCTCCTTTGTTTACATGAAATACAGGAAATGGCACGCAGCTCAATTCGATGTGTTACCTATTCACGTTCACTCATTCTGAAATAAAATCATTCGAGTCTGCAAATTAAAATACACCAAAGCAGAGAAAGTACTGGATGTTCTACTCATACGAGCTTCCAGGGCTTACTGGCTAACGATGCTAACAGTCTGGTGCTGGCTGCAGCAAAACGTCCTGAATGTTCGCAGTCCGGCTCTGACTCCTTCAGGTTCTCGGGCTGGGAAGATCTGGACCCTCAGGAATGAAGCGCCAGCTCGGCTGCACCAACAGGACTCACGCCTGGACTCACGCCGGTTCTACTTAGTGATTGTGTTCGACTGTGTGGTCTCGTGCTGCTGCAAACCTGGACTCAGCGTCACCTCCACACTAGAAGACCCACGTTTGTAAAATGTGATGGAAAGGCGGAGCCTGGACCCGGGGAACCCATGACACGTGAGGGCAGATCTGTTCAACAGTGAAAATTGCTTTTTTTTTTTTTACACAAATCTGTGTGAAGTCGCCACGGTGGAGGAAGGCGATCGCCCACCACAAACCTTTACACTTTCAATGCTACTTTGAATCATCTGGGTGTGGTTAACGAGCTCCTCCCCACCTCCACCCTCCAGCTGCTGCATCCATTTCTACCCAGTGACTGTGTTCTGGTTCACCTGAAACACACGACAGCTTCAGAGAACTGTACCATCGCTCAGTTGGAAACGGAGCACCTCCTCAGGAGGACCGGTCTGACCGGTAAGGTTGTAGTTTTGGTTCAGTCCAGAAGGACCGGATGAATGGGCGTGAGCAGGTGTCTGTCTTCTGGTAAACGCCCTGCTACAGACGGGTGTTAACACAGTGAGACCAAAGAGCCGTTGGTGCAGCCGACCTCAAGTTTCATTTTCTGACCAGTTTTTTTTCTTCCAAAACATCACATGGCTAAACCTCTTCTCCTGCCTCGCCTGAGCATCTCAGGGATGCGGTCTATCGGTGAGGACGTGTTTGAAGAGATACTTCCTTTGAGATAAAACTAAGAAGTGAAGTTAGCAGCAGCGTCACCAGTCAACTGAGCACAGTCCAGTCCTGAAAGCCGGAACATGGGCGTACCGTGGCGTTCCAGGTCCAGAAGCAGCTCTGCTGCATGCGATTGTGGACAGAAGTGGCTTTTACATTCCTATGACAGTGCAGAGCAGAGGGGAGTGCCGTCCAGCACCAGTGCTTCAGTGAGCAACTGAAATAAAATGTGTCCCAGAGAAGGCTCCGTCTCCAGTGGGCGTGGCCTATAGGTCTTCAAACCAGCCAATCATAAAGAAGCAATCTGTCACTATGATGGGTTCTTGGTCAACACCAGAAAAATCAAAGATTTGTTGCATACAACCTTCATCTTGTGCCACCTTCAAAGGTGCGTGAACTCCAGGGGCGGAGCTTAACAACTAAACTGAACACTTCTGAAGTATTCGGATGAAACCTCCCTCTTGTTCTTTGTGCCCGGGGGCAGGTCCCTCTCAGCAGGCCGTTCTCCGCTGCTTTGTGAATGACATGAACACACTCGACGCACACAGTTTCCACACTTTTCCTGCTGTTGCACCGGGGCATAAGTCACGATGCGCTTCCTCGTCGTTTGCCGCATGGCTTCGTGCAAATTGATGTGTGATGTCTCCATGGTGGAAATGCAGAAGAAAACGGGCTGAAGGTTCCTCGTAACAGCAAAGGTGCCGAGAACGAAGGTTCCAGCACGTTTGGAAGGACACAAAGTTCACGAGAGAAAAATACAAATGGCTGATGGTGAATTTTGACGGCGGCACGTTCGTCAGGCTTGCTAGTGAAGCAGGTGTAACGACAGCTGTGACTGGCTGGTTTGTTAACCGGTACGTTCCCAGTCTGGTCTGGCTGGGTCCAGTTTCCTGGTGGAGCCCTTCAGCCCGGCCTGTGGCCCGACTGCCATACAGAATATCTTACTGGTTATCACTAAGTAACCAGCTCTGAGTAGGTGGGGATGGAGGTTGAAGAAGAGGGGGAGGTGGGTCATCCAGGTGTGATGGGCGGGGCCACCTGAGTGGTTAAATGGGTGGAGGAGGGGCAGGTCTTTGAGGCACCAGAGGCTGTGAAGCAGCAGACGGTTTGGGTTTCCTGGAGCAGAAAACAGAGACGTGTTTGTATGATCTTTCTACATGTCACGCAGGTCACAGCTACGCTGCGGCGCACGACAGGTGAGACGTTTTCTCAGAAACGACTCACCTGTCGTCCAAGAGACTCCTTCCCCTCTAACTAACTGGTGAGGAGTTGCAGGCTTTAAACTTTGCAAACTTGAGTCCTAAAAGTTGACAGCGTCTAAGGAACCGGGTCAATGCCTGCTGGGTCAGCAGGTCAGAAGTCGGCGACTCTCAACCAGCAGCACGTTACAGTCCGACAGTCTATTCTGACGTCCTGAATCCACCAGTTTTTGTTTCACTGTTGTTGTTTTTTTAGGGTTAAAAATGATGAATTTTGGTGAAGTTTTTCTTAAAATTTTATCAAAATTGAAGAGATTTTTGGGATTCTTTTGCAGTAAAATTTTGGGAACTGGAAAAATGAGTATTGCAGTGCAAAAACTGTAATTTCTTAAAAACAATTGCAACCCTGACTACAAGTTCACTTCTGGCTGTGCCTGAGTTTACCTGTTGGTGTCGCGTAGCCTTGTGGAATTCTTGTTGTGCAACATTTCCAACATTTTGCAGTGAAACTGCCATGTATGACAAAAGTTCAGGAAGTTTCAGAATATTTCAGGGAGTTTGACTGATTTTGTATTGACTTGGATGATCGCAGGACCGTGTTCTTTTGGAGGGACGGTGAAATGCACCACAAGGTTAAATTCAGGTTCAGGAGAATGCAGACAGCTGCTGGTTGTTAGTGTAGAAGTCTCTAGTTGGTGGTTTACACGACCACCACCAGGAAGTCCTACTGTAGCACCTATAAACAGAATGTAGAGAATTGTGTCTTTGAAGTGATGTCATATGAGTGAGTTCAAGGTGTTAAAGTGTTAGCATATTGCTAGATCATCGCAGTCGCCAAGTAAGACCTGTAACTGATTCGACCATGTGGGGATGTCGAACGCAGCAGTCCAAGATGGCTGACCAGCTTCCAAGTGTGTGAGGCACCGTGGGCAGCAACAACACGACAGGCTCATGTTCTTGTGCTGGGCCCAAACACCTGAGGACCACCTGATCTGATGAGACAGGTACCCTGGATGGCACCACCCTGGCCCCCAGCACCACCGTAGGAACCTAGCAGTTCTCTTTGACCAGGACCCTTTAACTCCCACATTCGACAAATCTCCAGGACGCCTTCTTCCATCTACGTAACATCGCTAAGATCAGACACATCCTGGCTCAAGAAGACGCAGAAAAACTAGTCCCTGCTTTTGTCACTTCCAGGCTGGATTACTGCACCTCCCTCCTACCAGGCTGGACTAACAAGTCCCTAAAGACTCTCCAGCTGGTCCAGAACACTGCTGCCACGTGTTGACTAGAACTGGTAGCAGAGACCAGGTCTCTCCTGGACTGCTTCTCTGCATGGCTCCCTGTCAGATTCAGAACAGAATTTAAAATTCTTCTTCCACCATCAAAGTCCTCAACAGTCAGGCTCCTTCATCCCTGACAGAGCTCCTAGTCCCCTATGATCCAGCTAGAACCCTTCACTCCCAGGATGCAGGGTTCCTGCTGGTTCCTAGAGTTCTAACAGTAGAAGGGAGCCAGAGCCTTCAGCTATCAGGCTCCCCCCCTGTGGAACCGTCTCCCAGTTTCAGTCCAGGACCCAGACACCCTCTCTAGGTTAAAGAGCAGACTTAAGACCTCCTTGTTGATCAGGCTTATAGTCAGGACTGCTTAGGCTGGCCCTTAGACCTGCTGCTGTAGGCTCAGACTGCTGGGATCTCCCATGATGCACTGGGCTTCTCTCTCCTCCTCCTGTCCTCATACGTGTTACTAACTCCTCTTCTTCTCCCCTCATCCCAGATCCTGGTGCTGCTGGAGGAGGCTCCAGACCTGAAGAGGGTCCAGCTGCCACCCATAGCTCCACCTGCTCACGTCCCCGTCTGTCCATCAGTCTCTCCTCCTGTCTCTCTCCCTCTTTATCTCTGTCCCTCTCTTTCCTTCTGTCTCTCTGTCCTCCTCCATTCTCTGTCTTTGTCTCTGTCCATCAGTCTCTCCTCCTTCTCTCTCTCTTTATCTCTGTCCCTCTCTTTCCTTCTGTCTCTCTGTCTTCCTCCATTCTCTGTCTTTGTCTCTATCCATCAGTCTCTCCTCCTTTCTCTCTCTCTTTATCTCTGTCCCTCTCTGTCCTTCTGTCTCTCTGTCTTCCTCCATTCTCTGTCTTTGTCTCTGTCCTGCTCTCCTGCTCTCTCTCCGTCCCCACTGATCCTGGATCTGCTCCACCTTCCTGCTGGTAAAGGAAGGTTCTGGTGGCTGCTGTTGCAGGATGTGCTGCTGATGGAGAATTGTTGGGTGGAGGTTCATTGAAGGAGGGAGGTGCTGGACCTGCTCTACTTGGACAGAGTCAGGACAGAACTTTGGTTGGGGTTTGGTGACACACTGATAAACCTGACCTGACTTATGTTTAGTTCGTAGGTTATGCTTTATCATTACAAGTGACATGGCAATGCTAGCCCTTAGTTAGCTATTTTTGGTTCTTGACATTCAAATCTTTAACTACAGATCTGTTACTATCAACAGTAACACTTTGGGTATTTGTTCTCGTGTGGGTTTTGCAGATTCAGTTTAGTTTTTACAACCCCAATGCTAGCATCTGCTAAAACCTTAATCACCAGCGCAAAGTTGTTAGCCTGAGTTGTGAAGTCAATCAGAGACAAAACAATACAGTCGATTAACCCTTACAGAGGAGGAGGCGGGGGCCTGGCGGCGTGGGAGGGGGCGCTCCTGCTGGTCTCCACCACCTGAACACACACAAACAATATGATGCAGTATTCATGTTTTCATGAAATAACCCAGCAATAATGTAGAGACATGATGCACCATCACAGTAGCAGTAGCGTTGTTATAGCAGAGTAACAGTAGCTGCAGTAGTGTTATGGCGCTATCACAGTAGTATTGAGGTAGCAGAAGTAGTTCACCTCTGGTGGCGGCAGCAGCTGAGCATGATGCTTCATGAGGAGAAGAGCAGAGGGGTTAAAATCAGTGGAATCTCACAACATCATTTAATCCCATCAGTTGGTGATTGATCCTCTGACTGATGAAGATTGATAGCTGTTATGGTCGATTAGTGGTGGTAGGAAACAAACTCCTCCATCAGCACTCAGCATCTAACTCACCCCGTCTCTGACGATGCAGTTGGCGTTGCACCTGGCAACAGAAGGAGGCTGGGCTCTGGGGGGCGGTCCTCTGCTGGGGTTGGCTGGAGCGGCGCCATCAGCCCTGGCAAATACACAAAGTCATCATCCATTTGGTTTGAATGTTGTTCTTTTGAGGTTCCTCTGGTCTCATCTCCTTTTGTGTCTGTCTTTATCACCGTTGGTGGTTTGCCTGTCAGCCAGAGATCTCGAATGGTGCAGAAGATTTTGATGAAACTCAGAGGAACGACAGAACTCAGGATGAGGGACAATCAGTTATATTCTGGAACTGATCGGGCCCAGCAGTGGTGGACGTACGCGGTCTCCAAGTGACCTCTAGTAGATGTGTGTCACCATGATAGGCCTGCTAACGCTGACATGGCTGCCTTCAGAGGGAACCGATGAGACCGGGACTATAACATTCACCAGGTTCATTTCCACAGGGTTGGACTTGCCAGCTGCTTTAACTTATTACTAATAACCGAAACACTGATCAGAATAAAAATGGCTGGATCAGACAGACTGACCCAAGCAGCAGCGAAGGCAACAGCTGATGTGTGAGAGCAGAAGAATATCCATGTACACTCACAATCTATTCCCAAATCGATCCAACGAGCTTCCGGAAGGACAAAAAGAAGACAAGTTTCCAGAAGGGACAGAAACTCATCAGTAGTTCGATAAAAGTGGCCCGAGGTGAAGGGTTGTATTCAGGAATTAAGAAGGAATTGTTGAAGATGAGCAAAGCCTTGACTGCATCAAAGCTGGGTGCTTCAGAGCAACCAAGTCAAAATGGAAAAGTTGTTCAGTTTGATGGTGAAAGGGTGAGCAACTGTTGGTGGACACATGCGTGAAAATGACAGCCACTGCCTCTCTACTCTCCTGTGATGGCGCTGCGTACGGCACAACTCTCGTCCATCAGTCTGCTCTCCAGTGCCCCCTGGTGGCAACACAAACAGACATGTTGGGACTCACTCATAACCTTGCGACCTCTTCCTGCGGCTCAGTCCGAGTCGTCGCAGCAGCTCGTTCCTCTGCAGGAAAACAAACGCTCCCAGAGCCAGTAGAGGAAGAACAAGGAAGAAGAAGACCAGCAGGCCGTCTCTGATGGATGTGTCTTTGTCTGAGGACGGACAACCATCTTCAGAAACATAGATCATCATCAGAGCAGCGACAGTAAAAAGGTCAGAGGTCAACCTACCATTCCAAGTGGGACCACTGTCCACACTTCCACCATAACCTTTGACATCACAGTAGGGCGGAGCCCAGCTGTCGTCACAGTGACAGTTCCTGTTGCTGTTACACACCTGAGGCACAGTAACAGGTTAGTGTGTGATCATGTGACTGACAGCGAGCTGACAGGTAAACGTGGCTCACCCCGTGGCCATGACACTTCTTCTCCACGTCACAGTCAAAGTTCAGGACATTGGCGTTGCGACATTCGAAGTTCATACAGACCTGAACACCACAGAAGAAGAAACCAGCATCAACTACTCTCAACTAATCCTTCTTGTTTACTTCACTTCCACTTCTTTCCCCTCCTTCCTCCTCACCTTGTTGTCTCCACACTTGGTTCCTTCGTTCACCATGCCCGGGTCGGGGACATCTGACCCCAACATGAAGTCAACGCCGTAGCATTTGGCTCCAGCGATCGGCGTGCTGATGATTGATGGTTCGATGCCAAACACTGTCGCTGCCTGGACGTTGGAGCACTGCAGCTTCCCACACATAGCGTTTCTATGGAGACGGACAAACCTCCTGAGGTGATGGAGTGGCAGTTCCTGGAGGCTCCAGGGTTCTTCACACACTCTTCCCTCATGGGACAATATTTGTGTGTGTGCGTGTGTGTGTTACCTGCTCTCACACTTCTTGTAGCCGTAGTTCTGGTAGCCACAGTTGCCGAAGCGATCGCCTTTACTGTTGACGTCTTTAAAACAGATTTCAGGAGCTGCCTTCGCCTCTGAGTAGCAGCACCGATGAGGACGAGGAGAGGGAGTGAGGGAGGGGGTCAATGTCTCATGTTAGTCACAAGATAAATGTTATCCAACTAAAATTCTCTAAACTAAGACAGGGAGGTGACAGAGCAACTCACTCGGTCCAAAGATGGCGCGACACTGTCCGTCGTAGTGTTGACACTTGCCATTGTAACAGTAGGCCTGCTGGTTCCTGCACGGCTGCCCGTTCTGACACCACAAACATCAGTAATCGCACAAACTGCGTCAACATAACAAACTACAGTGCCTCCCGGACGCCGGAGGTCTCACCTGGATGAAGACATCACTCTGACAGAGAGGGGAGGAGCCGTTACAGTACTCAGGTAGATCACACTCGTCTGTGGTGGACCGACACACTGTTCCTCCTGGAAGGAACTGAGCAGGCACGCACACACAGACACCCCCCCCACACACACATACAAACACACAGACACCCCCCCACACACACATACAAACACACAGACACCCCCCCCACACACACATACAAACACACAGACACCCCCCCACAAACACACAGACACCCCCCCACACACACATACAAACACACAGACACCCCCCCCACAAACACACAGACACCCCCACACACACACATACAAACACACAGACACCCCCCCCACACACACATACAAACACACAGACACCCCCCCCACACACACATACAAACACACAGACACCCCCCCCACACACACATACAAACACACAGACACCCCCCCCACAAACACACAGACACCCCCACACACACACATACAAACACACAGACACCCCCCCCACACACACATACAAACACACAGACACCCCCCCCACACACACATACAAACACACAGACACCCCCCCGGGACATGTTGAAGGCTACACTCGGTTTGAGGAAAACTCTGTGATTGTCCATCGTCTCCAGAGTCAATAAAGGTTTGTTTCCACCGGCTCACTTCTGCTCTGGTTGGGTCGGTACGGCTCAGTCAGGTGTGTTCCCACCAGCACCGGTACCATGTTAGCGTGGGTGGACTCACCGGCCAAGAGTTCCCCGGCTTAATTTGTGTGACACAACAACAACAATGGAGGCGGCGTGACGCCTGCTGCTCATCAGGGGTTTTTGCTTCAACTAAAAGTGAGGGAGGACAGACAGGCGAGGCTTCGAGTGGAGAAACAGAACCCCAAGAAAAGAATAAGAGACTTCACCGAGCCATGACCAGGATTCCACCGAGGACAGGATGATAGGAAGTCGACCACATGA
>NC_141325.1:870000-917500 GCF_037954235.1 Aulostomus chinensis
AGTTGAAGACAGGAAGAGCTGACAGCGGGAGGGAGTGTGTGTGTGCGTGTGTGTGGTTGTGTGTGTGTTACCTGGACAGGTGGAAAGGATGTGAGCAGCGTTCCATTCTCACTGTAGGAGAACACCGTGAAGTCAGCAGGGAGCAGCAGCCTGAAACAACAACCGGAGTTCTGGTGAACTTGTGAGGTTCAAACTCATAATAACTGGTATCAGTAAAAATATTGATCGATCAGCACTTGATCCCTGATCCGGATCATCAGAGGACTCGGTGACAGTGACAGAACCGAGATCTCAGCAGCAGGTAGAATCTGTTGGACTAGAACGTTCCTGCTCTCCTGCTGATGGACTGACTTCCTTCAACCCTCCTTTTAGACAAGCGCTACTGGAGTGATGATGTCACAACACCGCAAATGTTTGATCAACACACATGAATATGCTCATAGCCACACAAGTACCAGCAGCTTCTCATCAAGCTGAAAGTTAAAAGGCAGCCGGTTCTCCAGGATCCTGGTCTGCGCTGCAGGTCAGCCACTGACCTTCATCAGAGCACGGCGGGAACAGCCAGATAACCGACGCGTGGCAGACGCAGCGTATCAGCTGTCTGATGTAAACACTGCCAGCGAGGAGATACGAGGCTGACCAGAAAACACTAACCCTCTCAGGAACGTTCCAAGAAATTACAGCAGAAAGATTTTTTATGTCAAATAAAACTTGATGGAAATGAAGATTAAGATCAAAATCTGACAAAGAAAAATTCTGTTCAGTCAGAAACTTGAAAAATTTATAGGTTGTTTGTTTTCTGCTCTTGACATCATAAACTGACACGTCTGATTAGTAAGTCAGACGTGTCAGTTTATGATGTCATCAACCAGATATTAGTGAGTCTAAATCAGTGACGCTGGGTAGATATATGAAGCTCAGATGAGCCATGTCCCACAATCCTTTGGGAGACTTTTCAAATTACATTCTTTGCATCAACTTCTCCTGATGAAATACTTCAAAATGCATCAATATATTCTGATGGAAATCTGACTAGGATGTGACATGTTCAAGTACAGTACTATTTACCAAGATAGTGATGACATCATGGTGTCAGACAGCGGGTACTGATCACCTGACTAACTTACTGGTTTCTCTCCAGATGAACAACATGATCACGTCCGTCCACACTGATCAGGTAGGAGACCTGGAGACACAACCAGAGTGTGAGTCACAAACCTGGCTCATGAGCACACTCACTCACACACACACTCACACACACACACACACACACACACACACACACACACACACACACACACACACACACACACACACACTGAAGAATAATCCCAGCAGGCACCAGACAAAGCTATGCTAACACTTCCCATTCACTACCATTCACTGTGCTGAGCTAACTAGCTTGGAGGAGAAAACCGGATGATCTCCACCGCCTGAGCCACACCCCCAGAATACGACTGTCCTTTGGATCAGGAAGGATACTGATGTAGTTGGTATGAGAATGAGAGGACCACACACACACACGCACGCACACACACACACACACGGTTCTAAAGAGAAAACCAGAAAATAGTCCAAGGTCACCTGATTGTCTGACTTACCTGACAGACTCTGTGTGTGTGTGTGTGTGTGTGTGTGTGTGTGTGTGTGTGTGTGTGCTGGAGGGGAGTCAGAACAAGAAGTCAGCAGTAGTGGATGACATCATCCAACCATCTCTTCTCTCTTCCAACACAGCAGGGGTCAAAGGTCATCCAGGATGAGAGACACCTAGTCTGCCAGCAGAGGTACTTTGGATCCAGCAACAACAACTTGTTCCACGCCCCCTGCTGTCAGCAGCCAATCAGCTTCCAGCTCTTCCTGCTGCTCCTCACCTCTGTTGGTGTTCACGTCTGCGGTGGTTGCCGGTGCCTGCTGTTTTTCACATTCTCGGGATGTTACTGATCTGGAGCCAGGCCGCAAGAGTCTCACTGATTTTGAGAGTGTGTAGGCAGAAGGGCGGGACGGGATTCATGTCATTGTGATGATGTCATCACATTGGCCCCTGTTGCCAGAAATCATGTGACTTTGTGTTGGTGGAGAAGTTTATTCACAGCACTGACGAGGAAGCTAATCACTCAGTCACTCATTCTCTCTCTCTCTCTCTCTCTGTCACACACACAAGTTGTGTGTGTGACAAGTTGTTGTTGCTGGATCCAAAGTACCTCTGCTGGCAGAGTAGGTGTCTCTCATCCTGGACGACCTTTGACCCCTGCTGTGTTGGAAGAGAGAAGAGATGGTTGGACGATGTCATCCACTACTGCTGACTTCTTGTTCTGACTCCCCTCCAGCACACACACACACACACACACACACACACACACACACACACACACACACACACAAGATTGAGAGATTGTTGCACACAGTCACTCCCAGGAAACATCCTCAGATTTCAACAGGAAGTCTGTGTGTGTGTGTGTGTGTGTGTGTGTGTGTGTGTGTGTGTGTGTGTGTGTGTGTGTGTGCGCGTGTGTGTGTGTAACATGTTGCAGCAGGAAAGATGATGACAGTAGAGGAATTCCTCCTCCCACAGGCTTCTATTCCCATGGTTGTGAGGACCTCCACTGACAGTTATGAGGTACCTGTTCTTCGAACGCTGCCAGAATAAATGCTGAACATTCACTTCAACAGGCTCTAAAGAGCAGATTCTTGATGTGTTATTAAAAGGCGGCGTTGTTGGTGCCAGCATTGTTCTTATGATGAATCCCATCATCTTGCTGTTGGAGGGCAACCTGGGTGTGATCCCAAATACAAGGCCCACAGAAATTCATGAGAAATAGAAGTCTTGACAACAGATAGTGAACAAAGACCAGATGATCAAACTTCTGTAAAGAGCAAATAATCATCTGCTGGAGGTCAGAGAGGCAGGAAGTGGACCTGATTAGTCAGCTCATCTTGGACTAAGTGGACCTCCTGAGGTCAGAGGTCACACAAAGCATAACACACACACAGAAAACAGAGAAGTCAAATCTCATCACCTGTTTGGGTGGTGTACCGTCTACGTCCCTCCTCAGCCTGCCTCCGATTGGTCGTGGGACAGTCAGCTGATAGGACGACAGATGCTGCATCTGCTGTGACTCTGGAGGAGAAATATAACTGTAAAACATTGGGCACTGTAACACTGTAGCACTGTAACACTGTAATGTTGTAGCACTGTAACACTGTAGCAATGTAATGCTGTAGTGCTGTAACGCTGTAGCACTGTAACGCTGTAACACTGTAACACTGAAGCACTGTAGTGCTGTAGCACTGTAACACTGTGACGCTGTAGCACTGTAACGCTGTAGCACTGTAACACTGTAATGTTGTAGCACTGTAACACTGTAACGCTGTAGCAGTGTAATGTTGTAGCACTGTAACACTGTAGCAATGTAATGCTGTAGTGCTGTAATGCTGTAGCACTGTAACGCTGTAACACTGTAATGCTGTAACACTGTAGCACTGTAACACTGAAGCACTGTAGTGCTGTAGCACTGTAACACTGTGACGCTGTAGCACTGTAACGCTGTAGCACTGTAACACTGTAATGTTGTAGCACTGTAACACTGTAACGCTGTAGCACTGTAATGTTGTAGCACTGTAACACTGTAGCAATGTAATGCTGTAGTGCTGTAACGCTGTAACACTGTAATGCTGTAACACTGTAGCACTGTAACACTGAAGCACTGTAGTGCTGTAGCACTGTAACACTGTAGCACTGTAACGCTGTAGCACTGTAACGCTGTAGCACTGTAAAGGCTGAGGAGGTGGCGCTGCTGCCATTGTTGACACCAGTTTAGTGATAAATCCCAAACTAGAAGAAGTTTCCATTCATCTGAAAGCCTGATTCTCAGTTTGTCTCCTCCAGCCTGGAAACTCTCCAGCCTCTCTGATTGATTATTGAGGACCGTCCTCCTGGTCCTGACTCTGGATTCTGATCTGAATCCTCAGAGTTTCTATCAGTTTAGTTCTAAATCAGATCAAGTCATGATTGGAGGAGACTTCAGTATTCATGAGGATGTTGATAACCACAGTCTGGTACTGCATTTGTCTCTCTTCTAGACTCAACTGGTGTCCATCAGTCTGTCCATGAACCCCTCACTGTCACAACCACACCTCCACCTCCTCCTAACATGTGGAACTGAAGCTGAACATCTGGTTGTGTTTCCACAGAACGCTTTTATCAGACCACCAATCAATCACTTTGGAATTTGGACTGATCAACTACACTCCACTTAGGAAAACTGAAGTTTGCAGATGTTTGTCTGATCAGGCCACACCTGGATTTAAGGAAGTGGTTCCATTGGTGCTAAATTCAGTGTCATGTCCCACTGTAACAGAGGACGCTGTTGTCCACCCTCGTCCCTCCCAAACTGATCATTTTATCCGTAGAGCAGCAGGCACCTTAGCAACAACTCTGGACTCTACTGGCCCACTAAAACAGAAAACTATGAATCCAAGGAAACAAGCACCTTGGTACGGTTCTGGAACCTGACAGCTTCAACAAGAAACCAGAAACTGGAGAGAAGATGGTGCTGCTCCAAACTGGAGGAGTCACATGGAGTCTGGCAAGATGGCCTTAGAACCTAGAAGAAAGCCCTTGGTAGAACCAGAGCAGCCGACTACTCAGCACTAACAGAGGAACACAAGAACAACCCAGGTTCCTCTTCAGTCCTGGAGCCAGACTGACAGAGAGCCACAGCTCTACTGAACCAAGTAGTCCTGTTTCCCTGGGCAGCAAAGAGTTCATGGACTACTTTAATGACAAAATTCTCCTGATTAGAGAGAAACTTCTTCCTTTGCTGCCATCAGCTGACAACATGGCCCCTAGAACCCAGAACCTTGGAGGCAGCTGGAGGACCAGACACACACTTGGATAGTTTTTCTCCCATCAGCCTTCATGAGCTCAGTTCAATAATGTCCTCCTCTAAACCTCCAGCTGTCTCCTAGACCCCATCCCAACTAAGCTGCTCCAAGACTCTCTCCCCTCGTTAGCCCCTCCCTCTTAGATATGGTCAATGTGGCACTGGTATCTGGTTCCGTCCCTCAGTCCTTTAAAGTAGCAGGAATTAAACCCTCCTCAAAAAACAAGCCTGGATCCAGAAGTTCTACCAACTACAGACCAACATCACATCTTCCTTTTCTCTCCAAGGTTCTGGAGAAAGCAGTTGCTAAACACCTCTGGGACTTCTCCACAGCAACAGCTGATTGGAGGATTCAGTTACGTTCCAGGTTCATCCTAGCACAGAAACAGAACTAGTCAAAGGTACCAGTGACCTCCTACTGGTACCAGATGAGGGACTGGTCTCTGTGCTGGTCTGATAAGGTCTCAGTGCAGCTTTGATACCATTGACCACAATATCCTTCTACAGAGACTGGAACCTGTCACTGGTTTTAAAGGAACCACACTAAACTGGTTCAGGTCATATTTACTAGGTCGATCTCAGTTTGTACTAACTAATGATAAACCCTCGGAAACCACTGCAGTCACTTATGGTGTTCCACAAGGGTCTGAGCTTGGACCAGTCCTCTTCACCCTGGACCTGCTTCCTCTAGGTCACAATTCTACAATTTCATTTAGCAGACGCTTTTGTCCAAAGTGACGTTCAACACAAGCAAGAATTCAGACTGAAGGAAAAGTCCATAGTCGTGCAAAAGTGCTTCAGTTGTGATTTGGTCACAGGTACTGCCATCTAGTGGCAGAAGAAGTGTCACCCCCCCCTCCCTCTTTTTTTTTTTTATATAACAGACATACCACATCACACAACCCAGTTAGTGCTACATAGTCACTAAGTGCTGGGTCTTGGACCCTCTGACTGATTCTACCCCAAAGAGGAGCAGAGTCAGGTTCAGTGCCTCGGTGCTCTCTGAACAATTGAGTCTTCAATTGTCTCTTAAAAGTAGAAAGGGACTCAGCAGAACACACAGAGTTCAGTAGTTGGTTCCACCATTTGGGAACAACAGAAGAGAAGAGTCTGGCTAGAGATTTGGAGCAGCGCTGGGCTGGAAGCACCAGGCGTCTTTGGCATGCAGAGCGTAGTGGGCCAGAAGGAGAGTAGACCTGGATCAGGGATTCCAGGTAGGCTGGAGCCGTTCTTGGGATTGTTTTGTAAGCCAAGAGAAGTGCCTTGAATTTGATCGGGTCACATGATCAGGAAACACTCCATTAATGTTCACTGCTATGCAGACGACACTCAGCTGAACTCATCAATGATCCACATGGAACAAACCAGCTGACTGAACTGGAGGCCTGTCTGAAGGACAGAACAACATGGAGGACCATCATTTCCTTTATTAAACTCTGATAAACTGAAGTTCTTGTGCTGGGCCCAAAACATCTTAGAGACACCCTATCTAATGAGACAGGTACCCTGGATGGCACCACCCTGGCCCCCAGCACCACCGTAGGAACCTAGCAGTTCTCTTTGACCAGGATCCTTTAACTCCCACATTCGACAAATCTCCAGGACGCCTTCTTCCATCTACGTAACATCGCTAAGATCAGACACATCCTGGCTCAAGAAGATGCAGAAAAACTAGTCCCTGCTTTTGTCACTTCCAGGCTAGATTACTGCACCTCCCTCCTACCAGGCTGGACTAATAAGTCCCTAAAGACTCTCCAGCTGGTCCAGAACGCTGCTACCACGTGTTGACTAGAACTGGTAGCAGAGACCAGGTCTCTCCTGGACTGCTTCTCTACATGACTCCCTGTCAGATTCAGAACAGAATTTAAAATTCTCCTTCTACCATCAAAGTCCTCAACAATCAGGCTCCTTCATCCCTGACGGAGCTCCTAGTCCCCTATGATCCAGCTAGAACCCTTCACTCCCAGGATGTAGGGTTCCTGCTGGTTCCTAGAGTTGTAACAGTAGAATGGAGCCAGAGCCTTCAGCTATCAGGCTCCCCTCCTGTGGAACTGTCTCCCAGTTTCAGTCCAGGACCCAAAACCCCTCTCTAGGTTTAAGAGCAGATTTAAGACCTCCTTGTTGATCAGGCTTATAGTCAGGACTGCTTAGGCTGGCCCTTAGATCTGCTGCTATAGGCTCAGACTGCTGGGATCTCCCATGATGCACTGGGCTTCTCTCTCCTCCTCTCTGTCCTCCTATATTTGTCATACATAAATCATACTCATACATATGACTAACTCGTCTTCTTCTCCGGACCCTTCGGGCTCCCCTCATCCCAGATCCCGGGTGCTGCTGGAGGAGGCTGCAGACCTGAAGAGGCTCCAGCTGCCACCCGTAGCTCCACCTGCTCACGTCCCCGTCTGTCCATCAGTCTCTCCTCCTTTCTCTCCCTCTTTATCTCTGTCCCTCTCTTTCCTTCTGTCTCTCTGTCTTCCTCCATTATCTGTCTTTGTCTCTGTCCTGCTCTCTTTCCCCCCAACCAGTCAAAGCAGAAGGCCGTCCCCATTGATCCTGGATCTGCTCGACGTTCCTGCCTGTTAAAAGGAAGGTTTCTGTCGCCACTGTTGCAGGATGAGCTTGCTGATGGAGAATTGTTGGGTCTAAATTCATTGAAGGAGTGTGGGACTAGACCTGCTTTATGTTACGAAAAGGGAGGTGAGGGGGGAGTAGACCCAGGCGAAGACAGTGAGAAGGTGTACAAGAGGACTTTTATTTAGAGATGGGGACGCTTGGAATGGGGAAACTTGAGACGACTGTAGACGGGGAGACTTGGCTAGAGGCTGGAGACTTGAAGACTTGACTGGCTGGAGACTTGACTGTGACCGGAAAACTGACGGCTGGAGACTGGTGAAAAACAAACTTGCTAGGACAACATGCACAACGCTCAACGAAACATAAACCAAAATGCACGTCACAAAACTTAATGGAACCAGGAAGAACATGAGAAAACACAGGGGTTAAATACAAGGAGGAAAACAAGCCACAGGTGGTGCAATCACCCAGGTGCGACACATGAGATGATCACGGAAGGGAGGTCAGGAGGATAGGACATGACTACAAAATAAAACAGGAAGCACGAGACAGGGATTGTTACACTCTACCTGGCGCTATAGAAATAAAACTGACTTAATTTGACTAAAGCTGTAGCACTGTCACGCTGTAGCACTGTTACACTGTAAAATTATAGCACTGTAAAGCTGTAGAACTGTCACACAGTCGTGCTGTAACACTAACGCTGTAGCACTGTAACATTGTAACACTGTAGCACTCTGACACGGTAGCACTGTAACGCTGTAGCACTCTAGCATGGTAATACTGTAACGCTGTAGCGCTGTAACACTGTAGCACTCCAGCATGGTAGAACTGTAATGCTGTAGCACTGTAAAGCTGTAGCACTCTAACACTGTAATACTGTAGAACTGTAACACTATAGCACTCTAACACTGTAATACTGTAGAACTGTAACACTGTAACACTATAGCACTGTAAAAATGTAGCACTCTAACATGGTAGCACTGTAAAGCTGTAGCACTGTAACACTGTAGAACTGTAACACAGGAGCACTGTAACATAGTTGCACTGTAACACTGTAGCACTGTAGCATGGTAGCACTTTAACACTGTAACATGGTAGCACTGTAACACTGTAAAGTTGTAGCACTGTAACACTGTAGCACTCTAACATGGTAGCACTGTAACACTGCAGCACTCTAGCATGGTAGCACTGTAACACTGTAGCACTCTAACATGGTAGCACTGTAACACTGCAGCACTGTAACACTGCAGCACTCTAGCATGGTAGCACTGTAACACTGCAGCACTGTAACACTGTAACCACTAATAACAGCTCATTTAGTGAGAGCTCGTCCTGCAGAGTTGAAATTCCTCTGTGCACGAGGTCACGTGATTAATGTCATTGGACACTGGACATATGGCTTTTGTTTTGGGGCTTCTCAGGCCTGCTCCTGGATCAGTTATCAATAATGTCACTTCCATCGCAGCAATCTGGCCTTCAAAATAAAACCAGCAAGCTTGGCCGTCCGGCTTGGAGAAGTCGTGACAAAACATGCTAGCAATCTCTGCTAGCATCAGTGAAAAGATGAATGAATACTTGGACATAACCAGCAGCAGGGAGCACTGGCAGACTCCTGATCACTCAGGAGGGCGAGAGGACACAACCAATGAGTGTCCAATCTCTCACCAGTGAGTTCATGTCAGAGACACTTGCACCCAACAAGGACAGAACAAAAAGAAAAGCAGGAAAACTATTCAAGCATCAGCCGTCCAGCAGTTTTCCTTAGAAATTCTCAGCAGTAAAACAGCAACACACTCAGTGTGCACGGTTTTGGTCTTGAGGGGCGGGGCCAGCTTTTCAGGGTTCAATCCCAGTGATCTTATCAAGCACCTGAAGATGCATCACACCAAAGAACATCGAGCTCCACATGGCAAATGAGCAGCGATCTGAGTACAGAACACAGGAGATGGCGTCCAGCAACCAGATCGGCTCAACAACTACTGCTGAAGTCAGTTCAGGCGCTGAACTGCTGAGATCATCAAACCTGCACACGCCGACAGAGTGAGTCACTGCGTGTGTGTTTGCCTCAATGGTGCAAGTTCCTGCTGGTTCCTGTAAATGTGATCATTCAATGTCTCTCTCTCTCGCACACACACACACACACACACACACACACACACACATTTATGTATATATGTGTGTGTGTTGGGGGGGGGGGGGGCTAAGAACCTACTTCAGGATTGATACTTGGCAAAACCAGTACAGGACCAGGACTGGTCCAGACTGGACCCAGGAGCTGCTGTAATAATTCTGAAACACTGCAACCTCATCACCACGAGGGTCAGCAGTTGGCATCAGAGTCATGTCTGCTAACAGTGAAGCCAGGGCACTTACCATCTTTGCCAACAAGCACCGCCATGTTGAATGAGGTCACACAGGCTTCTATAAGCACCATGCAGGAGGGAGGTGTTGGCCTGTTCTACGTTCCTTGGGAGTCAAGAGAACAAGACTGTAACCAGCAGTTTCAGTGGAATGTGATCAGAGAGGTGGGAGTAGGGGTGTGGTCTACTTCCTGACTCGCTGACCGCAGGTAAACCTCTTAGCAGCAGGACTTAGCACTCAGGCGTCTGCACCTTTAGGGAGCTCGATGGGACCCACACAGGGTGGTGTGATCTGATTGGCTGGGGAGGAGCGTTCCTGTGTGTCCATGAATATTCTGCTATTATGCACACTCCTATATTGATCTTGATACAGTGAGGATGGGAGTTTATAACTGACGTGGTTTCAATAAAAATATCATGATTGTACCCCAAGAGGAAGTATCACTATGTAAGAGCATGTGTGTGTGTGTGTGTGTGTGTGTGTGTGGGGGGGGGGGTAATCACCACCAAGTACTACGACTATCAAGTCGGCTCACTACTGTCTTTCATACTGTAGGTGGACAGAACAGCTGCCTGGGTGGAGGCTGGTTCATTCATACTTTAAAACGAACTCATCACGTCATTCATGTGACGTCACGTTCGGATGTTCAATAGTTCAGCTTTCAAGCGCCAGTTCAGCTGAACATTCCCACGACTTCTCAGGAACGTTTCCGCGACCGTGAACTCTCCCAGACATTTGTGAACACGTGATCAATAAACGGGGAATTCCACATCGCAATTTGCCAGAACCGAACCAGGCTGATTCGAACAGAACCCTCGGGTCCGTTAGAGTCGTGTCGCTGCATCCAGTCAGTTTATCCTGGAGTACTACAGTACAGCGCTGTTGTATAGAGTAACATCGTAGTAGTAGCAGTCAGGATGAGTGACAGCTGGGTGATGGCTGTCACTCACTCACTCACACTCACACACTCATACACACTCACTCACTCACACACACTCACTCTCTCATACACACTCACTCACTCACTCTCACACACATTCACTCAAACACACTCACTCACACACACTCACTCACACTCACTCACTCAAACACACTCACTCACTCACACTCACTCACTCACTCACACACTCACTCACACACTCACTCACACTCACTCACACACACTCACTCACACACACTCACTCAAACACTCACTCACTCACACTCACTCACTCACACACACTCACTCAGTCACACACACACTCACACTCACTCATACACACTCACTCACTCACACTCACGCACTCACTCACACACACTCACTCACTCACACTCACACACTCACTCAAACACTCACTCACTCACTCACACACACTCACTCACTCACACACACACTCACTCACTCACACACACTCACTCACTCACACTCACGCACTCACTCACACACACTCACTCACTCTCTCATACACACTCACTCACTCACTCTCTCATACACACTCACTCATACACACTCACTCACTCACACACACTCACTCACTCTCTCATACACACTCACTCACACACACTCACTCACTCTCTCATACACACTCACTCACTCACTCATACACACTCACTCACTCACACACACTCACTCACTCTCTCATACACACTCACTCACACACACTCACACACACTCACTCACTCACTCTCTCATACACACTCACTCACTCACTCACTCACTCACACTCACTCACTCACACTCACTCACTCACTCATACACACTCACTCAAACACACTCACTCATACACACTCACTCACTCACACACACTCACTCACACACACTCACTCACCTCTACAG
This sequence comes from Aulostomus chinensis, assembly GCF_037954235.1. Lineage (NCBI taxonomy): Eukaryota > Metazoa > Chordata > Actinopteri > Syngnathiformes > Aulostomidae > Aulostomus > Aulostomus chinensis. The sequence goes on from NC_141325.1 coordinate 881,638, forward strand.
AGAGCGTTTCCGCTCATCATCACCATCACCGCCACCACCATCAGGCAGCAGACCTCCGGCAGCTCCACTCTGCCGCCCATCATCATCCTCATCTTCCTCGTCTTCTTCTGCTGAGGTAAATAAATGCAGCAACGACGGCTCTCCTTCTTCGGTACTTCACACTGTACTTGTAGTTACTGTAGTTTCCCGGTGGTTTCCCCCCGCGGAGCCTCCAGCTACAACATTTTCTTCTTCAGCCGAGCCATTCGTGTCCCGGCTGACGGTTCAGTCCCGGCGGCTCGCTGTCCACTCGCTAACGGCCGGTAAAATGTCCACCGGGCGGTTGGAACGGAGGAAAAGCGGATTAAACTGCGAACATGGTGTCTGGACGCGTCCTCCCCTGAACTCGGCGGTCCTGGCTCGGCAGAGTTTGGACGCCGGATTGAGCCGATGTTTCTGTCCTGGAAAACTCGGCTTGGAACCTTATGATCCCGAGTCACCGCTCCTCCATGCTTCCGGTTTACAACTTCAAAGTAAAAGCCCACCTCACGAAACAAGACAAAATCAAAGCGGTGTTTTGTAGGCAAAGATCCGTACAATCTGACTTTAGAATCACCAAACTCAAGTATCATTCCAGCAGAGGTGTAGAGGAGCTTTAAAAGCGATTTTAACGAACAAAAAATAGCAAATATATTGATTTACTTGAAATTTATTTTTCTCAGCATATTAAACATAAAAGTATGAATCTTTTCTGATTAATAATAAACATCAAAACTTGACAAAAGAAACTAAAGTAATATTGGAAAATGTTGGCAACTCATTCCATGATTTAGTGTGATTGTGTATCAATTTTATGGTTGAAAGAGAAAAACTACTGTTGGTTTTCTGAAGATTATAAATTAGATCTTAGATCAGCAACAGAAACACACACATGCAGCAACACAAAGTTGATACTTTACACAAAAGTTTCAAGATTTGTCCATTTCAAGCTAACGTTGCTGGGCAGCAGCAGCTTCTGCTGATACAAACTAAGACCATCAATGTCTGGACTGATGCTCATTCACTAGCAGAGGAATTCCCTTCGGACACACAGCTGAAGTGAGAAAACAGAGCCTGACACACAGGAGGCAGGCACCCAAATGTGTCTACCAGTCACCTCCTGCCACACCCTCACAGTAGATTTCATGTCTTTGAAATTCTCCCCATTTTGCTTAAAACCAAAGAATTATGCACATACTTGGAACTATTAGCCTGTCAGAATGATATATCAAGTCATGCCATTTGAACTTCGTCATTCATTTCTGCTGTAGTCATGTAAAATATTTTTGGCATGAGAATTATTAGCTAGTTATATTTTAAATGTGGATTACCTCCAATTTTCAAATTAATCCCAATTATTGATGTGAAATGCAGATTAAAAGGAATATAAGATAAATGACATCAATTAATGCTGTAAATCGGTCATCAGATGAGGTTGCTTCCATGAGGGAGCTACCCGGGCTTTTATTTTGAAAAGCAGTTAAACAAGCGATAGGCTGGAAATTTCTCATGACGTTTCCCCGTGACGTCACCAAACGCACCTTTCCAGATCTGAACCGTCAGCCTGACAGTTGATCAGGATAATTTAATCCCGGTTAAAGGAGTTATGAGGCAGGCAGGTGTTTCTCGCTAATTTGCTCTCTGGAAGTCACCTTCACAATATTTCACCAAGTCATTTCTAAGTGAAAAGTACTTTGAATGGATGGGTTAAGAGGAATATGAATCATCGTTGTTCATAAGTTGGAAACACCATTGAAGAATGACCTCATGAAGGAAACAGGTGATATCTCTTGACCTTCAAACACGTGAGCCTCCGGTCCCTCCCTGCTGAGGAGCCTCAGACCCAGAAATCAGAACCTGTCCTCGGTCACTGATCTGAGGACAGTGGGACTTGTGAGGCCTGATGAAATTTAGCATTGGCGACAGCATGAGCATGAATATTTCATGTACAACTCCAAGATCAAAGGATGTAGCCGCAACTAACGTGGATAGAAACACAACCTTTATTCATGATGTCAATCATGACGTCAACAAATACAAGTGATGTCACAAAGCCTCAGACGGACCCAGTGACACTCAGTCACTGCTGCTCGGAACTGACTGACCAGAAAAGGGTTTGATCACTACGGTCTCGTATTTCTACGCCGCCGCCGCCACCACCAGGCTGGAACAGTGGAACACCGTCCCTCTCACAGCAATGTTGCATTTCGTCTGGTGATGAAGAGAACTCGCTGTGCTCACCACCATCGTACGATTCCCACCACGTGTGATGTCAGGACATATTGTGTATATGTGTATGACATCACATCATTCTCAGCTATCCTTTGACACTGCTGCCAGCTGACGGGTCCATCAGCAGCACTTCTGACTGTCTTTCATTGGCTGTAAAAGTGAATAAGATGTTGAGCTCTGCATAGACACCTGCTGCAGGGGCCAACACGCCGTGTCAAACTAGTGCACACACGACTGCTGACCTGACGGCAGGTCTCAGTTATTTCCTCTGACTCAGTTGGCGGTACAGCTGGATGGTCATGAGCTGAATTTCTGGGTCTCCAGGTTTGATGTCGATGGCTCTCAGGAAGAAGTCCAGCGCGTCCTCCAGCTTCCCTCGGTTGTAACACTCCCGTCCTTGAAACACCAGGTACTCGTAGCCATCCTGGGACTTGGAAGGATGGACACCGCTGTCTCTCCGAAGGCCTGCATCTACTGTGTACTGATCCATTCTCTCTGAGGAGGCGAGTTCGAGCTCACCAGTTGATTCCTCCTGGTAACTACTTGCATGGTCTCCTGACCCAGAGTACTCTACCTCCTCTTCCTCCTCTTCCTCCTCATCCTCTGTGTTTAATGTCTCGCCAATTGTCTCCTCCAGCTGAAGCCCATCATGAGTTGAATCAATGATATCCTCTTCCTCTGCCTCATCGTCATGTCCTTCATCGTCATCATCATCATCACGTCCTTCATCGTCATCATCATCATGTCCTTCATCCTCGCCTGATCCGTCTCGGTTGTCCATGTCTTCAATGATGGACTGCAGGAGGGAGCGGCGCGAGGCCACAGAGGTGTTTCCTCCAACACTTTTTCTGGAGCAGAGAGGGGTGGGGCCAGACGAGGCTGATTTCGGCGTGGAGGCTCCAAGCACCTTGAAAGAGTTGTCAAGTTGGCTCGTGCTCAGCTGCAGCCCACCAACCTCCTCTTCTTCACTATCATAAATGACTGCTGCTCTTTTCTTCTTGGTTGTTATGAAGGACTCGTTCCCTGTTCCATTCAGGCTTCGCTCCAATGCTTCCCTGTGTTGCCTCTCTGAAAGAGATTTATCGACATTAAAACTCCCCTCCATCTCCAGCTGTGACAGCAGCTTCCTCTCTTCTGCTTCCACATCTTCCTGGTGTGAGATGATGTCACTGTCCTCCAGCTGTAAATTGAAGTTGCCTTCAAAGGACTCCAACTTTGCACGAGATGAAGTATCTGCTCTGAAACTGGAATTGGATAGCTGCAGGACAGAGAGGCTTTTAATCTGCAGGGGTGTGACATGAGGACGCTGCAAATCCATCTTCAAGTCAGCTTCACTGAGCCGTCTGTCTGCATCAGCATATACCAGGCTGTCGTCACCTGTCGAACCCACACACGTCCAGTCTTCCATTGGTTGCTGGGCAGAGACGTCACCTGCAGCCTCGACAGCCATCACCAGAGACTCCTCTCGAGAGACATCTTCTGCTTCCAGGCTACCCTCCTCCTGCTTGACAGATTTCAGGCCCTCAGCCAGGTTGTTTTGAGCTGCTGTTCCATTTGGGTTTTTTTCCATTAAACTTTCATCAACCGTTAGATCAATCTGCCCGTTACTCGGGTTCTGTTGGATGCCCTCGTTGCTACAACTGGACTGGTCTGATTCCACCACAACTGGAGACCTTTGGAGGTTGCTGGCCTTCTGTGAAACAGCTGGACTGAAGCTCTGATTTCGAGGTTTTTTCTCTTGTGACCTCCCTTGGTTGTTGCTTCCTGGTTGGCGGACCCAGGATGGCTCTGTGCTTGACGCCATGCTTGCTGAAAGCTGCATCTGCAACTCCGACTCAGCCTTCATCAGCTCCTGGGCCTTCAGAACCCGCCCTTCAATGTAATGGTGCTCTTCCTGGCCCTCCAGAGCCTCTTCATGGTCGTGGTCAAGAGAAAACAGGAGGTCATGATCTGAAATCCCAAACATCTCCATGGCATGGAGGTGGGCGATGTGTTCGTCCAGTTCAGGATCTGAGTGCCGGTATCTGGAGTGCAGTGCCTGAAGCTGCAGCTGTGTAGACGAGGACCGTGTGTCCTCCAGGGTGAAGAGCTCCTTCAGCTCCTGTTTGCTGAAATACCGAAACGGGTTCTTTTTATCTCCTGTATTCTGTCTGATTAGAGAGTCTTTGAAAACTTGCCGTCTGTAGATCTTCTCTTCCACTGTGCCGCAGGTGATCAGCCTGTAGATGACAACGTTCTCCGTCTGGCCGATGCGATACGCTCTGTCAACAGCCTGGGCATCTGTGGCTGGGTTCCAGCTGGGGTCATAGATCACTACTCTGTTTGCTGCCGTCAAAGTAATACCAATTCCACCCACCTGGGTGGTCAAGAGGAAGACGGAGTAGCGCTGGTCTGTCTGGAACAGAGAGATGCGTCTCTCTCGCTCCGCAATCTGCGTTATTGTGCCATCCAACCTCAGTACTTTGAAGCCTCGGTTTCCCAGGATCCGTTCGATGATGTCCAGCACTATCCTGTAATGAGCAAAGATAAGGGTACGGTGACCTTCTTGTCTGAGTCTTTCAAGAAGTGCAAACAGAAAGATGAGTTTCCCAGACTCCGATATCAAGGAGTCATCTGGAACGTTGGCAATGCTGTGGGTGTCCATCTCCGACTCGTTACTCTGCTGGCTCACACCCTGATTTTCCTCCAAGCCTAAACTGGCGATGGCTCGAGCAGAGAGCAGCCGTGGGTGGTCACATAGCTTCTTCAAAATAGTTAATTCTGCAAGGGGAGATCTGGTGGTCACGAGCAGCTCTTTGATGTGGTCCAGTGACAGGAACTGCCTGTATATGTCTTCCTGAATGGCACTCAAGTAAGTCCAGACTATCAGGTCATTCTTTCTCGTCAGGGTGGGCATCTCTGCTCCTGAGTCCTTTTGATGGCTTCGGACTTGGCTGTTCTCCTCATCCAAATATTCTTCTTTGCACAGGTGTACCTGATTAATTTTGGGTTTTTGCACGTCAGACTTTGTCCTTCGGAGGAAGTAGGGCTTTATAATGGCCATAAGGGTTTCTGACATCCGGGACCCGAGGGCCTTTTCACCTGGAGTGGCATCCCTCTCCCTGGCACGAGTGATAGGGTTCTCATACTCAGTTTTGAAGGTTTTAGCAGTGCCGAGCAGAGTCCCTTGAAAAGCAAAGTCAAAGAGAGCCCACATTTCTCGGAGGTTATTCTGGACTGGAGTTCCTGTGAGAAGAACTCGATTTTTTGAAGGTATGGCATAGGCACTTTTGGCTGTTTTGGTGGTTGTGGTCTTTATCTTGTGGGCCTCATCCAGGATCATGTAGTCCCATGTGAATTCTTTGCCATGGTATGATGACAACTGCTGCCAGTTGTTCATCAGCATAGTGTACGTGGTGATGATGACGCCACCTCTCCTCTGAACTTTCTCCAAATTTCTGGTCCGCTCTCCTTTGCTGGTGCCATGAAATTCTTTGACCCTCATACCGGGGGTCCATTTGGCAAACTCCTTGGTCCAGTTGGTGATGAGTGAAGTTGGCATGACCAGCATTGTGTGTTTGACCAGGTCATTGTCATACATGCCAGAGAGGAACGAGATCACCTGGATGGTTTTACCAAGGCCCATGTCATCAGCCAGAATCCCTCCCTTTCGACCATCTCGATACAGACTGAAGAGGAAGGCCACCCCGTCTCTCTGGTAGTCATACAGCTTATCATATAAATCTTTAAAAAGCTTTAAGCCACTTTTGTTGACATCAACAAACTCCTCATCATCTTCATCCTCTGAGTTGTTTTGTGCCATAAGTTCCTCAATCTTCTTTATTCGTTTTTCAAGTTTTTGACTCTGGTGAATCTTGTGTGCCAGTTTGAAGAGGTCCAGCGCTCGAGACATCTCCCCTCGTCTGGCTACATCTTTAGCCTCTTGAATGAATCTGTAATTAGGAAAAAACATGAAGTGAGTGACTGATAAGGCAATGCTGCATTCTAACATGCTGAAAGCTGCATCATCAATTATGGACCAATGCCCCACAGAATACCATCAAAACAAGCCAAAAAAGCATTACTGGCAACTTGCTGACACAATTTCCAAATCCAGGAAACACAAAGCAAAGAGTTCATCTTCATTTTAGTTTTGTCAGAAATTTTCTTAGACCTTCTGATGAATATTTTGTCCAGTAATTCATCCATGCAGCAGACAGAGGACACATTTGTTTACTCATGAGAGGAAAAAGTGACATTGACATGTAGAAAGATGTCATCATTCAAAACATGTGAATCAACAATTCTTTTTCAAAAGGATGGATGGATTCATTCATTCATTTTTGAAGACCTTCTAATTGAACTGTTAAAATATGATTCATCCACCTCAAGACCAGATGATCTCTGTGGTGCTTCCATCATATTCTATAACAGAACCAGATACAAAACGTGAACAGATTTCATGGTGCCCAAGAATACAAGTATGCACACTCTTCATGTCATAAACAGGGGTTTTAATATCTACACAGGGTTTCACATCGCTGAGTCAAGTAGGCCAGTCAAAATCTGCCATACAGAATAAAACATTTCATTATTCCCATTTACAAAACCCTTAGCTCGTTCATGAGAGATTAGAGCCTTAAAGAGGCAAGTGGTGGTTGTTTGAACCCAAACATGATCTTTACTTTAAAATAACCAGGTGTTTTTGCCCCGATTCATTTAAGAAGCTACAGTGAAAACCCTGAGGTGTTGTCTTGGTGTAACATTCTAATTCCATGACTGTATAACAGTACAAAGTGTAATAACTGAATTAATGTCATAGATGTGAAACTGGATTTCTCAAAAGAATCTGGGTCCTATCAAACGTGAACGTTTTCAAATCTTAATTTGCAGAACTATCATTCAAGGGTTTTTCAGCGTTACCTGTGGTAGGTTTCCAACTTGTCCTCTGCTTCCATAGACAAAGACCTGTCAAGACAAAGTCTCAGTGAGAAACAGTGTCACATGCTGTAGGAGCAGCACTTCATCCCAACAAAACTAAAGGTTTAGATATTAGCAACCCTGAAACTATTTTGTTTATTTACAGCAGAGTTTCTCATTTCAGAAGACAAAAGTTTTCTGAGTGCACTTCCTGTTCAGCTTGACAAAGAAGCACAGAGTTGGTTCAACTGAAGGCATCAGCTGGGCGTGCCAAAACAAAAAAGTTGTCTGTTAGTTTAAATCTCCAATCAAAGTGTTAAAATAATAATAATAACAAAAACTTTATTTTTCTCACGGTGGGGAAATTTCCACTTCTGCAGGAGCCAGAGGTTACAGAATAATAAATAGAGCAAATAAAGAGCAACAGTGACAATGGATATAAAAAATAAAACAAAACAATCGGTAAAGTGTGGTTAACAAAGAGCAGCGGCGATGAGAGGATCTTCAGTATTGACCGAGTGTCCAGTAGTCACCGAGACCAGTGTGGACTGGAGTGGATCCCTGAGCTCTGTACGAAGGCGGCCTGGATTACACCAGGCGACCCTCGGGGTTTGGACAGTTTAGCTGCTGCAAGCTGGGGCCAAACCCGCCATGAACAACGAACGTTCAACGCGCCTGCGTAGTTGAATTACTTTGATGAGCTTTGACGGACTCGGTGGCTCCGCTGCTAGCTGCCGGTCGGATGCTAGCAGCGGATGCTAAGGGGACTCCCGCACAGACGTCAGCGGTTCTTACCTCGCCAGCGCCTCGGAGACATCTGCCACATCGCCTCTATTATGACCGTCATCCATCTCGGAACCGTTCGTTGTCACCGGGACCAGAACCAACCCAGAGCAGACACGTGATTTTCACAGAAACGTCGAGCAAACGGGCGTTGCTTGTTGTTGTGTGTTGCCCCGGTATTTTTTTTCCCCGCCAAATTAATGCAGCCAATCTGAGAGGACGCTGTCGTGACGTGACGACTACGTTAACCAGTCGCGAGAGCCAATGCTGACATGAGAGCGCAGCCAATGAGCGGGCAGCCGGCAGTGTTGCCAATTTAGCGACTTTGTCGCTATATTTAGCGAGTTTTCAGACCCTCTAGCGACTAATTTAAAAAAGCGACTAGCGACAAATCTAGCGACTTTTTGTGGTGTCATTGGAGACTCGTTAAAGCACGTATCACCTAATCTTCTCAACGACCAGCGTGTGCGACCGCGAGCCTCTCCCCCGTCCCACAGCACTCACAGGCGGCCGAGCCCTCGCGTGTCACAGCGGTCCCTCCCAGCTGCAGTCAGAGGAGACGTGTGCGCTCCTCCGCATCCAACTGCAAATGAATCGCGCATGCGCGAAGCCGCCGCTGATTGGTTTTCATTTTCATTTAGATTGCACAAACTGTTTAAAATATTATCGTTAAAATGTTATGTTTTACGGTTATTTGTTGTTGTTTAAACCTAAACAAAATTTTAAAAACTTAAAAAAAAAAACCAACAAAAAAAAACCTCTAACTCTGCCAATTTGTCTCAATTGGGTCATTTTTTCCGGTCCCAAGCCCGGATGAAGGAGATGGGTTGGTATTGTGACATTAAAAAAAAGAATCGACAGTAGAAAGTTCATTTTTTCTTCCAAACATATTAAGGTTGTTTTTTTTACTCATTTTTTTTGTCTCTCCCATGACGTTGTTCCTCTCCCTTACAGTCCATTCAAATTTGGCCAATTATGCAAACGAGGGGCTGACGTCATTTAGCGACTTCTAGCAACTTTTAGGACAGCCAATAGCTACTTTTCTTACTGAGGAGCTGGCAACACTGCCAGGGGGTTGTGACAGCGAGTCGCCACTCAGATTCTACGGTTTCTTCCACGACGAGGGTGAAAACACACCTGGAGGAGAAGACGCATCTGTCCAGGTGAACCCACATGAACGGTGACGCGCACATTATACCACACAGAACCAACCGGCCAGCGGTTAATGATAGAATACACAATCCTCCACATGGACAGGAGGTCGCAGCCAAGATTCTGTCACAGTCAAATGAATTCAGCTGCCATGACGTCACCGGCCGGACTGTTTCCCACGTGGTTCCTTTGGTCACCAGCATGGCAGAAGGAAACAGCTGCTGTGATTCTGGCAGTTCCTCAAGCACCCGTCAGTGAGTGGAGTTGGAGGCCAGCTCCACCTTCACAGGGACCTGAATACATCTGTGTCCCTGGTACCTGAGGCCTGTAGGATGGCCGGTGGAGCAGTGGTCCTCCCTGTGGCCCCCAGCAAGAAGGTTGTGGGTGGAGCCCCGGCTGCAGCACGGGGTCTTTCTGGGTGAGTCTCCATGTTCTCCCTGTTCCTGCTGGGTTCTCTCTGGTACTCCAGCTTCCTCCACAGTCCAAAGACATCAAGAGGGACCAGGTTAATCCAGACTCTAAATTGACCGTAGGCGTGGCTGGGAGAGCCAATGGTTGTCTGTCTCTATGTGTTGGCCCTGCCATGGACTGGTGACCTGTCCAGGGGGAAGGCTGCTGGGATAGGCTCCACCCCCACCACCCTCAACAGGAGAAGAGGGGGAAGATGGAGGGATGGAACCTGAATACATGAGTGTCTCCTCCTGTGAATTTTGGAGAGAGAAGTCCTCCTGTGTCACTTTGTTTTTCAACCAATTCTTGTCGCTACAGAACTCCGCCCCTCTTCACCGTCTCAGTGTTGGCCTGACTGTCAATCATCCGTGCAGCAGTGAGGGGTGAGGATGTGACCTCCTCTGACCTTCATTCCCTCGTATGTGATCTGATGCATGCGGGCCTCGTGGAGGACAGAACCGATTACCTTTTAAAATGAACAAGACTAAAACTTTTGTGAAGTGAAACTGGACATCAAAGAGGAGGAGACTCCACCTCCTCAGTGGTTATTTATTGAAGTTATTTTTCTCTTTTCTTATCAATACACCTCCAAATGACACACGCAGAATAGGAGTGGAACCACACTGCTTAATTTAGTTTATTGTGTCAAAAAATATTGAAAATTTTCAGCTGTAAAAGTTACTAAATCTTCATGCTGGGTCTGATGGGCCTCCAGATGCTGACAGAAGTCAGAGGATCGGCGCCGCGTCCAGAGCTTTGACCCGAGCGGCGAACACTAGAACCCTCTTCTGCACTTCAGCATTGATGACAGCCTGCGAGGCTTGCGGGTTCTGACGGACAAATTCTGCGATGCTGAGGATGCAGTCCCTCTGAGGAGACACACAGCAGTACACCGGTCACACGGAGCCAGGGGTCATGACCCCGGCGCCCGATGATAAAACGCACAATCTCCATTACTGCTGCTGATGTGAGCCGTGAGCCTCGGCACCCTGCAGGCAACTACCTTGTAAGCATCCAGCTGGTCCTGGCCAGTGAGGCGGTTCAGAAGCTCTTGGGCCACCTGGACACCGGTCACCGCCGTCAGCAGCCGCCGATCCTCCTCGGTCTGTGAGGACAGCCAACGCAGGAGCGACACCTGCAGGAGCCACACCTCAGCGGTTTGTTTTCAAGAACTAACTGGAAATATTACAGATTGAAATGAGGTTTGCCTCATTTTCTAGCTGTAGATAAGAAGTGGGGCTTTAAGAAGATTCTCTTACTCACTGGTTCATTCCACTGGGAGGCAGAACACCACAGAGAACACCTGAGACCACCGGCTTCCTCCCCACCCAGACCCTGCAGAGCCTCGGGCCTGCTGGCACTAGCATGACTTCCACTAGCTCTACTAGCACGAGCATGACTACCAGTCGCTCTACTCGCACTACCACTCTCACTAGCTCTATTACCACTAGCTGTACTAGCACGAGCATGACTACCAGTCGCTCTACTAGCACTACCACTCTCACTAGCTCTATTACCACTAGCTGTACTAGCACGAGCATGACTACCAGTCGCTCTACTCGCACTACCACTCTCACTAGCTCTATTACCACTAGCTGTACTAGCACGAGCATGACTACCAGTCGCTCTACTCGCACTACCACTCTCACTAGCTCTATTACCACTAGCTGTACTAGCACGAGCATGACTACCAGTCGCTCTACTAGCACTACCACTCTCACTAGCTCTATTACCACTAGCTGTACTAGCACGAGCATGACTACCAGTCGCTCTACTAGCACTACCACTCTCACTAGCTCTAATTACCACTAGCTGTACTAGCACGAGCATGACTACCAGTCGCTCTACTAGCACTACCACTCTCACTAGCTCTATTACCACTAGCTCTACTAGCACTAGCATGACTACCAGTAGCTCAACTAGCACTACCACTCTCACAAGCTCTAATTACCACTAGCTGTACTAGCACTAGCATGACTACCAGTTTCTCTACGAGCACTACCACTCTCACTAGCTCTAATTACCACTAGCTGTACTAGCACTAGCATGACTACCAGTCGCTCTACGAGCACTACCACTCTCACTAGCTCTATTACCACTAGCTCTACTAGCACTAGCATGACTACCAGTAGCTCAACTAGCACTACCACTCTCACTAGCTCTAATTACCACGACCTCTACTAGCACTACCATGACTACCAGTCGCTCTACTAGCACTACCACTCTCACTAGCTCTAATTACCACTAGCTGTACTAGCACTAGCATGACTACCAGTCGCTCTACTAGCACTACCACTCTCACTAGCTCTATTACCACTAGCTCTACTAGCACTAGCATGACTACCAGTAGCTCAACTAGCACTACCACTCTCACTAGCTCTAATTACCACAACCTCTACTAGCACTAGCATGACTACCAGTCGCTCTACTAGCACTACCACTCTCACTAGCTCTAATTACCACTAGCTGTACTAGCACTAGCATGACTACCAGTCGCTCTACTAGCACTACCACTCTCACTAGCTCTATTACCACTAGCTCTACTAGCACTAGCATGACTACCAGTAGCTCAACTAGCACTACCACTCTCACTAGCTCTAATTACCACTAGCTCTACTAGCACTAGCATGACTACCAGTCGCTCTACTAGCACTACCACTCTCATTAGCTCTAATTACCACTAGCTCTACTAGCACTAGCATGACTACCAGTCGCTCTACTAGCACTATCACTCTCACTAGCTCTATTACCACTAGCTCTACTAGCACTAGCATGACTACCAGTAGCTCTACTAGCACTACCACTCTCACTAGTTCTATTACCACTAGCTCTACTAGCACTAGCATGACTACCAGTAGCTCAACTAGCACTACCACTCTCACTAGCTGTATTTCCACTAGCTCTACTAGCACTAGCATGACTACCAGTCGCTCTACTAGCACTACCACTCTCACTAGCTCTATTACCACTAGCTCTACTAGCACTAGCATGACTACCAGTAGCTCAACTAGCACTACCACTCTCACTAGCTCTAATTACCACTAGCTCTACTAGCACTAGCATGACTACCAGTCGCTCTACTAGCACTACCACTAGCTCTATTACCACTACCTCTACTAGCACTAGCATGACTACCAGTCGCTCTACTAGCACTACCACTCTCACTAGCTCTATTACCACTAGCTCTACTAGCACTAGCATGACTACCAGTAGCTCAACTAGCACTACCACTCTCACTAGCTCTATTTCCACTAGCTCTACTAGCACTAGCATGACTACCAGTCGCTCTACTAGCACTACCACTAGCTCTATTACCACTAGCTCTACTAGCACTAGCATGACTACCAGTCGCTCTACTAGCAATACCACTAGCTCTATTACCACTACCTCTACTAGCACTAGCATGACTACCAGTCGCTCTACTAGCACTACCACTCTCACTAGCTCTATTACCACTAGCTCTACTAGCACTAGCATGACTACCACTAGCTCAGTTTGCTTTAGCAGTACTGGTACGTGCAGTACTGGCACGAGTACTGGAACTATTAGTACCGGTATTGATACTGGTACTAGTAGTACTACCACTAGCAGTACCGGTGCTGGTACTGCTACCACTCATAGTAATGGTACTTGTACTAATATCAGTTCTAGTTCTGTAACCCTCATGTCCTGCTCTACTCGGAAGAGGCAGGAGAGAACCGAAGTTCTTTGGGTCTACACGAACCTTCTGGGGTACCTCAATTGTTTTACTGACACCGGAACTCAATCCAAGTTCCAGTATTATATATTCTACTAGTATTGTACTAATACTGTGGGTGCAGTTTCGTTTACGTAGATCTTGTCACTCACCTGCTGGAGTAACTGAGCGGTGGTCATTTCTCCCCGTGAACCGGACATGACGCCAGAAACTGACGAAACAAACCCGTCTAACGTCTCTGCCACGACAAAGTTCGGCTGAGGCGGATCTGACGGGGATAAACGGAGGCTTCAGTCCAGCTCCAGGTGCTGAAGGTCTTCGTCCGTGTTTACGCGTCCTCCTCTTCCTCTTCGGTTCGGTGACTGACGCCGCTACCGCCGCCTAGCGACGAGGCAGGAGATGATGATGGTGATGATCATCGGCTTCTTCTTCTTCTTCTTCTTCTTCTTCGGTTTTTACGGCGGTTGGCAACCAACAAGATGGAGCATTACCGCCCTCTTCTGTCCTACCGCGGAACACCATCTTTATCTACTTCGAACCCCTAACCCTAACCCCTATCATACAATCCTGTATCCCTCAAATAATCTAATAGAACCCTAACACTCTCCCTATCCTCCATCCTCCAACCTCCCTCCAGACTGATCTCACCCTTCCCCATGTTCCTCCACCTGTCCCTCATCACCCTCCTCTCCACCTGCCACACGTCAGGAGTACGTGCTCTACTGACTCTTCCTCACCACAGCCCTCACACAGCCCCGTGTCGTGCCTCCCCAACACCTTCAAAGTCCCGTTCAGCCCACAGTGTCCCAGCCTCAGCCTCACCTTCACTACTTCCTCCCTCCTCTGCCCACCTCCACCCCTCCACCCTCCAGCCCGCACACTCCTCTGAACCCTATACAAGTGCCTACCCTTCTTCTCTTTGTCCCACCTTCCCTGCCACGTCCATCACCCTCTCCCTCACTACCACCTTCACCTCTGCCCTACTCACCCTCACCTTCATCTCCACCGTCCCCTTCACCAACGCCCCCTTTGCCAACTCATCCGCCTTCTCACTGATGGTGATGGCGGTGATGGCGGTGATTATTATTAGGCACTCAGCCTGAAGGCCCTATTATGAGTGCTCCACACACTCGCCACTCCAAAAGTTAATTTGACCCCTAAACGCGCTCAAAAAGTCACCAAATTTGGTACACACATTGGATGCGGCGAAAAATTAGATAATTAAAAAAAAGCAATACTCAATGCTCTACTCAATAGCGCCACCTACATACACAAAAAAACACGCTGCGCTCTGAAAGAATGTCCTACAAACATGGGACCAACACCGTTTTATTGGTCTCGTCAAGACGGACAAATCATACACAGATACCCCTGACCTCACTCTAACAGGAAGTCCACAATTTGGACACGAATGTCCAATTTAGGACAATTTTGCGCCCCGAACAAAATCGATCTCCTCCTAGGGTGTTCACGCTATCGCTTCCAAACTTTCACACATCACTCTCACAACTCTGCTCTTCAAAAATCTTTAAAAGTTTTTATCTGAATTACTGGGTTTGGATTTTACAAGCCGTCAAAGTGGGGGAGACACATTTCAGCTTCCAATGGAAGCCTATGGGGAGACGGTGTCCTCTCAGGGTTCATACTGTCAAACAAACGCTTCTCACGTCTACACCATCCATCCCACAGCTCTACCAACCACACCACTGTATTCCTGACAAAAACCCTCCAAGAACATGGTGTTCTGTGTCCCTCTGGACCAGCGTATGCTGACTTCTTCCTCTTGTCCCACTCCAGTCCTGGTGCTCCTCCTCTCTCTCCACTCTAGCACAGATCAAAGACAGAGCAGTGGGGGAGGGGTTCTTAAAGGGCCAGCTCTCAGCTCTGCTCTCACTCTAGCACAGATCAAAGACAGAGCAGTGGGGGAGGGGTTCTTAAAGGGCCAGCTCTCAGCTCTGCTCTCACTCTAGCACAGATCAAAGACAGAGCAGTGGGGAGGGGTTCTTAAAGGGCCAGCTCTCAGCTCTGCTCTCACTCTAGCACAGATCAGAGACAGAGCAGTGGGGGAGGGGTTCTTAAAGGGCCAGCTCTCAGCTCTGCTCTCACTCTAGCACAGATCAAAGACAGAGCAGTGGGGGAGGGGTTCTTAAAGGGCCAGCTCTCAGCTCTGCTCTCACTCTAGCACAGATCAGAGACAGAGCAGTGGGGGAGGGGTTCTTAAAGGGCCAGCTCTCAGCTCTGCTCTCCACTCTAGCACAGATCAGAGACAGAGCAGTGGGGGAGGGGTTCTTAAAGGGCCAGCTCTCAGCTCTGCTCTCACTCTAGCACAGATCAAAGACAGAGCAGTGGGGGAGGGGTTCTTAAAGGGCCAGCTCTCAGCTCTGCTCTCACTCTAGCACAGATCAAAGACAGAGCAGTGGGGGAGGGGTTCTTAAAGGGCCAGCTCTCAGCTCTGCTCTCACTCTAGCACAGATCA
Organism: Aulostomus chinensis; assembly: GCF_037954235.1. NCBI lineage: Eukaryota > Metazoa > Chordata > Actinopteri > Syngnathiformes > Aulostomidae > Aulostomus > Aulostomus chinensis. The sequence continues at coordinate 897,345 of NC_141325.1, forward strand.
AAGACAGAGCAGTGGGGAGGGGTTCTTAAAGGGCCAGCTCTCAGCTCTGCTCTCTCTCTAGCACAGATCAGAGACAGAGCAGTGGGGGAGGGGTTCTTAAAGGGCCAGCTCTCAGCTCTGCTCTCACTCTAGCACAGATCAGAGACAGAGCAGTGGGGGAGGGGTTCTTAAAGGGCCAGCTCTCAGCTCTGCTCTCCACTCTAGCACAGATCAGAGACAGAGCAGTGGGGGAGGGGTTCTTAAAGGGCCAGCTCTCAGCTCTGCTCTCCACTCTAGCACAGATCAGAGACAGAGCAGTGGGGGAGGGGTTCTTAAAGGGCCAGCTCTCAGCTCTGCTCTCACTCTAGCACAGATCAAAGACAGAGCAGTGGGGGAGGGGTTCTTAAAGGGCCAGCTCTCAGCTCTGCTCTCCACTCTAGCACAGATCAGAGACAGAGCAGTGGGGGAGGGGTTCTTAAAGGGCCAGCTCTCAGCTCTGCTCTCACTCTAGCACAGATCAAAGACAGAGCAGTGGGGAGGGGTTCTTAAAGGGCCAGCTCTCAGCTCTGCTCTCACTCTAGCACAGATCAAAGACAGAGCAGTGGGGAGGGGTTCTTAAAGGGCCAGCTCTCAGCTCTGCTCTCACTCTAGCACAGATCAAAGACAGAGCAGTGGGGGAGGGGTTCTTAAAGGGCCAGCTCTCAGCTCTGTTCTCACTCTAGCACAGATCAAAGACAGAGCAGTGGGGGAGGGGTTCTTAAAGGGCCAGCTCTCAGCTCTGCTCTCACTCTAGCACAGATCAGAGACAGAGCAGTGGGGGAGGGGTTCTTAAAGGGCCAGCTCTCAGCTCTGCTCTCACTCTAGCACAGATCAGAGACAGAGCAGTGGGGGAGGGGTTCTTAAAGGGCCAGCTCTCAGCTCTGCTCTCACTCTAGCACAGATCAGAGACAGAGCAGTGGGGGAGGGGTTCTTAAAGGGCCAGCTCTCAGCTCTGTTCTCACTCTAGCACAGATCAAAGACAGAGCAGTGGGGGAGGGGTTCTTAAAGGGCCAGCTCTCAGCTCTGCTCTCACTCTAGCACAGATCAAAGACAGAGCAGTGGGGGAGGGGTTCTTAAAGGGACAGCTCTCAGCTCTGCTCTCACTCTCTGATCAGACTCAGGCTTCTAACTCCTCAACTACAAGGCCTCCACACTGGACCAGGACACCCTGGGGTTCAGGCCAGGGCTCAGGCCCTATTATGTTGGCTCGTTATAATTATTGTCATTATAATGATAATAATAATCATTATCATTATTATTGTAATTATAATCATTATTATTATTTTTATGTCATCACTAAAATCAAAATATGTTCAGGCTTCACATAAAAACCACAAACAAAAACATTTGAACGTTAAAAAAGAGCAAAAAGCCCTGAAGTGGGTGGCGGCCTCCTGGTGTCAGGAACTTTCCAGGCTCCTTTTACTCTTCGTACTTCGACACTCTTGAGACTTTGAGTCCAGTTAATTCACTTCATCCTGGCTGAAGTTTTCCACAATGAAGTATTGAAGTGAAAAGTGAGCAGGTTGGTGTGGGCGGAGCTTGATGTTTGTTCATAAGATGGTGACACACAAAGTTATTACAATATTATTATAAAATTTGATGGAAAATGTCAAGAAAACTTGACTTCCATTATTGAATTGATACAAAGGTGAGGGATGATCAGGTAATACTAATACTACTACTAATACTAATACTAAATTATTGAAAGTAGTTACAAGACTTTTTGGGACGGTTGCTTTTTTAATTTTGGTGAATAATAAGGAACAGTTTTAAACAAAAACTATAAAATAGAAATAGTTCTGTAACTGGATTATCATCAAAGGTCTCAGGTTTCATGTCTTAGGAACTTCTTAAAATCAAACACTTTATTAACTTCACTCCGTGCATGCGACTGGGGACCCTCCAAGGCCCCCAACCCTCCTTTTAACCCCCCACCTAAAACTGAAAAAGAGACATTGAACTCAACATCGTCACCAGGTTCTCCTTCATGTTTCCGTCATACAGCGGCGGAACGTTTTCATTGACATCTCTGCTGCTTCCAGAACAAAGGAGATTATTGCCTCTCCTGTTGTCATGGCGACGATAATCTGACGAACTCTTGAGAACAGGATTTCTTTCACTCCAGGCACTCTTCCACAGTCACAACCACTGAGACGATCACAGCTGCCTTTTCTGCAACTGCAGCTTTGTACTGACTGCTGGTTGCGGTCACATGATTCAGGTCAAAGGTCAGCTCTGTTCCCTGGGTTTGGAGAAGGAGCCCAGCTGTTTGGTGTTGGTGTCCTTCAGCTGCTCCAGCTGCCTCTGGCCTCGCCGGTACAGATACTCGATGTGCATCACATCTGTCTTCTTGATGAGAGCGTTCTCTCGGAACTCAACGCGGATTCGGGGGATGAAGCCCGGTTTATCACGGCCAGCACGCAGGAAGTCCCGGTAGAGAGCCAGGATCTGCTTCTGCAGTTTACTGTGCCGCGACATCAGAGGCACTGAAAGTCTCAACACCAGAGATCCTCCTTCACAAAGAGAGGACGAATGCTGGACACAATCATGACAGGGGTCTGCTCGCTGATTGGTTGATGTTCACAGGTGCTGGCTGGAGGCGGAGCAACTTGAAGTGATGTCTGTTTGAAGCGCTAGAAAACACACACACACATGGTTTGTTGCAGGATAAGGAGCAGCACGCAGGAAGTACGTTGAGGTCGTCTGACCCAGCTTCCACTTCAACGTTGGCAGATTTTCACCATGGCGGCGTTTCTGAGATGAACCTAACGCAACAGCACTTCAACCATCACCAAAGAAGCCATCACACGCTGCCCGTCATCAGTGGAACTGGTCAACGCCATCACATCAGTCACGGACCCACAGCCTGCTGGCTCCAACCTGACCTACAGGATGTTTGATTCAGTGGTTCCATGCAGCAGGGGGAGAACCCCCCCCCCCCCCCTGCCAGCAGTGGGACGTGTACTGGTACTTGTAGTTTTTACGGTCGTATTTTAGTAGGGTTTCTACGATGACGCAAACACGCTCGTTCAACCCGCACAACGGACGCGAATGCGCACGAGGAGAACAAACTCACCGGCTCGCCTCTCAGACGTTCCTGCTCCAAACTGTTTCCGGTTGTTTCCTTCTCAAAACCACCGGCGGATGAATAAATGAGGTGAACGCACCACGTCACATTACCAGCTGTGTTCGCTGCCGCGAGTGACCTTTGCATGTGTTACGACACCAGCGTGAACCGGACGGACTACAAGTCATGTGACTTCCGGAGACAAACTTCACAATACTCATTTTTGGTGTGAGACATGTAAACTAAAAATGTTTAAAATACAGACTGTTGATCATTGTAATTACTTGTGGGTTCTTTTGTTAATATAAAGACTAAGTTGTTAATTGATAAACATTCAGGTAAACTGGCTTGATTGGCTCAACGCTGGTTTACAGCGGCAGATCAGAGGATAATCCATCCATCCCTCCATCCATCCATCCATCATCCCTCCATCCATCCATCCATCATCCCTCCATCCATCCACCCATCCATCCCTCCATCCATCCATCCATCCATCCCTCCCTCCATCATCCATCCATCCCTCCATGTTCCCCCTCTTCTCCTGTTGAGGGTGGTGGGGGTGGAGCCTATCCCAGCAGCCTTCCCCCTGGACAGGTCACCAGTCCATGGCAGGGCCAACACATAGAGACAGACAACCATTGGCTCTCCCAGCCACGCCTACGGTCAATTTAGAGTCTGGATTAACCTGGTCCCTCTTGATGTCTTTGGACTGTGGAGGAAGCTGGAGTACCAGAGAGAACCCAGCAGGAACAGGGAGAACATGGAGACTCACCCAGAAAGACCCCGTGCTGCAGCCGGGGCTCCACCCACAACCTTCTTGATGGGGGGCCACAGGGAGGACCACTGCTCCACCCACAACCTTCTTGCTGGGGGGCCACAGGGAGGACCACTGCTCCACCCACAACCTTCTTGGTGGGGGGCCACAGGGAGGACCACTGCTCCACCCACAACCTTCTTGGTGGGGGGCCACAGGGAGGACCACTGCTCCACCGGGCTGCTCCAATAATTCCCATTAAATTTAAATAATGACATCAGAAATAGCCTGAAAACATCATGTTGCCGTCATTTCTTACCCTCTTTGTCGCATTTGCAGAGATTATAACATACAGAGTTTGATGAAGGGAAGCGCCCCGATGCTCATCTATGTCTTTATACTGAAAATCAAGAACCGGAACGAGCCTATCACTTCCGGTTGGTTCTAAGCGTCAAATGTCAAAACAGAGCCGCAGCAGAGGGCAGAGACAGAGTTCAGGCCATAGACAGGCGTTTCTTGCCGGTCGGTTTCCGGTCCCTGAACGGGTTTCGCGGCGAGGAGGATCGGTAACGTTCCTCGACCTCCAGGTCACGTGAGCTAGCGTTAGCCGCCGTTAGCTCTTCTGATTTCCAGTTTCCCGTTTATCTCCTCAATGAGAAGAAGAAGAAAAAAACTGTTAACTGAAATCTTTTTCTTTCAGATATGCGTCACATACTTTTATCGTTGCATTTGTCGGAAGTTTAGCGAGATTTTTGTGGAAGGTGATGGGATAAATAATAATTAAAACTGATTGAACGATGAACCAGCAGATGCGTCTGTCTCACACTTGTTTGTATTCATCGCCATAGATTCTGTTGACCCTTTCACAGTCTCCCTCTTGTAGTAAACTTTCTCACTTATGATTCCAGACTGCTCCTTCCGGTCCTGGATTTTCATCACCATATTGACTTGTGTCCCCGTCATGGAGGTGACAGGGGAGGAGCAGCAGCGGCGGGTGGAGGAACAGGTGGAGCGGCTGCTGAGTGGTCAGGGGTCAGAGGTCACAGGCTGTGACATGGGCCTGGATCAGAGCAAACCAGCCACGCTGAGGAAGACCGTCACCTACATCGTCTGTGGCGTCATCTTCAACGACAAGGTACCAGAGTGCCGGCACGCCAGTTGTATAGCTGAAGGTTACATGAGGCGGATTAGAGACAATGTCATTGACTGATGGCGTTGACTGATGTCATCGATGAATGTGGAATCACCAGCGTGTAGTGGTGCTACATACAGACCCTTCCATAAACACAAGAGGACCGCCGACCCTCGGTGAGCTCAGACGGGTCTGTTCTTACGCTACGGTCCGGTCCCGGACTGCATCACCATTGTCACCAAAAAGGAGATGAAATAATCATGATTATTTAAAAAAAATCCAAGAGATTACAAACACAAAAACATGGAATGTTGATCATGCTAACCTCCGTCATGTTCTAGTGGTCATGTTTATTCCAGCGACCACTTGGACTTGAGGATTAACCAGAACAGACGTCTCTACTCACTGTGTGTGTGTGTGTGTGTGTGTGTGTGTGTGTGTGTGTCAGGAGGATGTGCTGATGGTGCAAGAGGCCAAGCAGGACTGCTACAGGCAGTGGTACCTGCCTGCAGGACGGGTGGAGGTCGGGGAGAGCCTGCAGGAGGCGCTGAGGAGGGAGGTGAGACACTCAGCAGGTCCTGAATGTGAGTCACACAGCGGCATGACCTGCTCTCAGGTCAGACTTTAAGGACATGTGTTTGTCTGCAGGTGAAGGAGGAGGCGGGGTTTGACTGTGAGCCAATCACCTTGCTGCTAATCCAGGAGCAGGGACCACAGTGGATCCGCTTCATATTCCTGGCCAAGGTCACAGGTCAGAGGTCACACTCAAACTCACTGTTCTGTTGTGTAAATAACAGCCTGTGATGTCAGGGGGATTCTTCAGTCACAGTTGCTCCGCCCTCTGGGGGGCGCCATAGCAACACAGGGCAACACAGGTCTAAAAACTTCTCTAGTCAAGTGATTCTGTTTTAAATGATTATTGAGAGTTTGACATCAGGGACACGTTCAGAGTCCAGGTGGGAATGAGTCCTCTGACCATTCTTGCTTCATCAGGCGGCAGCATGAAGACTCTGGCTGCAGCAGATCAGGAGTCTCTCCAGGCTACCTGGTGGGACAGAAGCTCCGCCCTCCCGCTGCGAGGACGAGACATCCTCCGTCTCATCGACTGTGGACTCAAGTAGGACATTAAACTGGGACTCTGTCTTGTGTTGTGGTAAAGATCAGAGTGTAGCCGAGCATGAGAGTGAAGGTGATGCTGATGCTGCCCTCAGGTACCGTCGGGATCCCTGGCATCCTGTTACAGTACCCTTGGACCTGAGCTGCCGTCACGTGCTGCAGAGACTTGTCCTGGTCTTCACCAACACCAAGGACCAGATCTGGATCCTGCTGATCAAAGGTACCAGACTGTTTTCATGGAGATGTTCAGGCTAACAGGGCAGATCTGAAGTCAGACTTACTGTGTTTTACTTCTTGGTCTTGTAGCTCCGGTGCTCCACCTCCCCACCGCGGCAGCCGTGAAGACCCACACGGTGACCTGGGCGGCCAACATGGTGGTGCAGGAGGCCATGCCGTCGGTGTACTACGACTGCAATGTCAACACTCTTGGCGTCTTCAGCTTGCAGCACAACGGCCGTCAGCACGGGAAGACGGATGGCGTGTGCTTTAACACGTTAGTGGCGCTGGAGCCCGACCACGTCCAACGTACTGAGGACGGGGAGAAGATGGAGCAGGTGTCGACCGGGCTGCCGCCTGCCGTAGAAAACCCTCGCTACATCTGGTGTAAAGTAGTGACGGAAACACTGCGGGAGAAGCTGCTGGAGAAGATGAAAAACACGTCCATGTTACCGATGCACAGCCTCTACTGAGCTGGACCACCGAGGAGCTCAGTGCCAAGACCCGGCCAGACCCGGTTAGCGGTTGTTTTGAAGAAAAGGGAACAAAACTTAAGGACTGTGATTCTGTTGGCTGGTGGTGGAGGAAGACGGATCCGGTGCAGGAAGCACAGGCGTGTTCTTCTTCAGAGAATCACAATGATTGAAGCGGTCTCGTGTTGCCATGGCAACCCTCACCCGAACCACAATTAATGGTTGAAGAAGTGCGTGTGGATGTGCTCATCAGAGCTTTGATGTGATGTCCTCCAGACAAGCTTGTGGCTCTGCTTCACGGTGCGCCATCGTGGAGCACCAGGAATTTGTCACTGACCGGATTTGCTTCATAAAAGAACCAAAAAACAGACATGAAGTGTGTAAACAATGCTACAATACTTTTGCCCAAAGAGACACACAACACAAGCAAGGAGTACAACAAAGTAAACATGATCATGTAGTATTGTAGTACACACCTGAGTAGAGTGGAGTGGTGGGCAGACATCACCTGCTGAGTCACAGATGGAGGAACGTTTGTCATGGCGCTCTTTACTTGACTGGTTATCAGCTGTGAGTGCTGGCTAACAGCTAGCAACAGCAACCATCACCTGCTCATGGCTAAAATGTTGACGTCACTGAATAATTCACCTGTTACAAGCAGCCAGAACAATGAGCGCCTAAACTCAACCACGTTAGCAGCAACAGACAGCAGCTCTACTGAGTTGTGTTGCTTTCCAAGACAGGAGAAGATGAGAAAGAGCAGGACCCTGAAGGAGGTGGAAGGACACAAACCCATGGTTTCCCGTCAGTTTGACGATTGTCAGACACCAATTTTAAAGTAAAGATTCAGCTGTTATTTCTTGTGCATTTGTGTGTTGATTCTTTTCAGGTGGCGTTGCTCTATAATAGTGACAGTGACTTGGAGGAAGTAGAAATGTCAGCTGACTAGCAGCAGTCGCTCTTCTGGTCCTCAACAAACCTTTGGTTCTGTTGACCCAAGTTCCGGTGGAGCTTTGGAGGTGCTGCGTCAAATCACTGCGCCCAGTCAGGAAAGTAGTTCCGGCTACGTGTCTGATTCTACCACTACAACGTCTCCTCATGTTAAACTGGTGTTCATCACCAAGGTTACCACAACCCTCCTGATATTAATGCAGGCAGAGACGGAGCTACGCTAACACTTCCCACCCACTACCAGTCATTGTGCTAAGCTAACACTTCCCACCCACTACCAGCCATTGTGCTAAGCTAACTAGCCTGGGTCTCAGCTCGCTAGTGGAGGGGCTCTGTCTGCTGGTCGTTCTTAGGATGATGGAGAATGAGAGACTTTCATGAAAAGTGGGCGTGTCCCTTTGACCAAGGTTGGGAGGACTGGCAGGCACCACCTAGCTAGCTAGGTTCTAGCTCCTGCACAGTCAGTTGTCATTTGTCAACCGGCAGAAATTATAGGGATGATTGACATAAATATTTGAGAATTGATCTTCCTAAATTAACTGTTTAAGTGCCAGTCTTTTAGAGGAAATATTCTGCCCTGTATGTGATTGGTCGATCGCGTCTCGGGGCCGTGTGCAGAGACAGAAGGCTGATGTTCTGAACAGTAAGCAGTGAGGTTGTTGGGTTAATAAGATGAATAAGGAACCGAACAGTTGTTTGTGTTGGCAAAAATGCAGAAATCTTTAACTGTTGCAAACGTAAGAAAGATGACAACAAATTAATACCTGTCCTTATTACTGGGCATCGTGAGGGTGGAGACACCGACACGGGCCAGCAGGCCGCCATCATCTCACTGAGTGATCAACCATTTTCTTGACCTTCTAGTGTTCTTGGAGTTACAAAGTCAAGCCTGCGATGGTGTTTGTGGTCGTATCTCATGTCAGTATTCGCTGGAAACAGGGTCCCTGCATCCGCCATCATCTTGAGTTGCAGCCACTGGTGTAACATCAGCTACTTGAAGACCCTCTGCTTGAACACGCCGGCTCCATCCCTGTCGCTCTCACGAGTCACAGTGCAGCTGCTCTGATGACACTCAGCTGCAGCTGCATTCAGAATTGTTTCAGCTCCTCAAATATGGCGGCTGGCGGATGAGCCGCGTTCAGCTCATGGTCAGCTAGATGTGGGCGGCGTGTTGGGTCTGGCTCTGGTTCAGTAGGAGCTGTGAGGGCGGAGCAGTGCTGACCTCACTCAAGGCCCTGGTTTCAGACGCTCTTTACAAGCCTGACAGGAGGAGGAGGATTTGTTACCCGGAGCACTGATCTTCTCTTAAACTTGAGTCATGAGCCAGCCCCCCCAGCTGGCCGGGAGGCTGCTACGGCGACGCCCTCATTTCAAGGTTGAGCGTTTCCTGCAACATCTGAATGCAGGAATGTCGTCAACCCACCAACATCTGGTGTGGGGTGAGGAGACCCACCTGGACGGCGTATCTAGGAGTCTGAATGCTCGTTGGTGACAGCCTGTTTGTTCATGTATGCAAACGTGATGCACTACAAGTAGAAAAACTGACAATGAGGTGTTGTGTGTTCAGCCGTCCACGCATCCCACCACCAATCCCCACCTCCCTCTCATCAACACACCATCACATGGACACCCTCGGGGTTCATACTTCATTTAATAGACATCATTTTTGATTTCTTTTTCTTAATTTTTCAGAAATTTTGACTGGAACCACTGATGGATCTGATATTTTAAGAAGATCAAACAGAATGCTAATATAGTTGTTTTTCATTAAGAGGAAGAAGTGAAAAACACAACCAAATATTTTCTTTACGTGGGGCAAACATCATGTTCCTCCCTCCGCAGAAGCCCTGAACAAGCGCGCAGCCCTGGTGAGGGAGCTGACTACGTCTTTTCTTCTTCCCTGTGATTTAAACTGATTCGTCCGCTGACTTCTCCGTCTTGGCCTTTAAGATGTAGTTGTCCTTAAGGTTCTTCAGGTGTTTGGTTTGGCTCTCCAGGCGGACCAGCCACTCCTCCCTCAGCCTGAGAACACAGACGGACGCCAAGTGTGAGTGTAAAGAATGAAATTCTATTGCAGAAAGTCTCAGGTGTCCAAAAACTAAAACAGATTAAAGATGCATATTAATCCAGACTCTAAATTGACCGTAGGCGTGGCTGGGAGAGCCAATGGTTGTCTGTCTCTATGTGCTGGCCCTGCCATGGACTGGTGACCTGTCCAGGGGGAAGGCTGCTGGGATAGGCTCCACCCCCACCACCCTCAACAGGAGAAGAGGGAGAACATGGAGGGATGGAGGGATGATGGATGGATGGAGGGATGATGGATGGATGGAGGGATAGAAGGATGAAATGAAGCGCAGAGTGAAGGCCAAAGGACCAACAAGTGCTCAGCACCTCTGGAACTCCTTCAAGACTGTTGGAGAACCGTTTCAGGGGATGACCTCATGAAGCTCAAGGAGAGAACGCCAAGAGTGAGCAGAGCAGGAGTCAGAGGGAGGCTGATTAGAAGAACCTAGAACGTAGAACCTTTTTCCTTAATTAGGTCTAAATTCTTGCTTGTGTTGTACGTCGCTTTGGACAAAAGCGACTGCGAAATGAAATTGTAGAGTTGAACCTGTTGGAGGTATATCACGCCTTTGTTTACTACTTAATTCCAGATGTGTTCATTCATAGTTTTGATGCCTTCAGTGAGAACCTACAATGTAAACACTGATGAAAATAAAGAGGAACCAGTAAATGAGGAGGCGTGGCCACACTTCTGACTGGTCATGTCTATAAATATGAATTTATATTGATATAAATACTGAAAACTGGTGATAATAATAAGCGATGATGACAACAATAACAATACTAAAGACCATCTGCCCAATTGTATGAAAGTCCAAGCAGTAAAAACAGATGTAGAACCTGAGTCAGCCACGCCAGAAGATTTGGTGGGGTCATACGCCTTTAAGGAGGTGGTGTGGTGCACAGAGCTATTTATGAGTGGGCGGACCTTGTAGCAGTGGTGTGTGGGTAGGTGGAGCTTGTAGCATCTTGCAGGCCACAGAAAGGCACTATTAGGTCTACACGCGTGTTTCGGCCCGAAATACAAATCTACTAAGTGTGTGTTCCTCAGCGCCACCTCGTGGTTATAGGAGGTGATATTTGCACAACAGTGCAGCGTCAGTCTGCTCCTTCATGTAAAGTCCAGACATCCAGGTTTCACCTCCCTCTCCCTACAGAACATACACACACACACACACACACACACAAAGGGACGGGATACTGGGCTACGCCCATCACTGCAGGTTTGGCTCGCTGTGGCGGCGCCGTGATGTCTCCTGCGGGGAGGAGTAGTGAGGAGCTGCCGTGGTGGGAGATGTTGTCAGGTCAGGAGGAGCAGTAATGCACTGCTGTGGAGGGAGATCTGATGTCATGGCGACAGCTGGGGTGTTATCACCACCACATCAGCGTTTATCTCACCATTAAACACACACCAACTTTTCTATGTGTGTGTGTGTGTGTGTGTGTGTGTGTGTGTGTGTGTGGACCAGGGCCAATCATAAAAAGATCCTGGATTAGTTGGTCTGATCTTTTCCAATCTGATCTAATAATCTATTTAAAGCATATAAATGGAATTCAGCAAGAGTCAGTGTGTCGTCTCGAGACGCCGCGGAGGTTTAACGCCTCCTCTGATGGACCTCTGGGTTCTGCCTTGTCGACCCTAATAACAAAACCATATTTCTTCTTGAACAGTTTTTATCTACACACAAATAGTTTTTACTGAATGAAAGCATGTAGGGAGGGCGGAGCTTCAATATGTTACTCTGGCCGAGTTTAGACAGGGCGGCGCTTTATAACTTCCTACTAGTAACATGTCAATAACTACAGCAAAAGAACTCGAGGACTTGCCAAGTTATTTTGTCAGTACATGCAACAGAGCGTCTGATTGGAAGAGGACCTTCCACCTGTGCAGGTGTTCGGAACTGATCCTGAGTCCATCCATCCATCCATCGTCATCTTCCGCTTATTCCTTACTAGTAAGGGTCGCGGGGGGGTGGAGCCTATCCCAGCATCTACGGGCGAGAGGCGGGGTTCACCCTGGACAGGTCGCCAGTCCATCACAGGGACGCATGTGATTGGTCAAAGCTACGGAAGCCAGAAGCCTCCCTGTCCTGACATTTCCTCCCTTGACTACACCAACAACCATTCACACTCACATTCACGCCTACGGTCAATTTAGAGAATCAATCAGCCTCGTCCCCAAATTGATGTCTTTGGACTGTGGAGGAAGCTGGGGTACCAGAGAGAACCCAGCAGGAACAGGGAGAACATGGAGACTCACCCAGAAAGATCCCGTGCCCGAGCTGGGACTTGAACCCGGAACCTTCTTGCTATGAGGCCACAGTGCTGACCACTGCACCACCGTGCAGCCCCTGATCCTGAGTCTCAGATCTGAAACGCTAATGACCTTTAAGACCCATGAATGCATTGTGTCAACAAGTGTCCTCACTAGAATAGAAGTCCTAACGTATATGTAACCTGACCCTGGCCGTCAGCTGTCCTGTTGAGGGTTCTGGATTATTCCATTTGTTCTGTCAGCTGCTGATCATCCCTCTGACCTCCGAAGAGACACAAACAAAGACAGAGAAACGGATGATGTGGGCTCGTCGAACTTTGTGATTTTAGCCATCCAGGAACTCATCGGCTGTGTCTGGCCAGTAGACATCTGGGAACAAGGGCCAGCCAGCGGATCTCTGCTCCAAGACTTCCTGTCCAGCTCCTCGTTTACGGTCTCTGGAGCAGCCTGAGATGTTTGCAGGGACTTGTTTGCCAGTTTACACTCAGTCAACAGTTCAAAACTACCACAGCGGCTTTGTAGAAATGTCAGACTCCAGTTTTCCAGCCCGCAGACAAAGTGTTGGGTCTCTTTTGTTCCACAGGGACGCATGTGATTGGTCAAAGCTACGGAAGCCAGAAGCCTCCCTGTCCTGACGTTTCCTCCCTTGACTACAGATTCTATATTTAAAAATAGGATCTGTTTAGAGAGATCAGCGAATCGTGACTCTATAGGCTAAGGATCTAGATGCTAATGTTTTTGTTAACTCTTCTTATGTTTGATGCTTCATCAGTTCAGATGAGGACCATGGAGTCGGGGAGCTCCAGTCCAGGTTCTGAGTCGGGTTCCATCATTAAAGCTCCGGTGACACCGGCGCTGGATTGTGTTGCCCCATGAAGGTGCTGATGACCTGAAGATGTTCAAACTGAAACATGTGGATGAGACGATCTGAGAGGAGCATGTTCATCAGCGAGTCAGACGCCTGCATCAGTCACCGCCGCGCGATTATCCCCTCAGAGCTCCCCAACATGTTTTTCCAGCCTCCGATCGGGTCACACACTGCGGACACAATTAGTGGGGGCTAGAGCTGAGGTTAAAGGCCGTGGGGGGTGGGGGTACATTGTAACAGATACTTGGGGATCAGCATGTACATGCGTTTGATAGGTGGGGGATTAGGGGCCAAGTGCTAGCAGGGGCGATTCGCTGTGTTTGTGGTGGGAGGTTTAGAGGGATAGAGGAGTTAGGAGGGATAGGTCTAATCGCTGGCTGTTATCTGCTTGATAATCCCATTGTAACGTAGTGAAGGAATATTGAGAGTGATGCCACAGTTTCCAGACGTGAGTAGACCAGGACAGTTTATTGTTACAATAGGAGGGTCTCTCAATGTGGGCTCTGGGGCCTGTTAGGATCCCTCAGAGTACTGTAGGGGACAAGGCTCATGACAGTAGATGCTTTTCATCAGCCACAAATTTTGATAAAGTTCAGATATTCTGACTTCAGAGCAGAATAATGTGCTTTAAAGTTTCACACCCACTCAAAGAGAAAGTTTCTTATTTTCCATCGTGCTCAGAGCCAGAAAAGAAGACAGAGCCCCTCCTCTACGAAGCTGAGACCCAGGCTAGTTAGCTTAGCCCAATGGCTGGTAGTGGGTGGGAAGTGTTAGCATCAGCTAGCTCAGGTCCAGGCTAGTTAGCTTAGCCCAATGGCTGGTAGTGGGTGGGAAGTGTTAGCATCAGCTAGCTCAGGTCCAGGCTAGTTAGCTTAGCCCAATGGCTGGTAGTGGGTAGGAAGTGTTAGCATCAGCTAGCTCAGGTCCAGGCTAGTTAGCTTAGCCCAATGGCTGGTAGTGGGTGGGAAGTGTTAGCATCAGCTAGCTCAGGTCCAGGATGCTGGTGTGTCCAGCAGGAATCCTCCTCCTCCTCATCATCAGTAGCAGCAGTCGCTCTTCTAGTCCTCAACAAACCTTTGGTTCTGTTGACCCAAGTTCCAGTGGAGCTTTGGAGGTGCTGCGTCAAATCACTGCTCCCAGTCGGGAAAGTAGTTCCGGCTACGTGTCTGATTCTACCTCTACAACGTCTCCTCACTGGACTGGCCACCTGTCCAGGTGACCCCACTTTTGGCTCACTGGCAACAGGGATAGGCTGCAGCCCTGCCGTGACCATAACCAGGATAAGCTGGTTAACGATGGTTTGGCAGATTTCCTACCCAACATTATACACTCGGTAGGTTTGACGAGGAGGCTGCTGATGTTGTTTTCGAGGTATTAGTCTGCGAAACAGATTACACTCAGTAAAACTTTATTCTGAGAAGAGATTTTGTGAGTACAGCTGTGTATGTATGTTGTTATTTTGTAGATCGAAGCGAAGTAAAATCTGGTCAACTGGACGTAAGTTTATCTTGAAGACGTTTCACCTCTCATCCGAGAGGCTTCTTCAGTTCTAGTGAAGAGTGTGGAAACTCCAGCTTATAAACCTGTGTGGGAGTGGTCAGTGCTATTGTGGTGGAAACGACCCTCCTGAGACTCACCTGGCCTCCCCAAACGACAGTCGTTGTGCGGTGTCAGGGAGTTTCAGGGGTGGTCGTTAGGGAGTTTCACCGACCACTCAGATGCTAATGGGCTGTGCTGGCAGCAGCCGTTCCACATGGGTCTTTCAGCTGAGCTCTTTGGGGAAGCTTTGAAAGGACTTGGTTGTAAATAGGAGAAAGGAAATGTCGCAGTCCACCTCCTCTGTTCAAAGATGGTTTCTCTATCCTGACGTGGATGGCTTCTTTAACTCCTCTTTCAAACCATCTGTCCTCTCTGTCCAGGATTTGGACATGGTCGTCCTGGAAGGAGTGGCTTTCCTCCTTGAGGTGGAGGAAAACTGCTGAGTCCTGTCCTCCAGAGTTGGCTCTTCTATGTTGGGCCTATTTTGTCTTCTTCTTCGTTGTATGATCACATCCTTACCCTCAATGATCTGCTTTACCATCTTAACGCTCACAACAGTCCTCCAGTGTATCACTGCTGATGTGGTATACTTAACGGTTGCGCGGTTAAAGCGCTGGACGTCTACCTGCCAGGGAGCTAACACCAGCTAATGCTAGCCAGCAGCAATCTGTTTTTTGTCTCCTTCTACTGACTACGTCAGTCTTCTCTGCTGGGATGAGGTGAGTTCAGGTTTCATCTCATTAGCGATCGTGGTGGCTGAGACCTTTAAAAGCCAGACTGGTGAGGATCGAGTGCTCCTCTGTCCTGGTATGTCCTCCCACTTGCTGAGAGACAGGACTGTTTGTAATGAGAGGATCTGTTTTTAGATGTCTATTTATCTGTCACATGTGTTCCACAACTGAAACCACATTCATTCTCAGTTTGGTCACAGACGCCACATTCATGGGGCTCCATACATCGGTGTCGTCATCCTGGACGAGGCTGGCAAGATGAGCAGCTGCTTGTCAGATTTAGTATCATAGGACTGTCAGACTCACGGGAGAAACAATCAGTCGCAGCACCAGAAGCAGACAAAAGTTTTATTAATCCAAAGTCAGGGCCGGTAGTCTTATCAGGTCTGAGTATTAAACTCAAGAGCATCATTTAATGAAGGATAAACAGCATATCTCACAGAATATGGGAGTGAAAGAGTGCTGGAATACACAAAACCAACTATATAACTGATAAGATTATGTCTTCTTATCCTAACCTTCAGCACAAGACAGGAGGTTGCTGGGATGAAGGCAATAAATGCTGGGAGATGATGTAACCGCCCTCCAGGGTAGCACGTCTGAGACAGAAGAGAAACGTTAGCAACATTTTACAAAACCACCAGAGTGACAACATCAGGAAACTCGCTGTCACAAACATCAAGTCGATGAAATCAAATGTGTCACCGACACTACCAGGCTCATCAAACACAGACAGAAGCCCCAGTGGGCATGCGACCATGCAGGAGGTACTTGTGGTTATAGTACTCTTTAGTCTGGGTTTAGTCTGAGTTAAAGTACTAGCTATAAAACTGATGAAGTTCAGAGTTGTTCTCCAAACCTTTGAGTATAACCTAGGTGTTAACAGCCTGGTAACTGTAATGACCAGGAGGATTTTTACCTGGTAACCTGATTACTGCTAATCAATGACGGCAAAGACAATAACGAGGGAAAATAACGTTAGCTAGAAGTTGACCTGGTTGGTTAGTCGAGAGGTGTGTTTCTACCTGAGATTTACAACAATACGGCAACACAGAGTCCGACTACACCAAGGTAGTGTAACTGTAGCCTGACTAGCGTTACACATTAACTTTGTTCAATGTTACGCTTTATTATCAACCAACTTACCTCTGATGCAGGAAGGAACGTTAGCTGTGAGTCCACTGACTCCGAACACACACCGGCTGCTGCTGCTTCGGAGTCAAGGAACGCGGAGGGGAGGAAGGATTCACGTGAACGCCAGTGCGCATGTTCCAGTCTTCTGCGTGGCCCACAGGGCATGTGCACCTCACATTTCCTGTATTTAGGCCAAAGAGCAAGTGCCTTTCTCCACACCTGGAAAACAAGAACTTTGTGCTTCACGCATCACTGACCAGCTTTTTAAGGAATGAATAAAGGCCCCGCTGCATCCACTTCTCTATACACATCCATGTTAATGGTTCCTCCACCAACAGGAAGTGGTCATCTCCTGGTTCCTCCACCAACAGGAAGGGGTCATCTCCTGGTTCCTCCTTCAGCAGCCAATAGGATCGCTCCATGTGATTGTGGTGATTGAATCAGTAAATCAGTTCTGGTGAACAAAAGTTGATGATCTTCCAGGTTTAGTTCATCAAGATCATCTTCACTAATGAACCGTCTGATGATGCTGGAAGCCTGGATGCTACAGTTAGCAGTGCTAAGCTAAAGTTAGCCTAGGGAGGAACTACACCAGGGTCACATGACTTCAAGGTCACCACCACTAAGCTTCAGGCTACTTGTGTTTCCCCCTGATGACCTTTAACATCCACCGGTCTGGTATTACTGGTGGATCTGACGTAGAACTGAACCTCCACCATCCAGCGGTCTGGTGTTTACTGGTGGATCTGATGTAGAACTGAACCTCCACCATCCACCAGTCTGGTGTTTACTGGTGGATCTGATGTAGAACTGAACCTCCACCATCCACCGGTCTGGTGTTTACTGGTGGATCTGATGTAGAACTGAACCTCCACCATCCACCGGTCTGGTGTTTACTGGTGGATCTGATGTAGAACTGAACCTCCACCATCCACCAGTCTGGTGTTTACTGGTGGATCTGATGTAGAACTGAACCTCCACCATCCACCAGTCTGGTGTTTACTGGTGGATCTGATGTAGAACTGAACCTCCACCATCCACCAGTCTGCTGTTTACTGGTGGATCTGATGTAGAACTGAACCTCCACCATCCACCGGTCTGGTGTTTACTGGTGGATCTGATGTAGAACTGAACCTGCTGATATCTCATGCTGCTGAAAACCAGAGACCAGATTTTTCTCTCACTTCGAGAACCCAATGTTCCACTAGGAGAACTTGTGGACAGGTTGTATGACTGGTTCCTGTGCTGTTCTATGTGTGCCAATCGAAGCTCAGGGTTCAAGGTTGGTGGATGATTTCTTGTTCTCCAGAACCAACATTTGCATTTCTACTGAAACCTTCACTCACTCTGCAACATGTCATGAACATGCTAGTGCTACCACGTGCTGATGCTAATCGTGCCAGCGTCTCTGCTGCTCTGGTGCCTGATTACATCTTGTGCGTTTGTGTCCTGGAAGTGTGAGCAGCATTGACGCCGTTGTGTGAGCTCACTCACTTGTTGAGAGCGCTGCTGTTCACGCGCTGCTCCTCGCTCTCGGCGTGGTGACAGTGAGCATTGATCCTGTTCTCCCAGAACTTCTTGATGTGCTGTCTGTCGTGGATCAGAGCCAGACTCATCTGCACAACACAAACTCTTACTGAGTCTGCCAGAGTTGTACTTCATTCACCATCGCTGTCAAAGTCTCAGAGTGACATTTCACCCAAAAAGCATCTGTTAAAAGGTCTGATGGAAGGTGGGGGGAGGTTCGGCCGCCACACAGCGCCACCATGTTTTGGCTGGACTCTCCCTTTATGTAACACTTAAGTTTTTCCATCCACGTTTGCAGGAATGTAACTTGGTAACATGAACTCCACTGATAAATGGTTAGTAGACACATTAGTTAACTGTAACTAAACATTCACCAACCGTCACTGCTGTACCCTCATTGTTAGTCCTGCTCTGCCTCTCTCTCTCCGTAGAAATGACAACTTGGTTATAGGAAAATCAAATCCAACATTTTGTTCCACTACATCAGAACCAGTTGCAAAGTAAACTTAATAAAACTGTATTTTTATTCATAAATAATACTGAAAAAAACACTAGTATACATAATATCATAGTACTATCAGAGTTGTGAGTAGTGATCTTTGAAAACATAGTCGTTGTCGATGAACCAATCGTTCCGGTGAACCTGAAGTCTTCTTTGAACTCTGGTAATTAAACACAGGATGAACGTCACCAGACGAGTGAGGACGACCGGCAGGAACCTGACAGCCACTGACTCTCAGCTGCATTATTGTTCTTAGACAGATCAGAAGCAAAAGTCACCAACCTTTGTGGAGCTTCAGCTGTGCGTCCGTCAGCCTGGGTGGATGAGACTGAGTGAGGGGGAGAGAGAGAGAGTGTGTGTGTGTGTGTGTGTGTGTCTAGCAGGTAGTCCTCATGCTGTGGGGACGTGCATGTGTTTACTCAGTGCTTTGTGAGGACTCGACTACCAGCGGGCCTCGTTAAACCAGCCAGGAATGTTGACGTTTCAAGTCGTCTCCAGGACATGTGAGTAATGTCCTCAGAAATCATGAAAGCACAACTGTGTGTGTGGCCTATGATCCGACACATCTTTCTGTCTTTGTGAGTCCTTTTCTAGTCACGACTGGGGACGTGGTCAGGTAGTCAGACCCGTGTGCTCTTGGTGGGAGAAAGTATCTACACACACTGGCTGAAGTGAAACACCGCCGGCAGGTGTGAGTGGGTGGTGACCGCATGTGTCTGACACACCTGGAGGCTGGCCTGGTGTCCAGGTCTTAGGCAGGTGTTAATTCATACAACACGCTGGCATTTGCTTCTGAGCAGCAGCATCATTCCTGCTCCGACCTCCAAACAACTGGATTAGACGGTAGAAACAGAAGTTTCACGCCCACCAGAAAACAACGTGCTCATGAGCTTCACGATGTCACGGCGCCGTCAGCAGCACTGGACTCTTCCTTCGGACAGAGCAGCAGAGAACCACGCCGGCCAAGCTGGATACTTCCTGTTAGCTCTCTGCTAACAAATGAGGATCAATAAATTTATGTTGTCAGACCAAAGAGTGAAACTTGCAAGAAGGTTGGGGGGGGGGGGGGGGCGGTATTTTAGGGCCTTCATGTGACCGATGAGGGAGGGGCATAAAATAGAAGAAAGTTTCATTGGATGCACAATTAGCAGACGGACCTCCTTCTTTGAATTTGGCACTGAGGACGCGCTCAGTCCCAGGTTCTGATTTATTTGTTGATTCACTTGAGCAGAAATACAAGTCTGACCTGATGTCTGGCGGGGGGACAGACCCCCCCCCCCCCCCCCGGCTCCTCCTCCCTGGCTGTTTGTGCCAGGATGAAACTGGTCTGCTGGACAGACGCTGGGAGATGGAGGCAGAATGAATGACAGAGTGAAACAGAGGATGGAGGCAGCTTAGAGGTGTGAATGAACATATTTATAGATTCAGATTTGTGTTACTCAGCGTCCCCGAAGCCTCATTGGCTAAAAGCATGTTTGGCGCCACAGAGCAACATTTCCAGTTAAGCCTGGTGTGAAACTCCAGGGGCAGGACATGCAAGCACGCCGGCGCACCACTCTCATCCAGACTCAAATGTCTCAGCAACCATTACATGGATTTCCATGAAATACTCATGATCCCCAGGAGGAGGCCCTCTGACATCCCTCTGGCGCCACCCTGAGGTTGACCTCACCAAAGGTGGATGGGTTTGTTGTTAGTGATTTCCCATCAGCCTCAGCTGTGGTGTCCTGCTCAATAGCAACATGCTAAACACAAAGCCGTTAGTCCACAGGTGTCAACCTGGTCC
>NC_141325.1:920000-965000 GCF_037954235.1 Aulostomus chinensis
CTCTTCTATACGATAATGATCTGTGCTCTGATCTCTTCTATACGATAATGATCTGTGCTCTGATGATCTCTTCTATACGATAATGATCTGTGCTCTGATCTCTTCTATACGATAATGATCTGTGCTCTGATCTCTTCTATACGATAATGATCTGTGCTCTGATGATCTCTTCTATACGATAATGATCTGTGCTCTGATGATCTCTTCTATACGATAATGATCTGTGCTCTGATGATCTCTTCTATACGATAATGATCTGTGCTCTGATCTCTTCTACACGATAATGATCTGTGCTCTGATGATCTCTTCTATACGATACTGATCTGTGCTCTGATGATCTCTTCTATACGATAATGATCTGTGCTCTGATCTCTTCTATACGATAATGATCTGTGCTCTGATCTCTTCTACACGATAATGATCTGTGCTCTGATCTCTTCTACACGATAATGATCTGTGCTCTGATCTCTTCTACACGATAATGATCTGTGCTCTGATGATCTCTTCTATACGATACTGATCTGTGCTCTGATGATCTCTTCTATACGATAATGATCTGTGCTCTGATCTCTTCTATACGATAATGATCTGTGCTCTGATGATCTCTTCTATACGATACTGATCTGTGCTCTGATGATCTCTTCTATACGATAATGATCTGTGCTCTGATCTCTTCTATACGATAATGATCTGTGCTCTGATGATCTCTTCTATACGACAATGATCTGTGCTCTGATGATCTCTTCTATACGATAATGATCTGTGCTCTGATGATCTCTTCTATACGATAATGATCTGTGCTCTGATGATCCCTTCTACACGATAATGATCTGTGCTCTGATCTCTTCTATACGATAATGATCTGTGCTCTGATCTCTTCTACACGATAATGATCTGTGCTCTGATGATCTCTTCTATACGATAATGATCTGTGCTCTGATGATCTCTTCTATACGATAATGATCTGTGCTCTGATGATCTCTTCTACACGATTATGATCTGTGCTCTGATGATCTCTTCTACACAATTATGATCTGTGCTCTGATCTCTTCTATACGATAATGATCTGTGCTCTGATGATCTCTTCTATACGATAATGATCTGTGCTCTGATGATCCCTTCTATACGATAATGATCTGTGCTCTTATGTATACTCTTATGAATCTATATACTGAGGATCTATATTATCTATACGAGATATCTAACTATCTCATCTATGACGTGATAATCTATACTCTGATGATCATGCTCTGATTCATATGCTGATGATCTAATCTATACCCTGATGAATCTATACTCTGATCTATATGCTGATCATCTATACTCAGATGATCTGCTCAATACTTTGAACTATATGTGATGATCTGATCTGTACTATGTTGATCTATGTTCTTATGCTCAAGACACTGATAATCTATACTCCGTTGATGTCACCTATATTCCGATCTACACGGAGTATCTGTATTCTGATGATTGATAATCCCTGATCTATGCTCTGATGATCTATATTCTCATGATCTATTTCTTGTCTATACTCAGATTGTCTGATCTATACTATGATGACCTGTACTCCGATATATAATCTCTGATCTGTACAATGTTGATCTACACTCTGATGATCGATACTCCCTGATCTAGACTCCGATGATCTGTATTCCTACGATCAATATGTTCATAATCCAAACACCAGTGATCTGATCTATACTCTGATGATCTATATTTTCTTGATCATATTCTGATCTATACTCAAATTATCTGATCTATACTGTGATGATCTGTACTCTGATGATTGATACGCCCTGATCTATACTCTGATGATCTGTATTCCTATGATCAATATGTTTATAATCCATACACCAATGATCTGATCTATACTCTACTGATCTGTTCTTGAATGATCTATACTCTGATCTACATTCTCATGATCCATATTCTTGTCTATACTCTGATCTATACTCAGACTATCTGATCTATACTATGATGATCTGTACTGATTGGTACTCTGATCTGATCTATACTATGTTGATCTACCCTCTGATCGATGCTCTTATGATCAATACTGAATCTATGTCCTGATCATAATCAGTGATCTATATTCTAATCCGTAGTATGTTGATAACCTCTCTGATCAATGATCTGTCACATACTCTTATGATCGGTATTCTGATCTATACTCGTATGAATCTATACGCTGATGATCTGATCTATATCACCTATACATAAATTATCTGATCTATATGCTTGTGGGTTTAGTTGATCTTTTGCTCTATAATTTGATGATCCATATTCCTGTGATCTACACTATTTATACTCATATTTTCTTATCTATACCCTGATGATCTCTGCTTTTATGATCTATATGCTGATGATCTATATTATCTATACTCTGATGATCTGTACTCTGGTCTATATGCTTATGGGCTATACTCAGATTATCTGCTCTATACTTTGATGAGCTATACTGTGATGATTGGTACTATGTTGATCTACACTGTGAAGATCTATGATCTTATGATCAATATACTGATAATCTATACTCCCTTGATGTCACCTATACTCCGATCTACACTGTGAGGATCTGTACTCTGATGATCGATACTCCCTGATCTACACTCTAATGATGTATACTCCAGTCTATGTTCTCACGATCCATATTCTTATCAATACTCAGATTATCTGATCTATACTATGATGATCTGTAATCTGATATACAATCTCTGATCTGTACTGATTGGGTACTCTGATGATCTCATCTCTACTATGTTGTTCTGCCCTCTGACCAATGCTCTTACGATCAATACACTGATAATCAATATCCTTAAATGATCTGTACTCTGATCTATATTCTTTTCTAGACTATGATCTATGCTCTTATGATCCATACTGAATCTATGTCCTGATGATATGATCTATACACTGATCTGTCCTCTGATCTGCGGCATGTTGATCTACACTCTGAAGATCTATGTTCTTATGATCAATACACTGATAATCTATTCTCCGTTGATGTCACCTATATTCTGATCTACACTGTGAGGATCCCTACTTTTTTTTTTCCAATTCTCACTGATCTATGTTCTGATGATCTGTATTCCTATGATTAATATGTTCATAATCCATACTCCAATGATCTGATCTATACTCTGATGATCTGGACTCCTAATATATATAAAATCTCTGATCGGTACTGATCTGTACTATGTTGATCTACACTCAATGATCTATGTTCTTATGATCAATACACTGAAAATCTATACTCCAATGATCTGATCTATACTCTGATCTTCTATAGGTTAATGATCAATGCTCTTATGATCAATACACTGATAATCTATGTCCCGATGATCTGGTCCGTGCGCTGATGATCATACTCTGATGACCTGTGCTACGATCTATAATCGCCGATCTATATTCTGATCTGTAGTATGTTGATCTACACTCCGATCTGTTCTTATAATCAATACCCTGATAATCTATACTCAGAGGATCGGACATATACTTTGATGAGCTTTACTCTGAAACTATATTGTGATGATCTGATCAGTAGTCTGATGATCCATAATTGAGCTATGATTTGATTATCTTATCTATGCTCAAACACTGAGATCTATGTGATGATGATCTATATTATAATGTGTACTCTGATCTATAATCACTGATCTATACCCTGATGATCTACATTCTTATCTACTCTTTGATCTATACTCAAATTATCTGCTCTGTACCCTGATATTCTATAGTCCAGTGATCTGATCTATACTCTGATCTTCTATAGGCTGATGATCAATGCTTTGATCTATACTGTGATTATCTAATATGATCATCAAAACATTGGTCATCAGTGTATTTTTCTATACTCTGACCTGATCATGCTCTGATGACTCATCAATACCCTGCCCCCTCATCAGAACCCCAATTGCTCAATACTCCCCGATTGCTCATCAATGCCCCCCTGAATGCTCATCAATACTCCCCGATTGCTCATCAATGCCCCCTGAATGCTCATCAATACTCCCCGATTGCTCATCAATGCCCCCTGAATGCTCATCAATACTCCCCGATTGCTCATCAATGCCCCCTGAATGCTCATCAATACTCCCCGATTGCTCATCAATGCCCCCTGAATGCTCATCAATACTCCCCGATTGCTCATCAGTACCCCCCCGATTGCTCATCAGTACCCCCCGATTGCTCATCAGTACCCCCCGATTGCTCATCAATGCCCCCTGAATGTTCATCAATGCCCCCTGAATGCTCATCAATGCCCCCCGATTGCTCATCAATACTCCCCGATTGCTCATCAATGCCCCCCGATTGCTCATCAATGCCCCCTGAATGTTCATCAATGCCCCCTGAATGCTCATCAATGCCCCCTGAATGCTCATCAATGCCCCCTGAATGCTCATCAGTACCTCCCCGATTGCTCATCAATGCCCCCCTGATCGCTCATCAATACTCCCCGATTGCTCATCAATGCCCCCCTGATCGCTCATCAATGCCCCCTGAATGCTCATCAATACTCCCCGATTGCTCATCAATGCCCCCTGAATGCTCATCAATACTCCCCGATTGCTCATCAATGCCCCCTGAATGCTCATCAATACTCCCCGATTGCTCATCAATGCCCCCTGAATGCTCATCAATACTCCCCGATTGCTCATCAATGCCCCCTGAATGCTCATCAATACTCCCCGATTGCTCATCAATGCCCCCTGAATGCTCATCAATACTCCCCAATTGCTCATCAATACTCCCCGATTGCTCATCAATGCCCCCTGAATGCTCATCAATGCCCCCTGAATGCTCATCAATACTCCCCAATTGCTCATCAATGCCCCCCGATTGCTCATCAATGCCCCCTGAATGTTCATCAATGCCCCCTGAATGGTCATCAATGCCCCCTGAATGCTCATCAGTACCTCCCCGATTGCTCATCAATACTCCCCGATTGCTCATCAATGCCCCCCTGATCGCTCATCAATACTCCCCGATTGCTCATCAATGCCCCCCTGATCGCTCATCAATACTCCCCGATTGCTCATCAATGCCCCCCTGATCGCTCATCAATACTCCCCGATTGCTCATCAATGCCCCCCTGATCTCTCATCAATGCCCCCTGAATGCTCATCAATACTCCCCGATTGCTCATCAATGCCCCCTGAATGCTCATCAATACTCCCCGATTGCTCATCAATGCCCCCCTGATCGCTCATCAATGCCCCCTGAATGCTAATCAATACTCCCCGATTGCTCATCAATACTCCCCGATTGCTCATCAATGCCCGCCTGATCGCTCATCAATACTCCCCGATTGCTCAATGCCCCCTGAATGCTCATCAATACTCCCCGATTGCTCAATGCCCCCTGAATGCTCATCAATACTCCCCGATTGCTCAATGCCCCCTGAATGCTCATCAATACTCCCCGATTGCTCAATGCCCCCTGAATGCTCATCAATACTCCCCGATTGCTCATCAATGCCCCCCGATTGCTCATCAATGCCCCCTGAATGTTCATCAATGCCCCCCTGAATGCTCATCAATGCCCCCCGATTGCTCATCAGTACCTCCCCAATTGCTCATCAATGCCCCCCGATTGCTCATCAATGCCCCCTGAATGTTCATCAATGCCCCCCTGAATGCTCATCAATGCCCCCCGATTGCTCATCAATGCCCCCCGATTGCTCATCAGTACCTCCCCGATTGCTCATCAATGCCCCCCTGAATGCTCATCAATGCCCCCTGAATGCTCATCAATGCCCCCTGAATGCTCATCAATGCCCCCTGAATGCTCATCAATGCCCCCTGAATGCTCATCAATGCCCCCTGAATGCTCATCAATACTCCCCGATTGCTCATCAATGACCCCCGTATGCTCATCAATACTCCCCGATTGCTCACCAATGCCCCCTGAATGCTCATCAATGCCCCCCGATTGCTCATCAATGCCCCCCTGATCGCTGTCCTCTACCTCCAGTGCTGTCCAGTTTCTTGTCTTACAGGACGACTCCTTGTCTGTTGACTCCACTCTAGGCTTCCATCACCGCCCAGGGGAGTTCCTCAGCTCCACCGCTAGGCTGCTCTGAGAAAGTCAGGTGAGTTCCTGTGACATCACTACGTCTTCACATCGAAGATTCATATCGCAATCCCATATAGTAACATTTGTGTTTACGCAGGTACTGTGACATCATCCTTCACACCAGCATAGCATGGTGGTTGTTGTCAGGATCAGCTGGCAGAGTTCAGGGTGGGGACTTGAACCGCTCATCCTTCCGGACAATTAAGAACTAAAAACAGCAATTAATATTTACCTGCAATCAGAGACAACAACAGGAAGTAGTACTGTCTCCTTACTTCCTGAAAGCTGACCTCACCTGAGAAACATTCAGAAATGATGGCGTTATCATTCATTATTTCACTCTCGCGTGGTTTCGAAGTTTCATCACTCGAGCAGCAGAACGGGACGTTCTCCCAGACGCGGGGAGAACGTCTGGGCGGGTTCTCTCCAGGTACCCAGGCGTCCTCTCGCACACCAAAAACATGCTCGTTAGGTTAACTAATGAAAGTGAACTCTGTGGTGGGGGGGGCTGAAACATGACCCTGCCTCTCAGTGACAGAAGAGTTAGGCTCCACCCTCACAACCCTGGAACAGGATGGATGTAGAGGTTGAATATTTAGAATGCTTAAAAACCTTCAAGCGTGTGGTTTAGCAACACGCTCCAGACTGAGGTTGGCTCTCCGCCGCCTCCTGGCGGTTCGGATTAACTGTAGATGCTTATGGGAGAAGTTTCCCTGAATTATTCCTGCCAGGAAAGTCTTTGCATGTAAATCTGCAGATGTGTCGGTGTACCTGGGAACCGTCCAGCACACCTGAACCACTAACGGTCCACGTGGACCATCGTGTGTTTCAGTGAAGCCCTCCGTGCTGCTGTGCTCCAAGGATCCGCCTCCTGGTCACCGTCCCGCCATGCTGGTCTGCAGCATCTACGACTTCTATCCCAATCCCATCAAAGTCAGCTGGTTCAGAGACGGACAGGAAGTCACCTCTGGGATCACCTCCACCGATGAGTGGGCCAACGCCGACCGGTACTTCCAGATCCACTCTCACCTGGTGTACACAACCAGTTTCAGGTTCAGGTCTCAACAAGAGTCTTGTGTTTGTGTTGCAGGGCTGGAGAGAAGCTCTCCTCTCTGGTGGAACACGCCAGCCTGACAGAGCCTCTCTACACGGACTGGGGTAAACACCTGTCAACCTGTCTGCCTTCCTGTCTGTCTCTCACCGGTCCACCAGACCTGTCCATGCCCGAGTCTGAGAGAAACAAAATTGCCATTGGAGCTTCAGGACTGGTTCTGGGTCTCATCTTGTCTCTAGCTGGATTCAACAACAAGAGGAAGGCCAGAGGTCAGACTCGGACACTCCCAAACCAGATCAAAACTAGTCCACAATGCCAGGCTCAGTCCAGTTGACAGCAGTTTGGGTTCCAGATGACCAATCAAAACCTTGAAATTCGAGGTTCAAAATCATGTGACAGTGAAGTTGAAGGAAGTAAAGAACCAAACGGGCTGATCCCAGGACCTACAGCAAAGCGGATCAGACTGAAGACTTCATTCCTTCCCTTCTAGAACCAGGCCTGAACCTGGTCCCACTGCTTTTTTAGTTTAGTCCAGTCCAGTTTAGACCAGCTTTCATGGTGTGTGTGTCTTGTTGACCCTGTTCCTCTCTCTTGTTCTTTAAGCAGGACGGACTCTGGTTCCCACCAGCTAAACCTGATCCTGGTCCTGGAGCTTAAGCCTGTGTGATGTGTTAGAAGGACTAAACACTCCGACCTTGCTTCTCTGAATCTCAACTGATCCAGGACCATCAGGTCCAGGTCTACAACTGGTACAATCCAGTTCTGACTAACAGTCCTTCAAGTTCATGTTGAGGTGGAGACCTGGATCCGCTGTATTGATCTTGATTGGGATTTCTACCCTCAATAAAGACTTATGGACTCTCATCGTGTTTTTATTTACATCGACGCCCATCAACAGGAAGTCTTCCATCTAGGACCAAAAACCAGAGGCAACACGAGTCCTCCGGGCCAGCAGGGGGCGGGACTTGACCCAGCAGCCGCTAAGGTGAGAAAGCACTTGCTGCTATGGGGAAAAACAGTTCCCCTGATCCTCAAAACCTTCACTTTTAGAGAACCTGCACTGGGGGGAAAGAAACGGTCAAATGACTGGCAGCAGCGGCCGCCAAACAAACCGTAAAATTTCATTTAAAGTCTAACAATAAAAAACATTATTTTCCATATTTTTCTTAAACTGAGTAATGAGGCAGCAAATTAAACCCTTAATTTACAGATTTCCCCTCAGTTTTGATGCCAGAAAACATTCAATTAAGTGATAATGCTTTGAATTCAGCAGAGAGACAGTTATTTTACAGAATTGTTCTATTTTTTCAATGGTAAAAAGTTCAATTGAGTGATAATGCAGCAAATTAAGCAGAGCAACCCTTATTTCACAGATTATTCCTAAACTTATATGTAAAAAAAAAAGTCATTCAATTGTGATACTGGTTCTTTTTAGGGTTTTTGGGGGGTACACTTTAATGGTAAAAGTTAGAAGTGATTATGGAAGCAGGGTCAGCAGAGTTTTCACTGAAGTTTCTTCTCCAAATGTTGAAATTATAAAAATGTTTTAGCATGAAGTTCAAAAGAGTGAGTGACTGCTGACTTCCAATACATTAAATCATTAAATGAAACTTCAATAAAACACGAACAAGCACCAGATTATAAATTAAAAGGACAGTGAAAACAGACTAAAATCATCAAAAATTGGTAATTTGACGGTAGAAGTGTAATCTATACAGTTTTATTTGTGAATGGAGTACAAAAACGAAGTCAGCTGAGTCGTTGCATCTGGAGAGGAAAACAAAGACGCTCTTAGTATTAAGCAGCCTGTCGTGATCATCAATGAATCGATTAACCGCACGATAAATAAACGACCTCGATCATTTCGCCTGCCTCGACGTATCGACGTGCACGCGTGTTTGTTTTCCTCCTCTCTGTGCGTCTGTCAGCGCCTGAGCCGAGGAAACCCTCCTGTCAGTCATTCAATCTTTGTCCCAGTGGGGGGAGGCGGGGCCACTAGCGCGTGTCATGCGGAGCAACAGGGAAGCAAACGCGAACACGAAGGAAGGCATGGAAGTGATGGGGGTGAGTCCGTCATTGGCTGGTAAGCAGAGGAAGGCAGGGACGCTGCACTCATCAACCCTTGGTTTCTCCTTTATTTAAAGGAATGTTGAATATTCGTGAGGAATTAAAGTTTATTGCTTTGATGCCGTTAATTAAAACAAGGGTCTCAGAATGTTGACGACAATAACATCGTTCATCAGCAACAATTTGTAGGACCGTTATGGTCCAGCAGAGGTCATCGTGACAGGCCTGCTCTGCGTTCACTGGCAAGTTCATGAAAATACAGGATTTCTTCTTCCTGGAGTAAATCCAACTGGTATTCAGGTCATGTGACCATCATGTGACCACTGAGGTGCACAGCATCGCTTCATCGTCTTGATGTCTGGGCGACGCTCCCAAACGTCCAGAGCAGGGGTCACCAACATGGGGCCGCGGGCACCAGGTACCCCCCCCCCCCCGACCTGTAAGGATTTTTCTGTTGCTACTCATTTTTTAACCACATTTGCATTCATATAGATTTGACAGTGACATTATCACAAAAAAAAGAGTTAAAACATGTAAAGTTTAGGTAATTTAGATGAACTCTGACCTTTGCCACAGTCAGGACCCAGGAAGTCGTTCTCAAGGTCAAAAAGTTGGTGCCCCCTGATCTGGACGATGGAGTGAAGATGCAAACAGAGACCAACAATGGGAGGTCCCGGTTTGTCGTCAGACGAGGCCTGGACAGGAGAACTGATGTCTACTGGGGACTCGCGCATGAAGCCAAGAGCAGTAACACACAGAGCCGCACCACCCATCGTCTAGGAGACAAACGTCAGATGACAGGTCAGCAGCAGCAAATTAACTCAACATGTCTTACAATATCAAGGGTAGCCCACAAACACTGCTCAGCAATCCACCAATCAAAATCCTCAATCAGTTGGCCAAAGCAGGCCACGCCCCTGCACGCGGGGCAGGTCACCTGCTGCTGCTACCAACATTGGAGATGAGCAACAAAGAGAAAATTGTTGAAATACAAGACTTGCAGCATAAAATTGAGTGGTTTTAAAGTCTTCTGGTGAAAATTCCTGTATTTTTCATGTTGTGATAAAAACATCGCAGGGTCAAACCTGCAAGGGGATTTGTCTTTGGTGGAGAAAAGGCATGAGAAGAACATTGAAAACTGAACCTGACTGGACGGACCTCATGACCTCATGACCTCATGACCTCATGACCTCATGACCTCACGACCGGTGAACAAGTGTGACATCAGAAACTGCACACCACCAGTTTAGTAGATGCGTTTTCTGTTGCTTGGCCACAACCAACCAGAGAACCACAACCAACCAGAGAACCACAACCAACCAGAGAACCACAACCAACCAGAGAACCACAACCAACCAGAGAACCACAACCAACCAGAGAACCACAACCAACCAGAGAACCACAACGCCTCTGAATGGAGGAAACTATGAAGCTCCTTCTGTGGAGACACATCCATCCATATATACGTGTGTAGCTGTACATTCGTGTGTATTTCCAGTGTGTAGCTGTACATTCGTGTGTATTTCCAGTGTGTAGCTGTACATTCGTGTGTATTTCCAGTGTGTAGCTGTACATTCGTGTGTATTTCCAGTGTGTAGCTGTACATTCGTGTGTATTTCCAGTGTGTAGCTGTACATTTGTGTGTATTTCCAGTGTGTAGCTGTACATTCGTGTGTATTTCCAGTGTGTAGCTGTACATTCGTGTGTATTTCCAGTGTGTAGCTGTACATTCGTGTGTATTTCCAGTGTGTAGCTGTACATTCGTGTGTATTTCCAGTGTGTAGCTGTACATTCGTGTGTATTTCCAGTGTGTAGCTGTACATTCGTGTGTATTTCCAGTGTGTAGCTGTACATTCGTGTGTATTTCCAGTGTGTAGCTGTACATTCGTGTGTATTTCCAGTGTGTAGCTGTACATTCGTGTGTATTTCCAGTGTGTAGCTGTACATTTGTGTGTATTTCCAGTGTGTAGCTGTACATTCGTGTGTATTTCCAGTGTGTAGCTGTACATTCGTGTGTATTTCCAGTGTGTAGCTGTACATTTGTGTGTATTTCCAGTGTGTAGCTGTACATTCGTGTGTATTTCAGCACCAAACTTTATTTGGTGCTCTACCCATAAAAGTGATGACTTCAGCATGTTTTTGAAGACATCTCTGGTTTCCCTTCAGCTGTGTGGGCACATTACTTTGAAAAAGTAATTAATTATAATTACTAGTTACTTCTCCCAAAAAGTAACAATTGTGTTACTTTTTTTCCTTTTAAGTTTAAAAATGTCAAAGAAGGGCGGCCCGGTGGATCAGTGGTCCTCCCTGTGGCCCCCAGCAAGAAGGTTGTGGGTGGAGCAGTGGTCCTCCCTGTGGCCCCCAGCAAGAAGGTTGTGGGTGGAGCAGTGGTCCTCCCTGTGCCCCCCATCAAGAAGGTTGTGGGTGGAGCCCCGGCTGCAGCACGGGGTCTTTCTGGGTGAGTCTCCATGTTCTCCCTGTTCCTGCTGGGTTCTCTCTGGTACTCCAGCTTCCTCCACAGTCCAAAGACATCAAGAGGGACCAGGTTAATCCAGACTCTAAATTGACCGTAGGCGTGGCTGGGAGAGCCAATGGTTGTCTGTCTCTATGTGTTGGCCCTGCCATGGACTGGTGACCTGTCCAGGGGGAAGGCTGCTGGGATAGGCTCCACCCCACCACCCTCAACAGGAGGAGAGGGGGAAGATGGAGGGAAATGTCAAAGAATTTGGATTATGATGATGATGATTATTATTATTATTATGATTCTTAAAATCCAGCCGTGGCTCCTGTCCCTCTTTGCTAGCGGAGCTCCCGTTAGCAGCTCCTGTTTCTGTCACCATTAACGGTGTCAGCGGTGTTTCTGGCCTCTAGTTTAGGAGAAGCCTGGGCCATCCAGAGGCACTTCACTAAATTGGAGTTGCTGACACTGGACGCTGACGGCCTCTCTGCTCTGGGACGACGTCACCTTCACTCGACACCAGAATACCAGAAGCTTTTATTCTTCCAGCCCAGGGTGAGATTCATGCACACTCACTGGCCCGCAGCTCCCACAGCTCGTCAGCATCGTTACTGGCTGACTGTAAGAACGGCACATCAGAATTAAACAAAGCACACATCTGATTGTGTCTGAACGCTAAACTTGAGCAGGCCGTTGTCCAAATGGAGGCAGAGAGAGGGAGGCATCGCAGGGCAGCTGTTCCTGGGGGGGTTAGGCTGCAGCCAGGGCCTCAGCGCTGACACCCGAGGAGGTGGAGGGTGGCGAGGAGATGAGGGAGGTCAGGAGCATGAGAGGGAGGAGGAGAGTGCGTGGAGTTTGCGTCAGCAACGCGGGTGGAGTTCTCCTGGAGGGTAAAGAGTGTGGACATCCAGATTCTTGCCAATTGTGTGGAATGTGAGGGAACCTCCAAGTCCGAGGAGGAGAAGCCCCACAACCATGAATCCAAACAAGTAGAGGGCCTTGATGTCCTCCATGGAGAGTGGCGGCAAACATGCGACACGCCACCTTCCCCAGGAATTGAAGACATAGCCGGCAGGATGGGTTCCGTCCAGGCAGGCAGGCTCCCCCGGGCCTGGTTTTCTTGTTGAAATGATGGTGTCAGAAGCGTTGAGAGACCAGCTGATCAGTTCCGTGGTTATGAGGAGTAACTTGAAGTGGAGACTTCGTAGCAGGTACATTTTCACCTTTAACCTCCACGAAGTTAAAGAAGTGCCGATATTTCCATCTTGAAAACGCTGTCTTTAACCGCGACTCCAGACTCGCCATCTCCGATAGTTGGTGTGTGTGCTGGGTTTGTGTGTAAACACTCGCCCACCTGACGTCGCTGGTTGGCTCAACATGAAATCTAACGGCGTTGTAACAACAGAGAAAGTAATTAATTAGATTACCCGTTACTGACGAAAGTAACGACGTCAGTCCCATCACTGGTGGGCGTGTACCTGAGGGGGCGGTGCTCGCAGTGTTGCATCAGGTCAGTCATCAGCTTCAGATGTACAAACTCAAACCGGGAAACTGAAGCATCTCAGTCAGCACCTGGGACCCTCAAGTGTCAGGGGGCGGGTCTACGAAGTGAAGGGGCAGGCGACATCATCACTGTTCGTGAGAAAGTATCCATTATTCAGACAAAATCATTGAAATGGTTCAAAATAAGCAGAGGGAGGAGCTTCGCTGGTCCTCAACAGACGCACTCTTTTGTCAGAATGTAAAGAAAAGGATCTTGATTCGCCCTAGCAAGCGTCGATGGAGCCTCAGGACAGAACCGAGGACCAGACCTGTTAGTTCGCTGCATTTCTATGACACCCAGGTGAAGAACCAGCGAGCTGCAGAGTCTCTGATGGCACCGGCCGACCCTCGGGTGTCTCTCGTTAGAGGACATCAGCTGTCGTTCCTCTCGTGGCTGTGTCTGGGGTCAGGGACGGGACCTGTCTACTTCCTGATGGTCTCTCAGGCCAAGCAGAGGGTGTGATATCTTAAACATGACCAAGCCGGTCTCGAATGAACCTGTTATTGTTGTGACTGAGTGACTTGAGTTCATCCAGTCACTCATTGCTTCATGTTTACATGAAAGGAAAATGATGTCAGTGACTTTAAAGCCTGTCTGGGGGTGGCAGTGTCATGTGACTCACAGGAGGCTCACAGTTCTGCTGGTAAAAATAGCGCATTGGATCATACACACACACACACACACACACACACACACACACACACACACACACACACACGGTCTGGACACAGGCATTGTGTGTTTGCAGTAAACAAGCTGCCGACAGTGTGGAGGAAGCAGCAGGTTGCAGGTAAGATCAGACCTCGAACAGACTTGTTAGCAGCTCCTCTCTCTCTCTCTCTCTCACACACACACACGTCAGAGATCATCTTAAAGCTGACAGATCATCAAGTTGAAGAGTTTTTGAGAGTGATTATAGATCATAACCTGTTGGAAACCACACATATAAAGTGGGGGTTCACAGATTCTACCCTTCACTTGGAATGTCTTATTTTGGGGGAATAGGGATCCGTATAAATCCATCACAGATCCGTAATAAAACTCCAGGCAAGAGCTGAGAAACTGAGCAGTCACTTCATCACTGGGACGTTGTTTACACGTTCAGACCTCCTGTGAGTGTTAATCTGCTGTTGATGGAGGAAGGAAACCCTGACTGAATATTTCAGCGAGTGCCAAGGTTCATTCCAGACTTGCTTGAGTTCAACTCTGGAATCGACCGCAGCTCCGTGCTGGGGTCCAGAACCTCTGAAAGAACCGGTGACGACCGAGTGGTTCAGGATCAGCGTCCCGCCAGCCTGCTTGTCTCAGCTGGTTTCTGCTGCTGATGTCCTGGGTTTTCCTGAGCAACAGTGAACCCGCAGCAGCGACCGATCCATTTTGTGTGAAAGGGTCGTCTTTTTTCGTAAATTGTATGTAACTGGAATAAAGTGTTCACTCATTCATCCTCCTCCTCCTCTCCATCAGGGGATTCCCTTCCCAATTTAAATGTCCCTTAAATTAGATGTTGTTTTGAAATTCTGAGAATTCTCTGCTCATTTTCTTGAAGCTTCATAGTTCACGTATTAATTTTAGTTAATTAGTTCCTTCGTCATCGAACATGGAACCTCGTTACATGAACCGTTGAGATCGAGAGTGATGTAGTAGGATGTGAACAAACTTCCAGTAACCCGAGAGAACCGACCTGACGGCAATGTTAGAACGTCATGACGATCATATCAGAATGAACGCTGGCGTCCTGTCTGGCAGCAGAGATGATTGTGGACAGGAAGCTGGATGTCCCAGTCTACGATCTGGCCCTGATCAGAGGGATCTGGGAGATCCGGGAGAAGAAGCACAGACAAAGACAGAGGAATGAGCAGGAGCGGAAAGAGAAGAGCGCCCTCGCCAGGTGAGACGCAGCCGACATCATCAACACCCAACAGCTACCTCCAAGCGACGTTCTGGTCTCAAACCAGGAGAACCTGAACACACCACTTGAACCGCATCCTGAGGAACCCATTCAGTTCTGGTTCAGATGACTCATAGTGCCACCTGGTGGCAACAGGAAATGACGTGTTTGTTGCATGCTTTGATGTGTCGTGTGATAAAGTTAGTCAGTGGGACCACAACTTTTTCAGCAATGGACTTTTACTAGTATGGGATGTTTTTATACTTGAACTTCAGTGAAGGATCTGTAACCCTCACTCCCTCACCCACTCACCCACCCACTCCCTCACCCACTCACCCACCCACTCACTCACTCACTCCCTCACCCACCAACTCACTCACTCACTCCCTCCCTCACCCACCCACTCACTCACTCCCTCACCCACTCACTCACTCCCTCACCCACCCACTCACTCACTCACTCCCTCACCCACCCACCCACTCACTCACCCACCCACTCCCTCACCCACTCACCCACCCACTCACTCCCTCACCCACCCACTCACTCACTCCCTCACTCACCCACTCACTCCCTCACCCACTCACCCACCCACTCACTCACTCACTCCCTCCCTCACCCACCCACTCACCCACTCCCTCACCCACTCCCTCCCTCCCTCACCCACCCACTCACTCACTCCCTCACTCACCCACTCACTCCCTCACCCACTCCCTCACCCACCCACCCACTCACTCCCTCACCCAACCACTCACTCACTCACTCACTCACTCACTCCCTCACCCACTCACCCGTACTATTTTTAATCTGGTGAACTATTAATACAGCAGGTCAGCGTCTGGCTGCTGAGCCTCCAGCCAGTAGAAAGGTCACCTGTTCACCCAGAAAAACATCCAGTAGAAATGTGATCTGAGGTCACCGTGGCTCGACCCCCCCCCCCCCCCCATGTTAATTGTCTGCAGGATAGAACAGGAGTGGCAGTATCGCATCTACTGCAAAAACCTGAAAACTTCTGAACGCAATCTGCTGCATCGTTACCTGGAGAGGTCAGCACCACACACACCCTCAGGTAGGTGTACACACACACACACACACACACACACACACACGTATGTATCACTTTTTTCTAATGATGTGTGTGTGTGTGTGGGGGGGGGGGTACAGGGGCAGAACCTCAAGACAAGATCAATGAGGAGGAGCAAGATCTGAGGGATCCAGATCAGAGTCAGCTGACCTTCCAGCTGACGGGAGATCAGTGGAAGGTACACTCTGCTAGCATGCTGACAGCTAACATGTCTACAGCAAACATGCTAACATCCAGTGTGTGTGTCATCATCCTTGCTTGGCAGGACTTCCCCAGGGAGCTGCAGTGGATGACCTACCTGAAGGAGTGGCATGTCTGGGGGACAAACATCAGCCAGCTGCCCGACTACCTGCCCTGGTTCACCCAGCTCACCGTGCTCCGGATCCCCAAGAACGCCCTGGTCAACCTTCCGCCCGAGATCGGTGAGCCAGGAGCACAATGTTGTCATATGTTAAGGAGAACACATTAAAAAAAACTTACACGCCTGTTCCCTCACTCATGTGATATAGGCCACACCTTCCTCCACCATATTTACATAAAAAGCAAAACAAACTTCATCCGGTTCCTATTTATCAATCTGCAGAAAAAAGGGTCAAATGAAACAGTGAGGTGTGTCTGTCACGTGTCCTCAGGTAAACTGAAGCAGCTGCAGGAGCTCAACGTCAGCTACAACCGTCTGACCAGAGTCCCTCCAGAACTCGGAGACTGTGAGAACTTGGAGAATCTCCAGCTGACAGGAAACCACCTGTCTGAACTTCCTTTTGAGGTCAGCGTGAACAGAAACCACAGTGCCGATGCAGGCGTGTGGATACGTCGCACAACACTCATCAATCGCACACTTCTTTGGTCTTTATGAGAGCTCTTGAGTCAAGTGGGTTTTCTTACCTTGATGTTGCCGCGTTGATGATGTCATGCTGTTATTCCTTCCAGCTGAACAGCCTGAAGCAGCTGGTTCACCTGGACATAGCGGAGAACAGGTTTGCATCGATCCCCATCTGTGCTCTAAGGATGAGCTCACTGCAGCTGCTGGACCTGAGCAACAACAACCTGACCGACCTGCCTCAGGACATGGACAGGTAGCTGATGACATCACACGCAAGGTGTCAGAGTTTGAGTAAGAGGCAGAATCACAAGTTAAACGTCTCTTAAAAAAGTAGTTGTCCAAAAAAAAAAAGACAATGTATCACGTGACTTAAACACGACCTTGTACTGTTGTGTTGCAACGGCAACAAGTGGAGGACTCTGGTTGAGAGCAGACAGGTGTACACTCAGGTTGAATGAATGGATGTCAGCGGTCCCAGTGAAGATGGTGACGTGTGTGTGTGTGTGTGTGTCATTCAGGCTGGAGCAGCTGGTCACTCTGTTTGTCCACAAGAACAAGCTGTCCTACCTCCCCCAATGTCTCACCAAAATCTCCACGCTCAAGATGATCGTTGTCAGTGACAATGAACTCAACTGCATCCCCACGAAACTCTGCAGCAACCCAGACATCAAGTACACACACACACACACACACACACCAACTAGACAAATATGAAGTGCATAAACAAGTATCACCAACGTCACATAGTGGGTGAACTGCTACCAACTCAACATGACAAAAACAGACAACACAAGACATAAAAGTCTGAAAAGAAACTAAAATATCAGATAAATGTGGTGCAGAGCGCAATAGTTCCTACAACACCTGCATAAAAAGTCACTCATTGTGAGGTACTTGTACTTGAATAAGCAGCTATTTACTCTCCATCATCGGTGGTATCATATTATAGATGTAGAGGTCCCAGAATGGAACCTTGAGGTACTCCTCTGGGATGAGAAGCAGGAAGTAAAGAGTAAACTGTTCCCTGACAGGTTCATCCGACTGTACGACAAACCTGTCAGTGCAAAGAGGAGGAAAGAAGAGAAGAAAAAGGAGGAGGCGAATAGGAGGAGCTGGAGAGGACAGCAGGATGAGACAGTGAAAGACAGTGGAGAGAAGGAGTTCATGGAGGCCTATATCAACACGCTCAAGGACAGAGGTGATCACCATTAACGCTTTGAGACAATTCTGACCTATGATCAGGCACAGTTCCAGCCCCTGAATCTGAATCTTCAACCCTCAATGGAATACCAGTTATCCAGTCAGCATCCTTGAACGTGATGACACGGTCACTCAGGGTGAGAGCATCATGACAACAGTGGCAAGGTTAACACATAGAACCCATCGGATCAGGGAGCCGTACATGTTTCACCATGACATGAAACAGGATGGGAGGAGACTCAGGAAGGTCAGAGGGCAGATGAGGGCAAGTTAGCAATGCTAACATTAGCAGCCAGTAACAGACCAGCGTTTGTCCTGATGACCTACAAATTGTACCTTTGTTAAATGTTCAGTTGTTTCTACAAATCTCCCACTTTTCCCTCTTTGAAATACATTCAATCAGAGATGAGGAGTTGGACCTCAACTCTGTTTTTAATTGGTGGTCTGGCCATGAAATACAGATTCAGAGTTCTGATGCTGCACAACCCTTAACTTGACATCAGCATGAGGAGAAACAAATGAACGTTTTCATCCAAACTCTGAACCGTTAGAATGTGTGACCTGATGGGGACGAACATGTTTGTCCCTCCTCAGACTCCGTCCCCTACTCCACCACCAAGGTCTCCATCTCCTGCCAGCTGTGATGACGAAGGTGATGAGTCTGACCGCATGTGAGTCAAAGGAAGTGCTGATGCTAACATGCTAATGCTAGCTTGTTGTGAGAGCTGCCATCATTTGAATCTGATGGTTTCTCAGCTTGTCAAGTTTCTACTTTTGTTTGACTTTTGACAAAAATGAGGACGGAATTCAAGATCCGGTACTTTAAGTGTTTCTGTTGCTGAGTTGTATGGAAGAATGTTGGATACCAAACAAAGATCCCCAAGAATTATTTGGTTAGTGGGAAAGTGGAACCACACCAAGGAGACGAACTGCCTGAGAGGAGGTTGGTCTTCAAGCGTTTTCTCAGACTTCTGGTCGATTATGTTCACCTTTATTTTTCAGCTTCCGTAGAATCATTTTGGATCAACAATTCACAAACTTTCTGCTACAAATTCAATATTCGTATTTTCTTTATTTTTCTTTCTTCCTTTCAAAAATAACTTCTCTCATTCCAAAATCTGATTCCAGCATTTGACGTTCCAGTCCAGCTGGCATGTCCTCATTTCATCAGGGCTTTGATTGAAACGTCGTCACACTGGTTTCACCGTCTGAGTGAATTCTTTTATGCTTCCATTTTCTCTGGATGAACACGAGATGTTTGGAATAAACTGGATTTTGCCACTGAAGTTTTGAAAGTAGAGACCAAAGTCTGAAAGGTTTACTAGAAAAGTGACACATAAATTTATTTCTGGTAAAGTTGAATCTAATTATGTAGAGTAAAAAAAAGTTATAATTATTCAGACCAGTCAAACTTTGGATGAAATGCCTCATGTTGCGAACCAAATATTAGAAATTGTTTTTACAGATGTTGCATATTAATGATGGGGGAAAAAATTGTATTTTGTTGTGATAAATTTCTTTTGAAGCTTTGTAATAAATGTCAGAAATTTTCCGCTCACATTTCTGACTGCCATCACCTGCATGCATATATTGAGAAATATATGCAATCAGGGGAGTTTTCTCCTCGACCTTAAACTGAAAAATGAAACCATCCAGGTGTGTGTAGGCTGCACACTCCTGCAGGAGCTCAAAAATACCCCAAAATCTTCTGAGAACATTTGTGGATTGAAAACTGTCAGGTTCAAATAACGTATTTAAAATTAATAGAGAAACAAGCCCACTTTTAGTGGTCAGAGCTGAGATCCAGGCTAGTTAGCTTAGCACAAAGAGACACAAACAGGAAAAGACAACAAACTCGCCGTCAAGCCAGGTACAATTCTGAGAGGAACACCTGATCTTCCAGACAAGAAGATAAAGACACTTCTCCAGGGAGCTGAGACCCAGGCTAGTTAGCTTAGCACAGTGACTGGTAGTGGGTGGGAAGTGTTAGCGTAGCTCTTTCTCTGCCTGCATTAACATCAGGAGGGTTGTGTGTAGCCTTGGTGATGAATATCAGTTTAACGTCCAGTTTAATGTCCATTTCTAAGATTACAAACCACGTTCTCCAGCGCCAATAAGCTGCTCACTTCTGATGCTAAGCTAGCGGCCACTCCTCCCCGTTTAGTGCACATGACATCTCAGTTGTCTGCATGCTCTTGAAGCCTCATGCCCCATCACATCTGAGGGCGGAGTCAACCGGTGCATGACCAGCAGGCTGAGAACTGAACCAGACCTGAGTGACGTTGGCGGTTCTGAGGAACGCAAGCGTGATCTGAAAATCTGCCGGTGATGGCGGCAGCGTCTGCTTACAAACACGGGATGAAGACGATCGCGTTCCACACATTTCTCTTTTTATTATTATTATAATCATCGTCATAGATATTATTCAAAATGATGTTCTTCATAAAGAAAGCAACTTCAGATGCACATCTTTGTTTACATATAAAACATATGAACATACATGATTAGAGGCACGCTGAGAGAAATTAAAGTGCAGCAAATATTCTGCATCATGTACACGGAGGAAACGCTGGATCTTCTCTGTACAAAAGAGTTTAAAAAGCTTCCGAAACACTTGGGTTGTTTGGTGACCTGCATTTCACAAAACAAAACATCCCCGCTTTTAAAACTGTCAAATGGAGTTCCTCTCACCAGGATTCCACACCCGTGAGGAGCCGCTCCTCTGTTCCCTCTTTCACCTTCCTATCGGTATATTCTACCCGACGACAAGACATCATGTGACCTCTTCAACTTCCTACATGTGTCACGTGACATCCCGGCACGTTGGAGCGGTCCAGAGCAAATAAGACAGGACAGAGGAACGTCGTTGCACAAATCTGTTACTATGGATGGCACGTCTCCGGGCGGTAACCATGGTAACATGTTTGTTTGTGTTGCGAGTACAGCGACTGAAGTCAAAATTTAGAAATGTCCCAATTTGACCTTTTTAGAAGTTAAAGAATTCAACAAAGACTGAAAAAACAAAAAATTAACAACAATGGCACGATGAGGGTCCTAAAAACCTGCCGACTAGAAAAAACCTCAAACTGCAGCAGACATTTGATTGACACATGAACGACATCAGTAACTTGGGAGTGCTTGATTTGTCTACCTGAAGTGGTCAGGTGAGTGGGAGGAGCAAAGACTTTTCAAGTATATAAACAGAACGTATGAGGGGACGTCTGTTGGTGCGATACTGACAGTGACTGACCTGGTGACCAAATCAAGCGCACCTGAAAGCACTTCACTAAACATAGATGAGATCTACTTCTGTATGATATTCACCCTCTCTGGAACAGTGGGAGAGGATGTCAATGCCCTCACTGCCACCTGTTCCCATAGTAACTGGAGT
The DNA here is from genome assembly GCF_037954235.1 of Aulostomus chinensis. Taxonomy (NCBI): domain Eukaryota; kingdom Metazoa; phylum Chordata; class Actinopteri; order Syngnathiformes; family Aulostomidae; genus Aulostomus; species Aulostomus chinensis. Next base: position 941,584 of record NC_141325.1, read on the forward strand.
GGCGATGATGCACAAATCAAACACCCTGAGCTGATGCTGCCCCCTGCAGGCCGCTGCTCCTTCTCACCTTGACAGTCCTCCACAGTGCCACCACTGTTCAGCATCACTACGCTGTACAGCTGGAGTGTTTCATCTGCTGACCTATGCACACCTGGCGGGTGGAGTCACACACAGCAGACTGCCTGTCCCCCCTTCATCCTGTTTTTCTGTGCTGTTTGGACCGGCGCCAGCAGGGGGCGCAGCAGCTCAGTGAGGATTTGACTGGTCAATCAGCCATCGTGTCAGTGCGATGACTGCTGCACCCGCAACATCTGGATCTGAAAACAAAAATAAAAAGTGAAATAAAAGCTTAGGTCTCTGTGCTGTGATTGGTTGAGCTGGCCATCAGTCACATGCTGCTGTCCTGTAGGAGAGGCTCGATGTCCTCTGGGTCACTGGTGGGCGTGGCCAGAGGGCTGGCGTCCTGAGCGAGAGCAGCGGAGGTGCTGCTGGACTTCCTGGCGGTGCAGGTCTTAATGTCAGCCAGTTGCTGGTGCTCAGGTATGAAGATGGCGACAAGCAGCGCAAAGACGACTGCGCACGCTCCAAACAGGAAGGGAGGGCCGGGGATGACGGCCCTCTACAAAGACACAAACATCAGCCTGTGAGTCAAAAACGCCGCCACTGAACCAGCACATCACCAAAATAAAATGAAAGCTCATGCAGCCAAGAAAAAAATCGCACGTGACCTGTTTGATCGCCATCTAGAGGCCCAGATGTAGCAACACACACTCCTGATCAAAATCTTTGGACCCGATAAAAAGGCATGATTTCCATTTTGTCCTGTTGGATCTCAGGAAGGTTCTAAGCAGAGCTTCAAAAAGAAGAAATGGGAGCAAGAGAGCAAAAGTTGTGAGCAGGCGATTGATTGACAACAACGATTGAACTGAAACAGGCTGTGATCAGCTGATCAAAAGTTTGAGACCGCAGCCTCTAAAAGCCCAAATCTCTGCAAACGTTTGGATTCCGTGTCATTTCCTGTCGTCACACCGTCAAGATCTCCTGATGGCAGCAAAGCTGACCGTCTCTGGAGGTGCTGGATCGTTGAGCTGCAGAAACAACGAGCCATCGCCGCTGAGGTCGGACGCAGTCGGACGCTCATTTTACATTTCTGTAAAGATCCTGAGGGTCACGGAACAAGAGAATCACGTGGCAGAGCCGGAGGATCCGAATGTCTGTCTGTCAAGACATGGGACGGTCCTCCCCCTCAGATGAAGACCATGACCAGTGCTGACGGCATCTGAGGGGGAGGGGCTTCAACAACAAAAAACCTCTTCAAAGGCTACGCCTCCTTCAAACATGGGACATTCAAAAGGTGGAAGAAAGTTTTATTCTCTGACGAGAAGAAACGTAACCTTGACGGTCCTGATGGCTTCCAACGTCACTGGCATGGCGAGGAGATGCCACCTGAGATGTTTCCTACGCGGCACAGTGGGGGGCGCCATCATGATCTGGGTGCTTTTTCCTCCAGTGGAACAATGGAGCTCCAGGCTGTGTGGCGGACGGAGGGCCTCGTCTGTGAGGTCATGACTGGGCTACCAGCAGGACAACGCTACAATTCACAACGCCGTCTGACCGAGAACTTTTTCCAGGAGAGTAACGTCACTCTTTTGGACCACCCAGCGTGTTCGCCAGATCTAAACCCTGTTGAGAACATTTGGGGACGGATGGCGAGGGACGTTTACAGAAGTGGACATCAGTCCCAGACCGTGGACGCCCTCGGTGAAGCCGTCCTCACACTTGGCATCAAGCAGGTCAAACCAGTGTTGTGGAGCTGCTGAGGCGTTTCTGACGCTTCAACTTCTGTTCTAGGAGGTTTGGGGTTTTTGAGCTGGGGTCTCAAACTTTTGATCAGCTGATCACAGCCTGTTTCAGTTCAATCCTTGTTGTCAATCAATCGCCTGCTCACAACTTTTGCTCTCTTGCTCCCATTTCTTCTTTTTGAAGCTCTACTTAGAACCTTCCTGAGATCCAACAGGACAAAATGGAAATCATGCCTTTTTTTTTAACAGGTCTTAAGATTTAGATCAGGAGTGTATAAACCTGTTCGTGTGTGTGCGTCGTACCTCGGTGTTCTGAGCAGGTCGTCCTGCCACTGGTTTCATGTCGTTCAGCTCCACATTGAAGAGGAAGAAGATGAAGCCGTAGAGAGCCGGACCGAGACCGTTACACAGACCCCTGATGCCTGTGATCATCCCCTGGGCCACACCTACACACACACACACGCATCAGTAATGATGACGCGTGTAGTCGTAGTTGCATACCACACACGCTATTGCTGCTCAGCGGGGTGGACGGGTCGGGGGTACTGACCCTGCTGGTCAGGTGAGGCGCTGTGTGACACCAGAGCCGAGACTGCTGGGAAGGTGATGGAGGACATGGCTGCTACTGTTCCTGCCGCCCACATCATCCTGTGACACACACAAGCAGGTTACCATGGCAACAAGCCCTGACACTCCATCCTGAGAGTCTCTCAGCGTTGATGAAGTGGACAATACCACTAAGCTCACCAATCAACCTCTTAAAAAAGCGATGGTGGGAAACTTAGTGATTACAAAGCATTCCAGCATCTTTTATAAAAACACGCCTATCAGCCACCAATGGACGTGCACAAGGTCACGGTGAAGGTGATGGTGAAGCTTCGGAGCATCAGAAATCTCCTAACCAGGTTCTTCCTAGCGAAGCCTTCTGTGAATACATGAGTTACAACATTCAGAATGTCACTCATTCATCAGACAAACCCACGATCCCCATCGACAATCGAGGACAAGTATGCTGAAGAACCCAGGAGGGCGGTGACCAACGGTGCTGCAGGACAACCAGACGCTGATGTCATCAACAGAGGAATGATTGACAGTGGACATGCTACAGCTCCTCCCCCTTTATACTAATGAGTCTTAATTTCAGGAACTCAGAACCGTCAACCCAGGACCCCGACGGGCCTCCCTGCACTCGTCTGGAGCAGCAGCTGCTGCCAACGCCCTCACAGCTCCGCCCACCTCAAGCTTATCATGATTCGACTCACCAGGGTTCCGAGCCGAAGCCGTACCAGGCCAGCTGGAGGAGCTGAAAGCTCAGACCCAGAAGAACCGTGTTCTTTTTCCCGATGGTCCTCATGAGAACACTGAGGAAGAGAGTCTGACAGAGACAGTCAGAGGTCACACGTCAGATATTTGACCACAAGAAATACACACCTGTGGCTTGTTTACAATGGCGAGCAATACTTGGGTTCCTTACCTGAGCCACAATAGACAGAATGCCCACCATGGCGATGAAGGCAGCGATGGCTGCAGGGGAGAACTCGATCACCTGAAACAGGGAGAACTGTCAAGAACTCAGCTGCTGGTTGTCAGGAACCTTAAGACCATTTTATCAGTGCTTTTACACAAGAATGTCACTGCTGTGTGAGCTGACCCTCCAGCCTGAGTCCCACCAGGCAAGCAGACACACAAACCTGACTGGTGTCCTGGAAAGGTGACAAAACCAACTCTGTTACCTGTCTCAGGTAGAGGAAGAAGCTGGAGTACTGGCCGGCCTCGGGCAGGTAGGACAGGAACACGGTCACACAGATGAGCAGCACAGTGGTGTCTTTCCCCACACGACGCAGAGACTACACACACACGCGCACACACACAGATAATTACAGGCTGACGTAGGCCTGGGTGATATGGACGAAAAATAAAATCTCTGATTTTATTTTAAGAAAACAAGAAGTACCAAGGACAGAGGACTCCAAACAAGTTCTGCTTTTCTTGATCAAAAACTTAACTAACCACTGTATAAATGGGGACCGAAACTTTAGCACCGTGCAGAGCGACCGCTTCAGTGATGGCTCTCCGTGGCGCCCCTCTCTTATCATACGTGGTCCCGTGGGGAAACGGTTCCACCACGGGGAGCCGTTCTTTAGTGGGAGTTTGTGGGTTCTAGGGTCTCGTTCATCCTCCCGCTCGGCTGGATGCCTCTGTTTTAGAAGCTGAAACGAGTTTGTTGTGCTGCTGCCTTTCGTTGTGAGGAGCTTCAGACAAACTTGGCAGCTGCAGTCACCTGTTCAACGTCTGCCGCCGCAAACCCAACCCAGGTCCACACCACTGACGCTGCTGCTACTTATCTAACCTTTATTTTTACCAGGCACTCACTTGAGATCAGGTGATCTCTTTTCTGAGCGAGACCTGCCCTGCTACTGCTACTGCTACTGCTACTGCTACTACCACTGTTACTGCTACTACTGTTACTACTACTATTACTACTACTACCACTGTTACTGCTACTACTGTTACTACTACTATTACTACTACTACCACTGTTACTGCTACTACTGTTACTACTACTATTACTACTACTACCACTGTTACTACTACTACTGTTACTACTACTACTAGTATTACTGCTACTACTGTTACTACTACTACCACTGTTACTACTACTACTGCTACTATTACTACTGCTACTGCTACTACTACTATTACTACTACTACCACTGTTACTACTACTACTACTATTACTACTGCTACTGCTACTATTACTACTACTACCACTGTTACTACTACTACAACTACTATTACTACTGCTACTGCTACTACTACTATTACTACTACTACCACTGTTACTACTACTACTATTACTATTACTACTACTACCACTGTTACTACTACGACTACTACTACTACTATTACTACTACTACCACTGTTACTACTACGACTAGTACTACTACTATTACTACTACTACCACTGCTACTACTACTACTACCACTGTTACTACTACGACTACTACTATTACTACTACTACCACTGTTACTACTACTACTACTACTACTGCTACTACTACTACTACTACCACTGTTACTACTGCTACTACTACTACTATTACTACTGCTACTACTACTACTACTGCTACTATTACTACTACTACCACTGCTACTACTACTACTACTATTACTACTGCTACTACTACTGTTACTACTACTACTACTACTGCTACTACTATTACTACTACTACTACTATTACTACTGCTACTACTACTGTTACTACTACTGCTACTACTGCTACTACTACTACTACTACTACTACTACTATTACTACTACTACCACTGCTACTACTACTACTATTACTACTGCTACTACTACTGTTACTACTACTACTACTACTGCTACTACTATTACTACTACTACTACTATTACTACTGCTACTACTACTGTTACTACTACTGCTACTACTGCTACTACTACTACTACTACTACTACTGCTACTACTACTATTACTACTACTATTACTACTGCTACTACTACTGTTACTACTACTACTACTCCTGCTGCTTTCTGAGAAACAAACCTCTGGCTCTCGTTAGCCATGTTGCTGCTATGCATGTGCAGGAAACAAGGGGGAGGGGGGAGGGGGAAATCTATGGAAGCTCCTGGGGGACAAAAGCTGCGCCATAGCAAGAGGAGTAAAGACTCCAATTTTTTATTTTTTTAAATCGTCCACAACAAAAAACTGGAATTAATCGATCAAATCACATCATCACCCAGGCCTAGGCTGATGATGTGATCTCAAGGTCACCACTGCATGGCTCTTTTGGCGCTTGACATACCAACAAACACAACCTGGTAAAATGGGACGCTGGTTGTGCTCTGACTCGGTTCTGTTTTAATTCTAGACTCACAGCGAAGGGATCCGCCTGCTCCCAGGAGATGGGGAAGCCCCACGATGTCAGCCGCATCTTGTCGGGCAGCGACTCCGGGACGATGAAGAACACAAAGGCGATGTCTGCCACGGCGATCACTGTGGCAACCAGGACCACCAGGCTGTCGTCATACTGGGCCGACAGGTAGTCCCCGATGGCCGGGCTCGTCACCAAACTGGCCGCAAAGGTTGCAGAAACCTTAAAGAAATGAGTTATAAACAAACGATGGTCAATACACAACTAAGTTCCTGGTTCTGCTCCTGTTTTACCCACCAGCTCTGACCACCAAGTGCTCATGAGGCATTCAGGGACCATCAAATAGTGGGGCCACAGTTTGGTCCATTAACGTCATGGTTCAATTCGTCTTATGCGTGCTGAGATTTGACAGTTACAAGCTTCTCTTTCTATTTCAGAATGATACCCAGCAAACATGAACAGAGGAAAGAAAGTACATCCTCAGGGACACTAGGGGGCGCTATGTCCTCTTTCAACGGGTTTTTCTGGTTCACCTTTGTCACACAGAGGCTGGTAAGCTAGCTGGACTTTAATTTAAAAACATTTTATTTTTCACCGTCGTTTGACTATAAACGACTATTTAATAAGTCCAGTTTAAGTTGGACAAACACAGTAAACAGACTGAATGAAGATATTCAGCTTTCAACCCTCCATGTCTGCTGTTGTCAGCGGAGCTCTGACCGCCAGCAGCCAATTAAACTGCAGAAGAAAGTCAGATGTTAGTGGCCAGTGGGAGGGGCTTTAAACATGTCATCCGCTGATCGCTCCTGGCTGATATTCACCCTGGTGACATCAGCTACAAAGGTGGCTGATGTGGATTTGTTGATGTGAAAGGTGGTTTAACGATTGCCTGAATGTGTGATCGTGACCTCAAAGTGAAAATGAGTTTGTGAAGCTGTCGCGGTCGGAGTGGGTTACCAGGCCGTAGGCTGTGCTCCTCTCCTGCTCCTCCGTGATGTCGGCCACGTAAGCAAAGATCACCGAGAAGGTCACCGCGAAGATCCCTGAGACGGAGATCAGAGCGAAATACCACCTACACACACACACACACACACACACACACACACCCCCCTTCAGTATGGCAGATGTACTCCTCCAAACAAAGGTCAGCTGATCTCACAGGCCAAGTTGTAACAACGTTTGATTTCAGAGCTTCTTCACACTGCAGTCACTGTCTAGATTTCCTGCTGGGTTCATTCAACATACGTAGCTGCTCAGGTTCACTCAAGTTTTTCTTAGGAGGAGGGGAAGTTGGTTCCAGCGGGTGAGCCAAGGGTTTTTCCTCCTCCCCTGCTGCTGATCCTCCGCCTCTCACATGAACAACATGTGACTGTTCAGAGTCAGCAGTGCCTCTGAGCTCCATGCCAGGATTAATATTCATGGTGCAAGACAAACGCTGTGATTAAATCTGAGAGGGAGCTGATCTCAAACATTCCCGACAACCGTTCGTGATCCAGTTGGCATCAGAGCTTCAGGTCAGTTTGTGTTTTCAAAGTGATTCTTCACACAAAGAAGTTTGTTTTACCATCCAGTTTGTCCTCCTGCATCACTTCTTAGTAACTCCAGGATGCAGGAAGAGCCAGCCACACATATTTAGCTTGAAGCTAATAGGGACTGCTACCAGCTTCTAAACTGTCCCGTACCATCCGTCTAGAAACTCTCCAGGTGGTCTGGGATCATCCTGGTCTCCTTAATCCAGACGTGTGACCAGTGATCCACCAACACTTTGACTGGAGATCAAAACCAACAAGAACCCTTCCAGATCAGTTCAACTATGAACAAGCACCGCTGATCACCTCCCGCTGTAGTGGCGCCCCCAAGTCAAGTTGAGTTCATTACATCTTATTTTGAATATTTACAGCGCCAGATCACACCAGAAGTCCCTTTTCCTATCGAAGAGTTCTAGATTTGTTCTTTTATTCAATGAACTAATGAGGTCCATGTCATGGACCTCATTCATGCATCGCACTTTCACTGCATTTTCAGCATTGTGAGCTGAAGATTCTTAAGTGAGTACTTGAAGGATAAAGTACAGGTTTTGGGTGAAGTATCACTTGAGAGGTAACTGCAGTGTTTTTAACCAGGATGTTCAGGATAAACAGTAGATGACGTGTGTATTCTAATCAATTATTTAATTCAACTAACTAAACTAAAGGGAAATCCCAACAATAATCAAGGGTAAAGCCTTCATGGGACAGGGAGAATTTCAACTGCTGTTACGACGTAAGCGACATTCTAGACTGATACATCGGTGAAATCTGGCGATTCCCAGCCCAACCCTGAACACCTGAAGTTGATAACCTGACAAGACAGAAAAAACTCAGAAATCACAAAAATATGAGACACTGCTGGACTCACCAGGGGCTGATCCTCATGAAGGGGATGGGGGCACAGGTGAAGAAGACTGTCATGAGAAGGAAGGACTTCCTGCCCCAGATGTCTGACAGAGCACCAATCAGAGGAGCCGACAGAAATGACAAGAAGCCCTGAGCAAGGACACAAGCAGAATGTACATGAGACACAAACTTGAGTCTATTTCATAGCCAACAGGAAAACACAACAAACCCTGTTTGAATAGCAGATGTTAAGTTGGGGAAACAAACTCGCCGTCAAGCCAGGTACAATTCTGAGAGGAACACCTGATCTTCCAGACAAGAAGATAAAGACACTTCTCCAGGGAGCTGAGACCCAGGCTAGTTAGCTTAGCACAATGACTGGTAGTGGGTGGGAAGTGTTAGCGTAGCTCCGTCTCTGCCTGCATTAATATCAGGAGGGTTGTGTGTAACCTTGGTGATGAACACCAGTTTAACATGAGGAGACGTTGTAGTGGTAGAATCAGACACGTAGCCGGAACTACTTTCCTGACTGGGCGCAGTGATTTGACGCAGCACCTCCAAAGCTCCACTGGAACTTGGGTCAACAGAACCAAAGGTTTGTTGAGGACCAGAAGAGCGACTGCTGCTACTGATGATGAGGAGGAGGAGGAGGATTCCTGCTGGACACACCAGCATCCTGGACCTGAGCTAGCTGATGCTAACACTTCCACCCACTACCAGCCATTGGGCTAAGCTAACTAGCCTGGACCTGAGCTAGCTGATGCTAACACTTCCACCCACTACCAGCCATTGGGCTAAGCTAACTAGCCTGGACCTGAGCTAGCTGATGCTAACACTTCCACCCACTACCAGCCATTGGGCTAAGCTAACTAGCCTGGACCTGAGCTAGCTGAAGCGAACACTTCCCCAGAATAGATGTAATATAACACTGATGAAATAAAGCACCCATGTGGACTCACCTTCACCCCCTGGACCAGGCCATTCATCAGGAAGGTGTGCTGTGGAAATGTCTCATGGAGAACCTGAAACACACAGAGCACCGCGTCACATGTCTACACCCACCGGTGCACAGCCACCAACCAGACAGGACCGGTCAGGTCAGCACTCAGGAGTCTACGAGGGCTCCTAGAAGGGAGCTGGATTCAGCTGTCCATCATCTTTGTTGTCTAGACAACAAAGATGATGGGAGGTTCTGGTGTTCAGTGACTTACGTGGGCCAATGGAAGCTTCTCCCTCAAAATTTACACTATATAATTTGATGGATGGCCCTTTAAGGAATGAAAGTCCCTAAAGGAAAGGCACAGTGAAACCAGCAATTTTTCAAAATACAACACACAATATGACCAGGAAGTCTTTGTGCTCAATACAAACATAAACCAAGAGACAACCCATCAAATCAGCCGAATCTGAGTAAGTTCACAAGCCCAGGCGGGGAAACACACGGTGGCTGAAACGCTGACGGTGGATTTAGCAGCTGTGTGGAGGACAGGCGTGATCGGCGTCGCAGAGGAGGGGGAGAGAGGCTGTGCCAATGAAGGAAAAAGGGCTGCTTTCATCTGAAAGGCCTGTGTTACCAGAACAGTAGTGACTGACTACTCACACACTCCCAAAAAAAGCTTGTATATGCAACCATTTTGGTCGAAGTAGAGCCCCGATGTACATGAGGAGTGTTGGCATCAACGGGTTTGAAGGAACTTAACTGGGCTTCTAAAAGACACCAGAAGAAGGTGGAACAGCCAACAAAGGCTGTGACGAAGAGCTGAAGAAGATTTGTCTACCAGTGAAGAACAGAGAGTTCTGGAGGGATGGCCTTCTGCTGGACTAGTTCCTGGTCCCAGTCAGCCATCTTGCTGCTGTCTGGAAACCAAGGCAGAGTTTGACAATAACCATGAAGACGCTGAAACAGCCTGTCAGTTAAAGACGGCTACATCTGGGGAATTTTTTATTTTGCCATTTCCAGCCGTCTTTTCGAGTAGGAGACTTCCACATAGATTGATGGAAGCAGGACTGCTACGGCCTGAGACAGCCCGGCTCCTCCTCTGATTCACGGCGTGGTCGTTGCACTCAGGAATTACGGTAATCAACAGTAGCAGCTACATCGACCACGTCGACTGCACAAGATCGCCATGAGAAGCCCACTCGACCCCAATGGGCAGTGGTGCTTCTTTCCCTTTTGGCTCTCAAACATTTGGTCTCTGAAGGGATGTTTGGGGGTTACTCACAGTCAGCATGGGCGTGGTCAGCAGCCCCCAGGCGAAGAACTCCAGGAAGATAACCACCACTGCGTGAGTCACTCTGGCTCGGCCCCGGCCGTGCTGAGGCAGGGACAAGAGACACAAACGTCAACTTTTCTTCAGACGTGAACTTCCCGCTGCTTCAGTTGCTCAGCACAGGAGTTTTACTACCGGCTGAGTACTGCATCCTGTCTTGTGGCAACTATACGCACAACAAATACTACTGATGAGCATTTTACTATCCAGGGAGTCACATGACAGGCATCCGAATAAGTTTGAGCACACAGGTAGGTTTAGCCTGGTAACAATACTCCAATAATACTTGCAATTTTTAAAAAAATGTGGAGATGTCAAAAGGCATAGCACAGTTTCTCCATTTTCAATGTACTGGCATAAAATGGAGGACACACACTCTTCAGAGACCAAGTTCAGACCCTCATAACTGCTGATAAGGCATTTGTACTTACTGTTCTGATACTAGAATCAGAAATGCTGCCAGTTCTGGCTAAAATCATGGCGTTGGTATGAGCGAGTACTTGAGTCCACGCCAACCTCATACCATATTTTATTACAAGAAAAACAAGTGTTTATCTTAATAGCAGGGCGGCCCGGTGGAGCAGTGGTCCTCACTGTGGCCCCCATCAAGGAGGTTGTGGGTGGAGCAGTGGTCCTCCCTGTGGCCCCCCATCAAGAAGGTTGTGGGTGGAGCCCCGGCTGCAGCACGGGGTCTTTCTGGGTGAGTCTCCATGTTCTCCCTGTTCCTGCTGGGTTCTCTCTGGTACTCCAGCTTCCTCCACAGTCCAAAGACATCAAGAGGGACCAGGTTAATCCAGACTCTAAATTGACCGTAGGCGTGGCTGGGAGAGCCAATGGTTGTCTGTCTCTATGTGTTGGCCCTGCCATGGACTGGTGACCTGTCCAGGGGGAAGGCTGCTGGGATAGGCTCCACCCCCACCACCCTCAACAGGATGAGCAGTGGAAGATGGAGGGAGGGAGGGAAGGATGGAGGGAGGGAGGGAAAGATGGATGGAAGGAGGGTTGGATGGAAGGAGGGAGGGAAAGATGGATGGAGGGAGGGTTGGGTGGAAGGAGGGAGGGTTGGATGGAAGGAGGGTTGGATGGAAGGAGGGAGGGAAAGATGGATGGAGGGAGGGTTGGGTGGAAGGAGGGAGGGTTGGATGGAAGGAGGGAGGGAAGGATGGATGGATCTCAATAGAAATGTGCTAGCACTGCTAGCTTCACTTAGCATTGCAAACTATAAATAAATATTCACCCCCTACAAACCAAAACAGGAAGTTGCCTTTCCAACTACTGTTTTAGAGAAGAAGCAGCAACCATTATCTGTCAATAGTTTCCAGCAACACAGCGCTGCTAAAACCACGACAGCCATGAGGCAGCGTTCCACATTAGAGAGTCCCTGTGGTGAAATGGCCACATGGAGTGGTCACAGTTTTTGTTTTGAGGGGCGGCACCGACATGTGGAGGTTCCACATGGGTGACCTTGTCACACCGGCGTATGCGGCGAGTTGAACAAGGTGAAGGAAGTGCAGCAGCAAACACTAGAAACTGCTTCTAAACAACGTGATGAATCCCACCAAGAGCCTTCAGTGAGGCGCTCTGATCCAGTCCTTTGATTCCTCTTTAACGTCCTCATCTTTGAAGTAGTTGCTGCACTACAGGTGTCCAAATGACAGTCGCAGCAGAACAGGCTCTGATTGGTCGAGATCGCAGCTGCACCGACAGTTGACTATAGGTAATTTATTATTAATTATTGATTCCAAGATGGGAGTTCTTACTCATGTGAGAGTCTCAGAGTAGAACACAAAAAGTTCAATGGCTTTAATTCTCTGTAGATATTTGATTTGTAAACGCAAAAAGATGCTAGACATCAATACAGGGTTCGTAGTATCCAGCTCTTAAAGACTACATTAAAGTGTGTAGATGGCGTATATATAGTAGTGTATAAGTAAATATAAAGTATATACATAATACAGAAGTTGATCATTTGGAATCTTATTGGGAGAGCAAAGCGGGATCAGAACTTCTCTAACCCTCGGTGTTCACTTCAGGTCAAATGTGCCGCTGTTTCCTGAACATACTGGTAAAGATATTCACATCTTCAATGAAGGAGCCCTGAGCCTGCAGTTCCACTCCTGCAAGCGAGCATGAGTCAGAAACCTTCAGATCAGAGGGGTCCTCGGAGGGACCTCTTCATGACCATGGCAGGTGGTTCTGTTGAGTTTGAAGACGAAAGGAACTTGTCTCCTCCAGCGCCCCGGTGGGCAGGTAGCTCGCTGACATGTTATGGGACGAAGTAGAATCGAGTGTTTGAGTTGAAGCGCAGCTGCTGCTGCTAGCTGTCGGGTAGTTAGCTAACTACATGAACTAGTCGCCAGTTGTCATTTCATTCAAGCTAACTGACCCTCGGCATTAGCCTCCCAGCTAGCTAGCAGCCCCGAGCAGACCACCACGTCCTTTGCATTCCTGTTATTTAAAATTCTCCGTCCAATTCCAGCACCTGTCAACCGATCCTCTCTCATTTTAAGGACGTTTTCGTTCGGGCTATCGTTAGTCGCTAATGCTAACAGTCAGCTAGCGCCACTCACGGAGCTGCGGACCAGCATGATGTCGTTGCCCTCGGTCGCTGTCTTCCCCCGGTTCATCTCACATCTTGCCGAAAAGATGTTCACGCCGAGTCCGTCTTGCTGGGCATCGTCCTGCGGTGTCTCCGTCACTTCCAGGGTGTAAATTAGTCCCACGCCGCTCCGCTAACATGAGCTCCCGCTGCCGTCTGCTTGCTTCCGAGGCGGTGGACGGTGACGCTGGAGCAGCCGCGACTTCGGCCCAAATTCCTCCGCTCTGCTTCTGATCAGGTTTGTCACTGGGTGCTGGTACCGGGGTGTCCCAGGCGGGCGGAGCTGTTCTTGTTTGCCAAACGGCAATTAACGTGTAGGGGCCTTACTGCCACCTACTGGACTGGAAGGCGAATCTGTAGATAAATAGAGTAAAAAACAAAACAAAATAATAACAAACATTATAGAGTAGAACCTTCAGGCTCAGGCCCTAATAATTTTCCAGCGCTGGATTACAAATCAAGCTGCTGCCGTCTGAATCTGGGAAGTGTGAGGATGTTCCTCTGTTCCGTGTCTTTCCTCGTCTCAGAAATAACTGAAAACACACTGTTATGTACAGAAAGATGGAAATATGGAATAAAGTACCGCCAGAGGCTAAACTGTTCACGGGTAGAATGGTTTTTAAGAAAATGTCAAAACAAGCGGCTCTCAACTCCAGCTCCACCCCAAACCAGATATTCTTTCCTGCGCGGTTTCAAATTTAAAATGAAATTTCATCTTAATTTCAGTTCATCAGTGATTTTTATTATTTGTATTTATTTATTATTCATTTATTTACTGTTTGGTATTAGGAGGGATCAAGGACAGTTGTAACAAATTTTTGCAAAAAATTTTGCAAATAGCTCATTAAATTAAACCAAAAAGTGAATGCTGACTTGCTGCAGCCCTGTGCTGCAAGTCAGCATTTCAGGATGTAAATGTTTTCAAACTGAGCTGACGAATCCGCCGGAGCGCGTGCAGACGAGGGCCGGCGCCCAGCTCCTTCTGACTGGAGGTGCTGGTTCCAAGGCAAGTATCTCTTTGGTGCCTCATGCAATGTCCTGTTCATCTGGTCTCTGGTTCCGGACTGTAGCTCCATTAATGACAGAGAGGAACAGAGCCAAGCAGAGTATGGAGTCTTTGGGTTGTGTCTTGTACTACCAGGCTGACGGCAACGGCACAAACAGAACCAACAGGACGCAGGAGGGAGGAGTGGGGAACAATTCAACTGCTGCACATGACCGCTATGAACTGGTCTGTGGGTCAGAACCGAGACAGGTTCCCACCAGAAATATAAGAGCTTCAGCAAATGAATAGCAGGTGTTTCCCGCCCCTGAGGCCCCCGAGGCCCCGGGCTGAGCTCTCACACAGCTGATGTCATCGGGTTGTTCTTATATCACGGTGGCTGGATTTTTCTTTTCAAACTTGCTCAGTTTGTCAGCAGCATTTTAAATAAATTGCTCTTAGAACCCGTTTCTTCCCCGGTCGGGTCTGACGGGAGCCTGATCGACTCAAATACCGCCCTCGCGGATCGTTGCTATCGCTTAAACGAGCGCAGTTTCCGCGCGCGGCCCCGCCTCCCCGGTGAAGCTGTTTCCAGATCAGGTCGCATTAAAGACGTGTTGCCGTGACACCTTCAGCAGCTCACAGATCTGACTCCGGATCAGCTCGGCAGTTCGCGCTCTTCCGCTGCGGCGTCGTGTGACGACCGCGATGTGAACGATGTCGTTGTCGGAACATCTGGCGCGCGACAGTGCGCAAACTCTGCGCCACTGCCGCTGTCGCCGCACCGCAGAGAAAAACGGGTCAACACAGCGGAGCAGAATTTGGCAGGAAGATCCAGCTGCTGCCCGTCTCCAACAGTCTCACTATTTAGCAAGAAGGACTCGGTGGTGCTAGAATTTTTGTCCTCTCACTTCCGGCAATTTGTTTTCAAAATTAAAGGGAGAATGTTCTACATTCGAATTAGGTCGTTCAAATAGAGCGGAAACAAAACTCTCACAATTAAACATTGAGATGAGATATTTTCTGAATTTTCCCTCCCAGGAAATTTCGTCATTTCCCCAGGAGGGTCAACGCGGCTCAACCATCTTTGTCTTTTACTGTGAAATACTGTTTACTGTGAAATGTAGCACTGCAATACAACAATTTCTCGCAAGGGATTAATAAGGGATTTCTGCTTCTGCTTCTGATTTGTATGAATCGTCAAATCTAGGTTATTTCACGTCACATTGAAGGCTTTGCTTTTATTTTGAAGGCCGCGAAAAGTAACTTCCGCCGCCCGCCGTCTCAGCGCAGCCAGCTTGGCGTAGCGGCGACGAGTTAAACACAGACCCAGCGGATCAATTCGGAGTCCCGGTGGTTGATCGGGACTATGCGGCGACGCTGATTCCAGGACCGGTAAGACACCGGCGCTCGCGGCGCCGCCGGACGAGCCGTTAGACGACGCGCTGGTCCGCGGCGACATTTTAGCGCAGAGCCGTTAGCTTAGCGCCAGCGCTGCTCCACACACCTCCCTCTCCCTTTGTTCGCCTGCGCCGTTTTCAACGGATGCGGGTTTAGTAAATAGTGGCGCAGTGTGCCGCTGCCTGCGGGTGAGGCAGTCAGCGAGTGTGCGGAAGTTGCGGGGCGGTTATTAACGGGTAGCTGGCAGAGGCTGCCTGACCTCTTGACGGTCACCATCATCATCATCTTCATCTTCGTCGTTAGCAGCAGCTACCGACGGTTTATGTTCCTCCTGACAAGTTCAACCGTCAATGAACATAGAGCCCGCGCGTGCGCGCGCGCGCGTCAGTCAGAGGGAGAGATCGTGACGATTCTTCAAATACAAGAACAACGTGGAGCGTGCATGGGTTCGTGTGTGTTTATTGTCGTATGTGGTGATGCAGCTGGGGTTCTGCTTCTATTAAGTTACTTCCACGTCACTGGTGATGATCACGTTTTCAGCCCCCCCCGCGCACACACACACACACCCACACACACACATCAAACACATGAAATGTGTGTGAGTCGAATTCGTCCTGAATCAGGTGAGAACCAGGTGACCTGCTGCTGCAGCGATGTTCTTCGTTGGGAACGCAGGCGAGTGTTTACACACTCCTGAATGTGGGATCCAGGTTCTTATTCCTCTGGACTGTACAGAACTCAGTACTGTCACATCTTGTGAGTATTCTCTTGCCTGAAACTGAGCATTTCTCGTGGGACACTCGGGGAGGAAGTGACACGCACACTAATGTCCTTTCACAGTAAGATGTGAACCTCGGTTCATCCCTCTGTCCACTCATGGCCTCAAAACTCTCAATTCTAAGAACTTCCTTCTAAGAATGCTCGTTTGAACGTGGACCCTGATGCTTCCACGCTGTGAGATCCAGGGCTCACCTGGAGGCCAGGTACATCACCTGGAAGGAGCTCATTTCCGCTCCCGCTCCCCTGGAGCCCTCCAGGTCCCGCACAGGGACATTTATATTTGGGGCCACGACATGAAATATGCTTCCTCAATCTAGTCAGCTGTAGCTATCTCTGACGGTTGCTAGGCAACGGTGCAGCACTGTGCAGTGTGTGTGCATGCGTGTGTGTTTGAGTGTGTATGTGTTACTGCAGTGCTGCATGTGTGTTACTGCAGAGCTGTGTGCGCATTACTACCGTGCCGTGTGTGTGTGTTCCTTGCAACAGCTCAGAGTAAATTGGTGATTGGGAGTGTGTCGTGTCGGGGGGGGCGAGGTCGTCCCGTTGCTGTCGCCGGCTGGCCTCCAGCCGTGGCGCCGTGCTGCTGCCGCTGTCTGTGACCTTGTGAAAGCAGGATCTGTGGTTGTGGGGGTTCTGCCTCTGCCGGCCGGCTGCAGGAATCTTCTGCTGTTCTGCTGCCTGATGGGACTTGAAGTCATGGAACCGGGATTCAGTCTGACGACCTTTAATGTACAGGTGCTATCCCTTGATTCCACATCCTGTCTGCTCTCTGCACTTCCTGTTGCTGCCAACGTAACGTCCTAGTCAGAAGAATGCAGCTGCATTGGAGGTGGTAATCATTGCAACACTGCGACGCCTCAGCGACCCCCACCTGCTTCCTGTGTGCTGAACGGTTGGTTTGACCCGTAGATCTGTGTGACGCCAGAAAACAGAAACTCAGGTGACAGAGGAGCACGTTTGTTCATCAGCGGGTTTCCTTGAGAAACTTACTTAGAAATAAAAACTGTAGCATTTTAGACCCCCCCCTCCATCATCAAGAACATTCATTTCACATTAGCGTGTAGCTCATCCTGGTTGGCGTCCAATGGCGTGTCGAGGTCACCTGAATGTGATGGTTGTCCGTACGGAGGCAGGAACCACCTGTGTGGAGCACCCACCAGGTCTCAGTACTGCTCTAGAAGGAGAGAAGGTCATGTGATGAGATTTTAACCACGTTGACAGAACCCTGTCGGCCAGAGCGTGAGGTCAGCAACTCCACGTTTGTTGGCTCCTTTCAGCTTTGTCACGGTGATGAGTTGACGTGGAAGCTTTAAACACACCAGAGACAACATGGCGGGAAGTTTGATGTCATCGTGGCTCCCAAGATTTATAACTGTATTCATTACAAGACCCAGACGGCGCCTCTGAACGCCAGACTTGTTGCTGGGTGTGTTTGATGGTGATTTGTACGTCATATCAACATCATGTGACGTAAGATGGTGGTCGGCGGCTTATTGAGAGTCAAATTTAAAATGTTTCTCTTTCTCTCTGAAGTTGCCCCCCCACCGTACTCATGTCAGTAGGATGCGGCAGGGTTCCCTGACCTTTAACCTCTGGCTTTTGACCCGTGATTACATGGAGATGACATCGCTGTTGAAATATGTCTGCTTAGTCTCAGAGCTCAAACTCCAAGCTGAACACAAGCTGGAATTTCTGTAAATGCTGCTGGAGACAGAACCTTCTGGACAAACTGGTGATGGATTCCAATGATGTCCTCGAGCATGATGGGAATGGAGGGGGCGTGGCTAAATGTTAGCCCCAAAGCAGCAGGTGACAATCCTGGCCGAGGCTCACTGAAGGTGGAGCAGTAACCCTCATCTCAGTTCCTCTCAGTTTCTGAGCGCGGCAGGAGTTCATTCTGAAACTCATGTATTTAATTAAAATTTTAATTTGGTCTCAAGAATCCTGGAGATTCAGTTGAACAATTCTACTACAGTGACATCACAGGTCACGCCCCCTTTTCATAACACTAAAGATCCAAGTGCATCAGAAAAATAAACACTTTAACAAACGTCCTTTACAACAAATGATGTGACCTTGACCATGACATCTGATGTTGATGTTCTGGGAATGCGGCGTGGGTGGGCTTTATGACCCATACTGCTGGCAGCCAGCAGGGCGGCGATGACACTGTCGTTGCGTCCTGCTGCTGCGTGTGAATCAGAAGCAGCAGCATGTCTGCAGGAAACATTGAGCAGTGGTTTCCATCTGCTGGCAGCATCTCACGTCCTTGGGTCCAGCCTGAAGCAGCTGTTCAGCAGCTGAGAAGCCCCCCTGAAGCCCCCCCTCCAGCACTTTAGAAGAGTTTCTGGTACAAAAGAGAGTGAAATGATCTGAATGACAGCAGGAAGTGAACCTCCATGAAGCATCACTGGCTCTGCTCTCTCTCCCCAGGCTCAACACTCCAGGTGTTAGTCTGCACCCTGTCTGAATGCTGCCTCTTCAGGGCCCAGCCTGATTCCTGGTGCTGCTGCTCCTCCTCCCTCCTCTCCCCACCCTCCCCCTGCCCCCCCTTTCCCCGCTTTACAGCCTGGACTGGTGGCCCGGTAGGCCGCCCCCCCCTCCCCCCACAGGTGGATGAATGAAGACCCCATTCAAGAGCCCAGCGGCCCCACGGCCTCGAGCGGACGGGGGTGAGTCAGCTGACAGAAGTACACTACAATTCCCATGATGCATTTCCTGCGCGCACTTCCAGCTCAAGTTCACACGTATGATATCAACGTGATCTAAGCTGATCGGCAATTTTCAATCAGATGACCAACATGCTGATGCCATCCGTTATTCGCATGACTGATGTCATGAAGGAACTTTGACCTTGAGCTAGAGTCGCTTCATCACCTCAGCGGAGCCGCAGCGGCTCATCGGACAGAAAAACAGGAAGTCCAAACCATTCGGACGGGTGGAGCTTCACACGCACCAGCTGAGCCAACATGTCTGACCTTTGTTATTGATGTTGGTGACTTTTGTCATGATCTTGATCTCCCTGGTCCTGACAGGACCGCCTCTGAATGTGTTCACACCAGAACCTGTTAACATTCGATCAGACGCATGATGATGACACGTGTGACCATATTCTGTTTGTGTGTCAGGGCATTCAGGCGTCTCTGCAAACATGATGAAGAAAAAGAATTCACACAAGTGAGTTTTTTAAAACGGGTTTTATGGAATAAAATGGCTCACGTGTGCAAATTCTCCTTCCCGCTATCGTCTTGTCTCCTCTCTGACTCTCTTTCTCGTCACCATGACTCGCCGCAGGAAGCCAAGGACCAGTGTTGGTCCCAGTAAGACGTTGGCTCCGCCCAGAAGGAACATTGTGGGCTGCAGGATCCAGCACATCTGGAAGGAGGGCAGTACGTGTGCATTTCTGCTTCCAGTCACCAGACGCCATCTCTGGTCTCTTCAGGGGTTTAGTGGACGCCATGACGCCAGACACGTCCAGAGACGTGGTCATGGTGTTCTAGTGACTGGTTCAATGATTGACACACACACTCATCATGGTTTGTGTTGCTGTGCTGTCTTCAGGTAAGTCGTCCCAATGGAAGGGGACGGTCCTAGACCAGGTCCCTGTCAACCCCTCCCTCTACCTGATCAAGTACGACGGCTTTGACTGCATCTACGGTCTGGAGCTGTACAGCGATGAACGTGTGGTTGGCCTGGAAGTGCTGCCCGACCGAGTGGGTGAGGAGTGCCTCCATGACATCACTTCCTGTCTAGAATGTGTTCCCCCAGCCTCTGTCCGGTGCGCTGTCTCTCTGTACTGTCACCTGAACTAACCAGACTGTGTCATGTTCACTGCCCAGCTCCGGCCCGTGTGAGCGACTCACTGCTGGCAGATACGATGATCGGAAAGGCGGTGGAGCACATGTTTGAAACAGAGGAGGGGCCAAAGGAGGAGTGGCGGGGGATGGTTTTGGCACGGGCCCCCATCATGACGTCCTGGTTCTACATCACCTACGAGAAGGACCCGGTTCTCTACATGTACCAGCTGCTTGATGACTACAAGGAGGGAGACCTGCGCATCATGCCTGATTCCAGTGAGCCAGCACGCCGCTTTCCTCTCGTTCACATGACATTTTCATCTTTTGTTCCTCAAAAGAAGCCTTGAAGGTTTCTAAAAGTCTAAAATCTGAGTGTAAACTCCACCCACTTGTATCTGCAGATGACAGCATGGCAGTGGAGCGGGAGCCTGGTGAGGTGGTAGACAGCCTGGTGGGCAAACAGGTGGAATATGCCAAAGAGGACGGCGGGAAGCGATCGGGGATGGTCATCCACCAGGTGGAGGCCAAGCCTTCCGTCTACTTCATCAAATTTGACGATGACTTCCACATCTACGTCTACGACCTGGTCAAGACCTCCTAAGACCAGAACACTCGGTCCAGAACAGACTCACCTACTGCGACCCCTGAAAACGACCTTCTCTAAAACATTTAAAACGCCATCGGTGGCGCCTCCACATCAAGACTTTCCTCTTTCTCTTATGAAGCGCCTTCAGAAACCAAGGCGACGGTGTGTCCTCAGACCCCCGAAGGTGAATCGTTGACCTGATCTCATAATAAACGTAGCAGTTGACAGCGTCATCCAGGTGGACTCGAAGAAGGTCTGCTACCATATCCAACCCCCTGAGACCCTGTCAGGATGCGTCATGTGTTTGGGGGGGTGGGGTTCATGAAGGGGCGGGACTTAGCTGGACCATCAATTCCATCTGCCTTCATATTCAGTGTAAATAGACTTGTGTTTCTGTTAGTGGCCCCGCCTCCCCGAGGTAACCGATGTGGACGCAATGCTGACCCACCAGAGGACATGGAGGTTTTCCTTCTCATTGTTTGTCTTCATTTCTCAGCCAGCCAGGTTGTTGTCCGTTAGCATTGTGGTGATTTTGTGTTCAGACCAAACTCAAACACAGTCTTGTCATCGACGGTTCCAGACAGGCAGTCACGCCAAATCACGTGAATGGTGTGTTGCTTTTTTGTCGTGTTGTGAGATTTTTAACACACCAACTGAGGGAATCTGACCCGAACCACAGAAAAACGGCATTTGAAAAGTCGCTTGCTTGAAATCGGACCTTGACAAGAGTAAACCCATAGTAACCCTTGTTCTCTGGCGTCTGTGAGTACGAGGCAGCAGTGACGGTGCGTCTCCACGGTAGCGGATGATCACTCGTGTGTGTTCGGGAGTGTTCGGTTAGAACACATCAGCTGTTCACAGGGAACTGGTCAGTGGGCGTTCTAGTAGAAGTGTCAGTCATCAGGTAGAGCCGCAACGGCTAGTTGATGAACAGGTAATTACATAAGGAATCAAATCTTTCCTTTTAATGAGGCTAAAGCATTTTCCGATCGGTCAAACCAAACAGGCAGCTGAATGACGCCGCCATGTTCTTCAGGACATTTGTAAACCCGACTGATGAGAAGCTTGAGGAAGTTCATCGCTAACGAGCAGCGCTTCGAGGCTCAGAATGTTCCAGGGACCGTTCTTGTGCCTGAAAGTATTCATGTACCAGGATGGTGATGGCCCTTCATCACGTTGGGTCAAGCCATCCCAGTCCGCCTGAGTCCGGTCCCAGGACCAGCAGAACATGTTCAGCACCACCCGCCACGCAAAATGTTCAACTGCCAGTCCACCGAGGAGTTGATGGCTACACACAAAAGTAGTGGAGTGACACCAGACAACAGCAAATCAGGTCAAAGTGGAATAAATTACACTCAAGTGTAGAACAAACAGAACCACAGCTAAGCTAGCTAGCTGGCCGGCTAGGACTAAGCTAGCTTGGCCGTGGTTCTAGCTAGCCGGCTAGCTTAGCTGGCTCCTACTCAGCCAAAACACAGCCATGATTGTTCTAGGCAGCTAGCATGACCGTCAAGTGCTGTAGCGGGTCAGAACCTCAGAACAATTTTAATGAGAACATTTTGCAGAAGTAATGAACGTTGAACAATTGAGGATCAGTAATAGTTCGACTGCCTGTCGCTGTCATCACTCTGTTGATGTTTTATGGCCCCGCCCTCAGTGTGCTGTTGTCTGATTGGTTGCTCTCCCCCTGGTTCAGTGTCCAGAGGTGCAGGTGTGCAGTTCTGAACCTGGTAAACCAAACAGCAGTTGATCTGTTGGAGGCAGATTTTATGTTTTTGAAGAGCCTGTTCTGGTCCTGCTGACTCCTCGGACCAGTCGCCATGTTGCTGCCATGTTGTCTCCATTTTCACACCAGCTGGCACATTTTCTCACCTTGTTGTCTGTCCTGTCTTCTATGGCTCCTTCAACCTTGCTTCTCTCTGCTGCTCGGCCGCCATGACAGATATTTGATCTCATCATCATCTCACAGCTCTTGATATGAGCATGATAAATACATCCCACAATCCTTTGCTCTCAGCTGATGCAGCTCCTCCCTCCGCTGAAGAACATTAAAACCAGAGACTTGTTATCCTGGATCTGCTCATGCATTCAGAAACGTTCTGGTTTGACCATTGATGCCTGGTCATGCTTGACAAAGCTCCGCCTCCTCCTCCATGTTGTGAACCATCTGAGTTCATGTTGCTTCTATCTCGACATATAAGAATTCTGATATATAGCAGGATATACATATATATATACGTATATGTATATACGTATATATATGTATATATATATGTATATATATATATGTGTGTGTGTGTATATATATATGTGTATATATATATATACACATATATATATATATATAATTTGTTGGAAGGTTTAAGTCCTTTTTTCCGTATCTGAAGTCACAATCCGATATCCTCCCCGTTTTGTTTTGTTTTTTTACCAAATTGTCATCTTTGTCAATAAATTGTTTGAAATAAAATTGAAAATGATTAATTTTCTTAAAAAAGTAAAATTCTGTGAGTTAATTAGCATGAGGTCACCTGAGAATCCGTAGCTCTGTGCCAGTGCCACATCTCTAGTTCTGGACCTCGTTAGCCTCATCCTCAAGGTTTTCTTGAACATTTCGTAGTTGTTGCCATGGAAACAAACAAAGAAAACTTCCTGTCCTCTGGCCCTGGTGCATTGTGGGTGCTGCCCCAACAACATCATCAGCATAGAATGGTGCTGTTGCTACACAGTTTATTTACTTTTTCAGCTCCTCTTTGCTCATAGTCAAGCAGGTCGGCCATCTTGAATCTTTTGCAACAAGCTGTTAGCACTGGCTAACAGGTAGCCAGCACCCCTAAGTGATGGGTCCCTGCCCCCCCGCTGTGTATGGAGCCACCTCGTCTGGTTGTGTTGCAGTTCATCACCACCCTGGTGCGACTTAGCACCTTTCATG
>NC_141325.1:970000-1007500 GCF_037954235.1 Aulostomus chinensis
CGCGCTGAGGACCGTCCTCAGACCGTCATTTTTTTATGGTTCTGTCACACACGGACTTCATAACAGCCAAAGTGTGAGGGCGAGTATTTGGGCAAGGAGTTGGAACATGAGTGTGTTTTTGGAGGTCAACTTTATCGTTGGGGGGATGTGTTTGGGCCAGGAGGAGCAGCTGCAGGAGTCAAACCTGACGCTTTGTGTCTCTTCTTGTTGTGGCGTTCAGGACCAAGAGTCAGAACTTCTGTCGGAACGAGTACAACGTCACAGGCTTGTGCAACCGCTCGTCGTGTCCGCTGGCCAACAGTCAGTATGCTACCATCAGAGAGGAGAAAGGTAACACCCCCACTCACGGGGACATACCAACATCAGAGGCGTTTGTGTGTCACCGTGTCTGAGACGGCGTATCGCCTCCTTGGCGCTGGTCTTCTTTCCTCCTCCAGGTCAGTGTTTCCTCTACATGAAGGTGATCGAGAGAGCAGCGTTTCCTGCCAAGATGTGGGAGAAGGTGAGAAGTCCAGACAGCTTTGTTTCTACAGCACATTAACAGCCAGCATGGTGGAGCCAAGTGACATCAGGACGATTAACAAGCAGCCGAGTCCAACTGTCTCATTGGAGTGTTACACACCTTCTTAGTTTAGTCCCATCCAGGTAAACCTGACCAGGTGAATCACCAGGTTTGGGTTTGAGACACAAACTGTAAAAACCCATTATAGAAGGATGTTTCTTCGCAGTCGTGATCCCGCCCCTGACATCCGACCAATCAGAGTGAATGTTCTCTGGGGAACCAAGCAGATGTTCTTAATAACTCTGGTTACAGTAAGGTGTGTGTGTGTGTGTGTCGCAGGTGAAGCTCAGTAAGAACTACGAGAAAGCTCTGGAACAGATCGATGAGAACCTGATCTACTGGCCTCGATTCATCCGACACAAATGCAAACAACGTTTCACTAAAATCACTCAGTACCTGATCCGCATGCGCAAGCTGGTGCTCAAGAGACAGTGAGTCACTACGTGCTTCTGCATCAGCACGCCACCTCTTACTGCAGTTCGACATCAGCACACGTGGTGGCGTTGATGTGATGTGGTCACCTGTGTTGCAGGAGGAAGCTGGTTCCTCTCAGCAGGAAGGTGGAGCAGCGTGAGAAGAGGAAGGAGGTCGGTCCAACACAAACATACCAACATGGCGCCGTGTCACTCAGACTCGCCCTTTGTTCACGTGGTTGTTGTGGTTGTAGGAGAAAGCGCTGATTGCCGCTCAGCTGGATAACGCCATCGAGAAGGAGCTGCTGGAGCGACTCAAACAGGGAACGGTACGACCTGCAGTGGCTGACCTCCACCAGGAAGCCGTCAGGTTCAGTGCTAATGACCTGTGTGTGTGTTTGCAGTATGGCGACATCTACAACTTCCCAGTTCACGCCTTTGACAGAGCTCTGGAGCAGCAGGACGAGGAGAGCGAGGTTGAGTCCGAGTCTGAGGAGGAAGAGGAGGATGAGGTGATGGAGCACTGATGCTCACGGGGGTGTTCTTCGGCCAGTATTTGAATGGTTCTGATGTGGTCATGTGACCTGTGTGCAGGATGTTGGGAAGAGAGAGTTTGTTGAAGAAGAAGTAGAGGAGAGCGACCTGAGCGACTTTGAGGTAAACCGTCATTTTCATCATCAGGGCAGGAGTTAGCAAGCAGCGCTAACTGACCAGACGGGACGGAAACAGGACAGAAAATTGGATTTCTCCTTTTTCAGTGGTTCAGATTAGCGCCAAACATTAGTACTCACAACAACCTGGTTTGTATTTTCAGGACATGAACAAGCTGAAGACGAGCAGCGACGAGGAGGAACAAGATGAGTCATGGAGCGATGAAGAGGAAGAGGAGGAGGAGGAGGAGGAGGAGGAGGAGACCTCAAAGGCCTCTGTGTCTAAAGGCAAATCTCCAGCCAGCAGCTCAGCGACCAGGAAGAAGCGAGCGTACGTGGAGATCGAGTACGAGCAGGAGATGGAGATGGAGCCATCCTCCAAAAGCAGAGCCACATTGTGATGTCACACTCTGCTGCCAATAGACTGAGCCGTCCGTGGGGTCAGCTGACTGGGGATTACAATGATGTCAGCGGTGTGTCACTGTCATGTGTCATCATCGCTCTGAAAGTGAAACTGTTCTGCTGCTCCCACATGAAGGAGCAGTGGAGGGCAACTGTATATTTACATCAATAAAGTATTGGTTACAAGTGGGTTTCAGCTAAAACTGGGTTGGATAAATTTGTTCGTCAGCTCCAAACTTCAGAGATAAAAGAAGGAAGGACGTTCTTATGTCCTCCTGGACGAACTTGCCCTCGGTTACGTCCCTCAGACAGGAACCAACCCTGATGGCATCGAGGGATTTCTGTGGTCCTACAGGAAGTCAGTGAGGGTTGTTGTCTGATGTCTGATCTGGGAAAGGCGTGAACACTCCGAGGAATCGGAGTCATGTCCTCGCCCTTGTTGGTTCGACACTCATAGATGACAAGAATATAAAACAAGGTGCTGACTTGTCAAGACGATATCACAGGAATGGAACGAACCTCCAGACTTACCAAGTTCCAGTTCTAATTTTAGGACAGAAACATGAATGATGGAAGGTGTTCTCCTCAGAAACGGGAACATTGCTCACAACACGCCAAAGATAAAATGCTGAGTCATCAGAGTGAATACAGAACTTTATTTACAAATAACTGACTCAGGTACAGTTGAAGAGAATCGTTACAGGCTGAGAATATAAATAGTCAAAGAATCCTAAGAAGCACGTTTGTTACATCAGCAGTCAGAATATCAACAGAAGAAGAAGAGCAGTCCTGCAGCCTGAGGAGCGCCTCCTTCAGGCCGACCAGGAGAACTACCAAGATGCTGTTTTTGCTTTTAAGACCAAAGAATATTCCAAAAAGATTCAGACTGTCTCAGAACCGTAACTACAATTTCCTTCGTCTTGTATTCAGACAAAACCATTGGCTCGCTTTTACCCCGCGCTGGTGCTTCTTGATGTCTGTCTGGGTGATTTTGGCCGTTTCCATCCATAATGTGGTTCTCTCATTTGCAGCCGTCTGGCAGGGCTGATTTGAGTTCCCTACAAGACAGCAGCTGAAGCGATGCATCACAGCAACACCAGGGACTCCTGTTAGGACGAATGCAGGGCAGCAGGCGACACATCAAGGTGACGCCTGCAGTTTTTGTCTGAATACAAGAAGTTGAAAATTATAGACCAAAAATAAAAAAAAAACAATATTCATTTGGTAAAGACTCCTCCCACATCAGGAAAGGGAGCAGGTGAGTGTCTGTGCAACGCTGCCACCTGTCGGCACTGCTAGCAGCAGCAGTCCCTCCTGATTATCCAGGCATTGACCAGGTGGGGCCCAAGGACTCCCAGGGGGGCATTAGGTTCAAAATTCGCACATCATTTAAAACCAAGAGCTAAAAATATTCATGATTAGTGAATGTGTGTCTTTGAGTGGCGCTGGATCAGCAAAGGAACATCGCCGCAGATTCCTGAGTGTCCATTCGGGGATCTGGTGCACGGGGGAGGAGCTGAACCTGTTTGAGCCACTTGTTTGGTAACGGTTTTCTTCTGGTGTGGGGAGCTTAAGGCAGTGGCCATGAGGACAACAGCAGCTATGGTTCTCTGTTTGGGCGACTTGGTAATTCTGTGGTCCCTGCAAATTGCCTCTCATTCCAGGAAGTGTTGAGGAAACAGGAACAGTTTATTTCCTTTAAAATGAAGCGCTGTGCCAATGCAGCATGCAGATGAATCAGCGATGAACAGCAACATTTTATACATGAAGGCGGGGCTTCATGGATCAGGCATCGCAGCTGAAGGTGGCAGCTGTTCACCAATCAGGACAGCGAAGGCTAAAGCAGCCGTCTGCACCGCCAGCTTCCAGGAAGCCGAGTGACACCAACAGCCGCTTGAGAATGAGCTGGTCTCACAGATGTGCAGAGCAAAGCCAGCAGGTCAGAAAACATCTGCAACCACAAATCAATCAAAAGTTGGACACGACATCTTCTGCAACCTTCGACTGGCTAGAGGAGGACACGCCTACCAATGTGGGCTCAGACATGAATGACCCTGCAGGCTACCGTCGCTTCCACAGATCCGCATCATCATTGACGGGTCTGGAACTCTCATGAAAACTAGTGTTTCCTCTTCTCATACTCAGAACTGTGACGCTGGACGATGTTTGTGTGCGAGGGGAAACATTTCTCTGGCTTTCGGCAGTCGGCACACAGACCGGTGATCAATAATCACTGATAGCTGAGCTGAACTGTTGCTGTTTAAATAAGGTCGTTCAAAATGGGATGCTGCTTAGGAAGGATATTTGCTGACCAAACCAGTTAGTGATCTACGCACCGCAGATGACATCAGCACGACCATCAGTGACTAGAAAAAACAATCTCTCCTGAACCTGAGCTCCACGCCGGTCGTTTCCTCATCAACACCACCCTCAATGATTTGCTCCCTTTCACCAGCATCATGTTGCTTTCTATAAAGATATTACATTAATTAAAATATTTGCTTGTTTAAAGGCAAAACGTGTATTTCTATGTGGTAGAGGTCTCCAAGAGTCCGCGCAGCCCCTCGCCACCAACACCCAACCCCGAACAACCCTCCTCAGGTGTTGGGTTCAGATTGGGTTCCAGATGTCGGACCTTGAATGTGACTGGTTTTAATGCCGCTCAAGAATGAAAAGCTGAGTTCATGTTGTATTCAGTTGTTTCCACTGTCCGGGTCTCCCACTAACCCAGAGGACAAGGCGCACTTCCTGGTTTTTAAAGCTATGCATCGTACAAACTAGTTGGCTTGACGCATACCAAGGTTTTAGGTGTTGGACTTCCATAAGCAGATGCACAGACTTCCAGACTTTAGTCCCTTGTTTTGGTTGAGCTCCACAACTCTAGACTTTTCCCTGGACCCACCTGGCGGGGCGAATTCTTGCCTTTTTCAAACCGGTTTGGATGGTCGACAGGCTAAAGCAGTTCCCCCTTAATAGAGACACTTTCAGATCTGCTCAGATGGGACAACACAAGCCACAAAGGTCCACATCAACATGGTGCACACAGGACAAGTCTGTGACCCGCATGAACAACAGGAGGAATAAATCAACCTTATTGCAGGGCAATGGACGTTTCTGGGGGGTGTTGAGACCACTCCTTCATGGACCTCAAAAATTAATTCAAGAATTTTGTAAGAGAGGAGCCTCTGAGAAGAAGCTGATCGACACGTTACATCAGGTCTGCCTTGGTCATGTCCGCAGCCACAAACTACCCCAAGGCCACATTTGAATCTTTCTTATCTTTGATTGGTACTTCCAGACATGGGCCCATTCCTCCTGCGATGAGGACACTTCCAAAGATGAACTGACTGCATTGACACCAGGCCATCCACTACTGCCATTCAGAGCTGATGGGTATTCCTGCTAATGGAAAACGTTGTTCTGGTCCCATTTTACTGCTTCTCCTTAGGGCAAATTATTCCTGGATGTGGGCAGTCCAGTCCATCCAGACTCTGGATCGGCCCAAAACTACGTCCAGATTTGGAACCACGGCAAGCTGCACTTTGGTGGACATCGCAGCAAATCTGGGCAGTGAGTTGGTGTGAAACTCGGCCGTGTCTTGATCCGTCTGGGGACATGGGCCTTTTGGTTGTGGTTGTGCAGACAGGACTCGCTGTTCTCAGAAGGGAGGGGGTCCAGAGAAAAGGTTTGGTGTTGTCTAACGAAGGCCTATTATTGGTTAAACTATTTGGTTAAGTAAGCCTGAAGAAGGGTTGTGGAGGGTGTCACCCTGGCTTTGATCACTCGAGTCAGGATCTTCTTTGATCCAGATTTAGAACAAGGCAGAGTTTCAGTAGATGGGATTTGAGTATGACAGAGGTGCACCATCCATCCAATGTGTAGCCTCTCCTCACCGGCCTGGCCCAGAGTTCGACAGTGCTTCCTTAGAGTCTGGCCTCATTTCAGCTTGGCCTACCTTTAGACCAAGCCCATGTTTTGCTCCAGGTCCAGGAGTATATTCCAGAACTGTTAAAGATGGTTTCCAAAACAGAGAGCAGTGGTATTCTGGTCTTCAATCTGTCCGGATCTAAGGAAAGAAGGAAGGAAGGAGGCTGAAGTGGCTGAGGATTGGGCTCTGGATTTGTACATGGCAAGGTCAGATTGTGAAACTAATTTAATGTCTACAACTCTTGCTTGAGTTGAACCCCCAGGATTTCCATATTTAATAAGAGCTTGATGCTGTTGTGGGTTTATAACAGCCAGAACTGGACCGAGTGTACATGGAGTTTGGATGGATTTCATTCAGTTTCTTGATTTTCCCAAAAATGTCTGGATATGCTCAGAGCTGGTTAGATGTTTGACAGAGTGATGTTTGGATTTTGCTCTGGGTGATCCTGGGTCAGACCGGACCAGGTACAGTAGACGTGATCCAACAAAGTTGCATGTTAGTGCCTGGTGAAGAAGGTTCTCTGTGAATCTCTCCGTCTGTCTGTTTTGGATCTGTAATTTCTGTCTGAGGTTAGCAGCTGCAGCCCTCTTTGGCCGGCTGGCTGTCTGCATTGAGGCGGCCTCCCTGTGGCGCAGATGGTTTGTGCTGGACTCCTGATTCAGCAGCGTTCAGGTCCAAACTGCCATCCTGGATGTTCTGGTAAATCCTCTTTGCTGCCTCTAGGAAAGCTTCTTCCACGTTTTCCCCTCTAAAAACAGACAAACATGGAGAGCGGGAACAAACGTGGTCAGGCGCCACTCCATCACAGCCATGGACACTGGTGTGTGCAATCATAAGAGCGTTGCCTTACGTCTTAGCACTGGCCTCCAGAAACAGCAAACCTGAAGAGCAACAGAAATAAATCAACACCAGTCAGTCAATCCCACTTTCAGATGATGGACCAGAACCTCTTACACAGCCAGGCAGCACGTTGCTCTCGGTCGAGTTGTCCCTAAGTTTGGATGTCAGGGACATGCTTAGCGCCATTTTGACCACCTGATTCTGCAGCGCAATGTCCATACTAACCCAAATATTGTTGAGCAGTAAGGAACAGAGGGATAAATGGGAATTGTTCTGCAGTGTCAGCCATGTTGCTGCTGTCTGGAGACCAAAACAACATTTGGGAAGAACCAGGAAGGAAAAGGACTTTTCCATCGGTTCTCTTCTAGAAAGGCAGCAGCAACAGCAGCAAAACAAAAAAAACACTCAAGTGGCTGTAGAAGCTTTGTGGCCAAATAGATGTAGTTTTTCTCCTAATTTCACTGTTTCCATCATCTTTGTCTGATATTATACACAGAAATACATTGAAAAGGAGGGTAGGAAGAGATGCTGTTAAAGGAATGAGGTCTGAGTGATCAGATCTGACTGGGATTCAATTCAGTTGGGAATTTGTGAAGTGGGAAAGGACATCCCACTGAATGTACTTGAAGGGGACGGACAACTAAATCATTTGAATGCTGACTTGGAAATGTAAACGTCACATGACACTTCTCACCGTTCTCCTCGGCGAACTGTTTGGCCTCCTCGTATGTGACGTCTCTCTGAGCCTCCAGATCCGCCTTGTTACCAATCAGAATGATCACCTGCACAGAAACACCAGAGGGGAACTTTAGACTGAGCGAAGGTTTGTTGTTCTCAGTGGCGGACGATGTCAGGAGTTTAATAGCCGTGGCGCTCGTTGAGCCTCCTGCTCTTCTCACCAGGGGGAAATGGAGCATCAAGGGGGCTTCGGGAATCAGGCCTGAGGTTTTACTCTCCACTGAGGCCTCGATGGCGTCTTTACTCACTGTGTTTGGGTTGGTCAGGTTCCTGGCGTCCGTCAACCAGCTGCTCAAGTGATTATAAGTACTTCTCCTGCACACAAAGACAGTGGCCATCACCATCATGTTGCCACCAGCAAAGTCTGACTGGGTCCTCGGATGACCAGGTCATACCTGGTGATGTCATAGACCATGAGTGCCCCGGCAGCCCCTCTGTAGTACGACCTGGTGACGGCCCTGAATCGCTCCTGACCCGCCGTGTCCCAGATCTGTAGTTTCACTTTCTGACCATGAACCTCCATGATCCTCGTCCCAAATTCCACGCCGATGGTGTGAGGGCAGTCCGCCATAACTGACGGTGCACGCCATACGCAAACAGCCACACACACACACACAGAAAATATGTCAAGGGACAGAAGACTTCAGGAGACAAATTCTAAATGAATACTCAGTCAAGTCGATTCCTTCCACAAGCTGCTGACTACGATTACAGACGGACAGAATGGATTGAGGTGAACAAGAAAGAGAAGGTGTGGACAGGAGGAGCGACAGACCGCCACTGTGAGGAAGGTGACGACAGTAAGATAAAGGACTCACATTTTTTCTCAGTGAACTGATGCAGGAGACAAGACTTGCCCACTCCCATATCACCTGCAGGACAGACGCAGACCAGTTAGGGCCTCAAAAACACACCTGAGACTATCAGGCTAGGAAACACAGTGAAGAGCAGAATTCCAACCCGGGGCCAGTTGTGAACCAACTCACACCACACCAGCTTCTCTACCCAGATCTGGACCATTCAACCACCACGTGTCAATTAAAACACCACCACCACAAGGTTTTTACACCAACTGGATCCTGTAAAAACCTACAAACTGGAAGCAAAGCTGTAGATATGAACCTGACGGAGAACCTGCTGAGACCACTGAGTGATGCAATGAGTCCGTGCTTCTCTTTACTGGTCTAGAAAGCTCAGGATTTAGAACCCATTTTCACCCAAAACATCTGAGTTAACATGAAAAATGAGAATTTTGAATAGCTGGAGCCCAGATTTACATCCAGCTGTGCAGTCCCAGCTGAAGACTCTGGGTTCTACGGGGGGGGGACTAAACTTCCAAATTGCCATTTCAAAATTCTGTGACCTTTCCAGAACGTTGAACTCTGTATAACTGACTTGTGGGACTTTTAGCAGCATGTGGAACAAACACTTGTGATTGGAGGCTCCTGCTGATGCAGGTTGGGGTCCCAGGCGGCTGGTCGGCGTCTCAACGTGGACTCAGACTGGGTGTACTGGCTGGGTTTGGTCGACGAACCGCTGCAGCTCATGATTCGTGAGGCGTCGACTCACCGATGATGATGTATTTAAAGATGTAGGAGTAGTTGTAAGGGGCGGCCGTCATCTTGGTTCTGAGGGGCGGAACCGCAACAAGTACACGTGAGTTACATCAGCACTTTCTGTCTCAACTTAAAGATTTCTGTGTTGAAAAGAAATCAACACATAAACGGCAGCACACACTCGGCTAGGCTAATAACCGGCTAGGCTACCAACCGGCTAGGCTAATAACCGGCTAGGCTACCAACCGGCTAGGCTACCAGCAATCTTTCTTCCTCTCTGTGACAGTCGTGCAGGAGAAAAAGACAGATCTTTGTCAGACGCGTGAACCGCGGGCAGCTGACTTCGCCATCGGAGAAACCCTCGGAAATCCCTCTTAGCTTAGCCGTGAAGCTAGCCGGCTAACGGTGGCAGCTGTGTCTACGCCTTGTTAACAGCAGGAGGCCACTTCTCTTAAAATTCACCGCAAAACCTCCAAAAACCGCCGAGACAGGCGGAGGGTGAAAAAAAGGGATGTTCACCTTCCGTCCGAGGATCTTTCCAATCGGGGAAGTGGATCAAGCTGCTGCTCAGACGGATAATTGTCTCTGTCGGCTTGAGAGCCTGCTGATCCGTCACAAACCGTCCCCTCTGCCGCAATTCTTCTTCTGTGGACAAAAAAGGTAAATACCGCGAGACTTCCGTGTTTCTGATGCCGCCCAGTGGACGAGAAGAAGACCTTGCGTCTGGAGGGTGAAAATAAATCAGGAACAAGTTCTCCTACTGATCAGCTGCAGGGTCCAGGCACCCCCGGGTTCTAAGACTCCCCGGGTCCTCTGGGTTTCCGACACTAAACCGTTTTTTGAGTGAGTTGTGTTGGTGGAACAAAACAGATCAGGGGAGGATGATGAGGGTGAAGACAGTCGAGGCACGAAGCACAAATGCAGCTCCTGTCAAGGATGAGAGACAAACGAGAGAATCGGCCTTCTTGTGTTTCGTCTGTAAACTCTGAGACATTCTAAAACTGCCGTAGTGCTCTTGTGTGTTGAAACAATTTCCCAACATTTTTATTTTTGGGGCCAAACGCCATGATTAGATCATGAATAAAGTAACTGAAAAGGAGCTGTTAACATTTACAAGAAAAAATGGGCTGAAACTTAAGTCCGAAAAATTTGAGCAAAACAAGAAATGGCAAGAAATCCCAGTGAGCCGTGATTCAGACGATGGATTTGAGGGTCGTATCTGTAGACCCTCATGTTCTCCTGAGGTTCTCCACAACAGGATGCTGGATGTGGTTCTCTCTCTCTCTCTTTGCTGTCCACATGTGGAGTGTTTGGGTCCGTCCTCTCTCTCCTCCCTCTGCTGCTGATGTCACTCAGAGGCCGGACTGGACTGTCAGGGCAGATAGAGAGAGTTGACGGAGGAGAAAACAGGAACATATCTGTCTTTTCCTGCTGCTGCTGCTCCTCCTTCTTTGTTTGGTTCCTGCCGGCAGGGATGAGGCCAGAGATCAGCCGCCACTGAGGCGACCACGATGGACAAACAGAAAGGTACTGTGTCGATCCTCCTCACGGACGCTTCACAGCAGATAAAACAAAGCTCTGCTTCCTTTAATGATCTCTTCGACCTGATTAAATGGAGCACAGGGGTTCTCAAAGCGTGGTCCAGGGACCTCCACTGGTCTTCCAGCAAAATGACCAGTCCTTCAATTTCACTTTAATCTGAATGTCTGTGAAAAAGTCTCTGAACAGTTGCACTCAGAGGTCTCTCACCAACATGTAGAGAATCAGTCGCACCTCGAAGAACAATCAAGAACTCATTTACTTTCAGGTCATCGAAGAAAAAAGTTCCAAACTCTCCACAAATGTATGATTCGCTCTTCTTGATCAGTTACGACCGATTACTGGCGTGTTCTCAGGTGATTTCTCACCTGCTTAATACTTTGGGGGGGATCAGCAAGTGGTGTTGATCAGGTGATCAGGTGATTAACTACTAACCCTGAAAACTGGCACACAAGGGATCTTTATAATTATGGATTTTATTGGGATGAGGGTGAGTAGCAGAAATCCAAACAAACGCAAGATTTTTTTTTACAGATGATCAGAAAGAATAAAACAATTGTTAAAAAATTAAAAATCACAACAAACAATATATTTATATTTATGACTGCATGATTTAATACAGACCAAAAAATTAGAAACTGAGAATGAACCCAGAACTCGGGGGTAAACTTGGAGTTCCAGGACGTGTGAGTGTGTCATTCTGGGGTTAAACGCTGCTGAATCTGAAATCTGGAGACGAGCAGGAAGGAGGGGGCGGGGCTGCGGTCCAGTTGAAGAGAAAAGGTGAATCTTGTCCAGAGGGTCCCCTGAGGATCAAGAACCAGATCAATCAAGTTTTAGGTTTCCGTGATGTGGACGGACATTGTTGAGGTCATCCGTGTCTTTATCACACTGATGGAATGTTGACGATCGGAAACGCTCCTCCTCCTGCTGCTGCTCTTCCTCATCTTCCTCATCATCACTTCCTGGAGGCCTCAGGAGACGTAGCCTAATGGCTTGTTTGGATTCACTTTGGGTTCACAGTCTCATGTCTGACCACCGTGCGCGTGCAGCGACTGCGGTCCCTCCTTCCACAGCCTCCCGCTGACATGGCACATTCACTTATTTGCAGCTTGGACGAACCGTCTCAGTTATTTGATGTGTGACGTAACTTTGCTGATTCCATCAATCTAATATTGTCTGTAATTCAAATTCACTTTTCTGCATCAAGTGGCAAGAAACTCCATTTAAACTCCAAGTTTCATCATTGAGATACACAAGAAAACAAGGGATCCATTTGGAAAGGTGTTTTTATTGGAAAGAAATAGAAGTCTTGTAAGGAAAACCTCGTTCTACCAGCAGCATAAAAGCACTGATGGAGACTGGAAGCATTCCTTCTGTTTGAAGGAGAACAAATCGACGCGTCACGTTAGACTCTGGTGTTTGTGACTGACTCTGGTTCATAATTTAACCAAAAACATTTGTAGAATAACATTTATGAAGCTTTTTGTTAACTCTAATGTTGGACTGATTTGTTTGTTACTTCATTGTGACATCTTAGTTGACGTGCCAGTTGTGGCTTCCTCGTGCTGAGGGGGCAGAGTCACATGTTATCTGACAAGATCTGGGTTTCGCTAACATGCCTTTTGAAAAAACATCTTCAACTTAATTTCTCTGACTAAAATATAGAGTGTGATTTGTTGTTCCTCAGAAACTATCTCATCAAATCAAGACTCGATATCACCATGACAACACCGGCTAGTTAGTGGCTGATTGTTGAAGTGCGCGGGGCTTCGTGATGCCTGCAGGAGACTCACTTAGAGGAAACAAGCGCTCAGTAAATGTTGCTGTTTTCCAGTATTTACCAGCTGGAGGATAAAAGAGAAAGTTGCTCCACACCCTTCAATACACACACACACACACACACACACACACACACACACACACACACACACACACACACACACACACACACAGTTGAGGAGGAGTCCCATCTTTCTGCTAAATTGATGGTTTGGTTTTCATGGCAGAGCAGCTTCAATCACTAAAACACAATTTCAGCTTGTAAAGGTCCCGTACAGTCGTTTATCTCTCCACCAAAGTTGTGTCCTCCTCTATGGCGCAGAGACCCAGGCTAGTTAGCTTAGCCCAATGGCTGGTAGTGGGTGGGAAGTGTTAGCATCAACTAACTCTGGTCCAGGCTAGTTAGCTTAGCCCAATGGCTGGTAGTGGGTGGGAAGTGTTAGCATCAGCTAGCTCAGGTCCATTGTGCTAAGCTCACACTTCCCACCCACTACCAGTCACTGTGCTAAGCTAACACTTCCCACACACTACCAGTCATTGTGCTACGCTAACACTTCCCCCCACTACCAGTCATTGTGCTATGCTAACACTTCCCCCCACTACCAGTCATTGTGCTATGCTAACACTTCCCCCCACTACCAGTCATTGTGCTATGCTAACACTTCCCCCCACTACCAGTCATTGTGCTATGCTAACACTTCCCACCCACTACCAGTCACTGTGCTAAGCTAACACTTCCCCCCACTACCAGTCACTCTGCTATGCTAACACTTCCCCCCACTACCAGTCATTGTGCTAAGCTAACACTTCCCCCCACTACCAGTCATTGTGCTATGCTAACACTAGTGTGGGTCTGCCTCTTAGGACGATGGACAATAAGAGACTTTCCTCTCAAACTGAGTGTGCCATTGAACATTTCCTTTTACTTATTTTTTGAGGGTGTGTGTGTGTGTGTGTGTGTGTGTGTGTGTGTGTGTGTGTGTGTGTGTGTGTGTGTGTGTGTGTGTGCGTGTTGGTTAGTAACTTTCCCTGAACACTGATGTGTTGTTTTAATGGCTGTAAGCATCCTGAAATGCTAAGCAGTGTGCTGAAGTTGTAATACTTGGGTTAGTTTTGATGTAACATCCTGCTGGACAACATTCCCTGTGTTTGTGCTGCAGCATCAAAGGCAGAAACAGGAAGTGATGTTGATGGCCAGACAAACATCAAGTCTTCTCTTTAGTTCCAGCTTTTGCGGTTCTGCCGTGGGAGGCCGAGGTATGTTCCACTGGCTGTTTAAAACAGCAGCAGCCTGATCAGCAGAACTTTCACATCAAGCGGTGTACCTTCGTCTCCCACTCAGCTTCTTCTGTGAATGAACTCGCTCTGTTTGAATGGAGCGACTGAACAATCGGTGCCTGTTGGCCCCCCAAGCTGATATTTCACATCTTGGTTGTCATGAAAGACATTTGCTGGAACAACCCCCTCAGTGAGGACACCAGGAGTTTGGATTCTAAAGCAGAGTAAAAATAATCCACTGTCTGTGGTGGAACTCTTTAGAACTGACAAGCACATCTTTGTCTGCTCTCTACCAACATTTGCTGTTTCCATCATGTCACTTATTATGCTAACCAACCAACGATAGCCTGCAGAAACAGCATTTTTGTGAGGTGAGGTAACAGCAAACACAGCCTCTCTGTTGTGTTACACATGAGCAGCTTATCAGTGTGTCTCGTCACATTAGGAACACGTGAAGGTCACAACATGGGAACATTCGCGTTTAGAACACCAGGCCTTTCACAGAAGAATTGTAATTGAACAGTAAAAGAAATTTAGAGCCAGATGTAACAGCAGAGGCGGCCCGGTGGAGCAGTGGTCCTCACTGTGGCCCCCCAGCAAGAAGGTTGTGGGTGGAGCAGTGGTCCTCCCTGTGGCCCCCATCAAGAAGGTTGTGGGTGGAGCCCCGGCTGCAGCACGGGGTCTTTCTGGGTGAGTCTCCATGTTCTCCCTGTTCCTGCTGGGTTCTCTCCGGTACTCCAGCTTCCTCCACAGTCCAAAGACATCAAGAGGGACCAGGTTAATCCAGACTCTAAATTGACCGTAGGCGTGGCTGGGAGAGCCAATGGTTGTCTGTCTCTATGTGTTGGCCCTGCCATGGACTGGTGACCTGTCCAGGGGGAAGGCTGCTGGGATAGGCTCCACCCCCACCACCCTGAACAGGAGAAGAGGGAGAACATGGAGGGAGGGAGGGAAGGATGGATGGAGGGATGATAAAACATCCAAATATGGAAGAAAGTGTGATGCAAATGAAGAAAGTAAAATGCTGATGGTGACAAAACACCTTCCTCAATCTGTTCATGACCCATAAAACTCAGAACAGAAAAGATAACGGCTAAAGGAACAGTTTGCAGCAGTCACTCAGTGACCGCTTCACATTTCACAGTCCAGGCCAATAGGGGGCAGTGTGACCAGCGAGTTACATGTTCCTTTAGTTTCCAGGGTCAGCAGAAACGTTTCCACTGTCCTGCTGTAAAACTTAGCCTGCTGATATGACGTGTTTATCAAGTAGCTTCCTGAGGGAAAGCTTGAGGTGTGTTACCATGGTAACTCACACAAACCAATTATTGTAGCTCTCAGTTGTATAAATATGCACACAAACAAACACACACACACACACACACACACACGCACACACACACACGTTTTCAGTGCTCTCTCCTGCACTACTTTAGTTATTGACTTGCATGTTGGTATGGAACTTTGGACACAGTCCAGGTGTTGAACTCTAGAGAGAACATACAGCCGCGTCATGTGACTCGTCTGTGTGTACAGTCATCCACCACCTGTCTGTCCCTCCTCTTCAGTGCTGGCCAAGCTGATCTGGGACCTGCAGTCCTTCCTGTTGGTTCTGGACTCCGAGAACCTGAGTTACATCGCTCAGGCTCAGAAGAAATCCATCTCTGAGCTGCTGGCCAAACTGCAGACACAGGACAGTCCTGGTAAGACTAACGATGGTGGTACCACTACTAAAACTGCTGCTGAGTACTGCAGTGATTGAAGATTTACTCAGACCTCTGTTCCTGCTGTCAGGACTTCAATGACACCAATTGATTCCCCTGAATGTCAGTATGAGAATAGATCTGACACAAATTTGAGATGCTCAGTGCTGGAGGTCAGCTAGCATGATGTGATATCTGCTCCAAACGCCACTCAGAAAACAAACGATAAAGTTTTTAGCTGGTTGTCATGCCGACAGACAGGACCCTGAACCATCAGAATCAGAATCAGAATCAGTTTTATTGGCCAAGTTTGCTCACAACATGCAAGGAATTTGACTTGACACTTGGTGTCACTCATGGAATGAGCAAAAGAAACACGCAAATCTAACATAAATAATAGAAAATATACACACCAATGCAAAGAAGATGATATGTACATGGTCAACTGGTGCCAGGTCCACAATGTAGTGCAGACTTGAGTGTCCAGTTGAACTTGAGTGTGTGACCACTCGGCAGTGCAGCAGGTTAACAGATCAGCTGTTCATCAGCTGATCATGAAGTCACTGCTGTATTCTCATTGGCAGGAGCGCCACAGCAGCAGGGTTCCTGTCCTCCAGCAGCCAAACAAGCACAAATGACCCCTTTGGCCAAATAAGCAAACAGCCTGAATAAAAACAAATTTGAAGCTCGATTCACTTTGCTTTAGGCGTGAAAATAACAGAAGCCACCGGTCTACATGCTCCGCCCCCTGAGCATGCTCCGCCCCCCTGAGCATGCTCAGAACACATCCTCCTCACAGTGGGTCCAGTCCAGTTCATGACGCCATCGACACAAACTCTTTACCTGGTGCTGATGTTGCATGAACATTGCGAGGACTTGTTCAGGGAGGATGTGAGTCACGGGATGCTGCAGTAGAGCTGCGAGTAAATGTACTTCCTCCGACTGAGACAGATGTTTGTGTTTCCAGTGGAAGATGCTGAGTACATGATCATGAGCTGTCCATCATCATCAGCTGGCAACGAGCAGACAAACACACCTGCGCCAGGTAATGGCTAACAGCTAACACTAGCAACACCCCAGTCATTCACAGTCGAACCACAGAGCAAAAGCATTTCTAGACAGACGGGACAACGTCTGAAGGTTGCTGAGGACGAGTGGAGTCCAGCTGGGTGGTGGATGTGTGATTCTTGTTTGTGCAGGTGTTGGTTCGTCTGACCTCGACTCACAGCAAGACTCTCCTGTCTGGCTGGGAAATGTGGCAAGTGCAAACACACTCACGCACACACACTCACTCTCACACACACACACGCACACACACACACACACACACACACACACACACACACTGTACACTCAGTACTACAGTATCTGCCTCTCATCATTAAGGGCAATAACAACAACATGCTCTATTAATCTTCTACTACTACTAGTACGAGTAATACTACTACCACTATAAGTCAGTATATGCACACACAAGCGCACACACCCAAAACTACAAACTCCTTCCTTCCATCCCTCCATCCATCCATCTGTCCCTCCATCCATCATCCATCCATCCGTCCCTCCATCCATCCATCCATCCATCCATCCATCCGTCCCTCCATCCATCCATCATCCCTCCATCCATCCATCCGTCCCTCCATCCATCCGTCATCCCTCCATCCATCCATCCATCCATCATCCCTCCATCCATCCATCATCCCTTCATCCATCCATCCATCCATCCATCCGTCCCTCCATCCATCCATCATCCATCCATCCGTCCCTCCATCCATCCATCCATCCATCCATCCGTCCCTCCATCCATCCATCATCCCTCCATCCATCCATCCGTCCCTCCATCTATCCGTCATCCCTCCATCCATCCATCCATCCATCATCCCTCCATCCATCCATCATCCCTCCATCCATCCATCCATCCATCCATCCATCCCTCCATCCATCCATCATCCCTCCCTCCCTCCCTCCATGTTCTCCCTCTTCTCCTGTTCAGGGTGGTGGGGGTGGAGCCTATCCCAGCA
This sequence comes from Aulostomus chinensis, assembly GCF_037954235.1. Taxonomy (NCBI): domain Eukaryota; kingdom Metazoa; phylum Chordata; class Actinopteri; order Syngnathiformes; family Aulostomidae; genus Aulostomus; species Aulostomus chinensis. The sequence continues at coordinate 987,410 of NC_141325.1, forward strand.
GCCTTCCCCCTGGACAGGTCACCAGTCCATGGCAGGGCCAACACATAGAGACAGACAACCATTGGCTCTCCCAGCCACGCCTACGGTCAATTTAGAGTCTGGATTAACCTGGTCCCTCTTGATGTCTTTGGACTGTGGAGGAAGCTGGAGTACCAGAGAGAACCCAGCAGGAACAGGGAGAACATGGAGACTCACCCAGAAAGACCCCGTGCTGCAGCCGGGGCTCCACCCACAACCTTCTTGATGGGGGCCACAGTGAGGACCACTACTCCACCGGGCCGCCCCACTACAAACTCATAACGGCAAATTATAGCTGATAAGATGTAAAACAACCACATCAACAAAACAACAGCAACGACTCCAAATTAAATCAAAAAGCAAGGAAGTTACATCTTAGAGAACCTGACTACCCCCCTGCTTACCCCCTGAGCCAGTATAACCAGAACAACCAGTCCTGAACTGCAGCTGAGTAAAAATACTTTATTGAACTTACAGTACTTTTTACTGTTATTGGCTCAAACTGGTGCGGTTTTACTCCTTTGCTGGCGCCAACTTCACTGTCAAATATTGATATGAACCCTAACCCTAATTAGATGTAGGATTGATGGCGTTAACAGCTGCTACATGACCGTCCAGCCGTGCTCCGAAGGGTTCCCTCTCTATCTGTCCTGCTTCCTTCCCTGCCAGGTTAGAGCATCTTTTACTATGCTTCTTGTCTGCAGAAACTTGAGGTCAAAGAAAAGCAGCGTATTTTTCTGAAGGCTGGGTTGGAGAAAGACCAGGAGGCTGGTTTGTGATGTGGGTCAGTAATGACAGACCAGGTCCTCCTGAGGTTTGGGAGGAGACGGCCGGGTTACTGAGTGTGTGTGTGTGTGTGTGTGTGTGTGTGTGTGTGTGTGTGTGTGTGTGTGTGTGTGTGTGTGTGTGTGTGTGTGTGTGTGTGTGTGAGGGCGTGACAGGATGTACACTGTTTACATATGAAGTCATAGCCCTGCTATCTGTCGTATGATTGGCCGAGAGGTCTGTAGACGAAGGAAGTGGTCACTGATGGCGGCTGATTAGCATCGGTCTACGTGATGGATGGACAGAACCCACACACACACACACACACACACACACACCAGTGTCTGCTGAGAGGTTTACTGTGGTTTGTGCTGGACCTCCATATGACAATTCGATCTAGAGATAATTGTGCTTCATGAGCATTTAAACACAACAAGACACATCAGCTCCTCATACATATCCATGAATAAATCAATAAAATATTCAGTTCATTGTTGGTCAAGTTTTGTTTTTAAATGTACTCAAACATATTTATATCAAACTCATGAGGTATTCCTCTCTTTTGGACTCTCCTCCCTCTGAGATCTGCACTGTCAAAATAATTAGATGTTGAAGTAAATAAAATACTTGATGTATGTTAGCACTATTGTTAGCAGTAGCTGTAGTATAAACAGCTGTGTTAGCAGTAATAGCAGTAGTGTAATCTTCAGCAGCAGCGATAGTAGCATTAGCAGAAGGAGTAATAGCAGTGTTAGCAGCAGTAATAGCAGTGTTAGCAGCAGCAGTAATAGCAGTGTTAGCAGCAGCAGCAATAGCAGTGTTAGCAGCAGCAGTAATAGCGTTAGCAGCAGCAGTAATAGCAGTGTTTGCAGCAGCAGTAATAGCAGTGTTAGCAGCAGCAGTAATACCAGTGTTAGCAGCAGCAGTAATAGCAGTGCTAGCAGCAGCAGGAATAGCAGTGTTAGCAGCAGCAGTAATAGTAGCATTAGCAGCAGCAGTAATAGCAGTGTTAGCAGCCGCAGGAATAGCAGTGTTAGCAGCAGCAGTAATAGTAGCGTTAGCAGCAGTAATAGCAGTGTTAGCAGCAGCAATAGCAGTGTTAGCAGCAGCAGTAATAGTAGCATTAGCAGCAGCAATAATACCAGTGTTAGCAGCAGCAGTAATAGCAGTGTTAGCAGCAGCAGGAATAGCAGTGTTAGCAGTAGCAGGAATAGCAGTGTTTGTCGCAGCAGTAATAGCAGTATTAGAAGCAGCAGTAATAGCAGTGTTAGCAGCAGCAGTAATAGTAGCGTTAGCAGCAGCAGGAATAGCAGTGTTAGCAGCAGCAGGAATAGCAGTGTTAGCAGCAGCAGGAATAGCAGTAGTGTAATCTTCAGCAGCAGCGATAGTAGCATTAGCAGGAGGAGTAATAGCAGTGTTAGCAGCAGTAATAGCAGTGTTAGCAGCAGCAGTAATAGCAGTGTTAGCAGCAGCAGGAATAGCAGTAGTGTAATCTTCAGCAGCAGCGATAGTAGCATTAGCAGGAGGAGTAATAGCAGTGTTAGCAGCAGCAGTAATCCATTTATCCCCGTGACGCCACCTTGAACTGATGATGAAGGGACATATCTGTTTCCTGTGATATCAGATCCAGCAAACGCCACTGTCCCAGCTACTGTGTGGTCCAGGAGCTGATGAGGATGAGGATGAAGAGGACACGTACGAGGAAGCAGAACCCTATGCAGCCGACACAACTAACACTGGTATCCACACATTCACAAACATTTCTTTAAAAAAAAATGCGGATTGACATGTAAATGTGTTCGTGCGTCCTCCAGAGAAGGCGGAGTCCAGCAGCAGTCACTATGAGTCATACGGTGAGGATGATGATGAGGATGATGAGCTTGTAAAGGACAGAGCACACTACATCCAGTGGAGTGCCTCTCAGCCCTGCCTGAGGCCCGCCCCTGAGTCCCGCCTTTGTGGTTACCTGTGGAGGAGGAAGTGGCTGGGCCAGTGGACCAAACAGCTGTTCATCATCAGGAACGATGTTCTACTGGTGAGTAGAGAACCTTAATGATCCTCTAGAGTGGCCAGAATTCTCCTAATGATCAGAGGCTCCGCCCCCTGCTCTGCAGTCAGGTACCCAGGTATCACTTGTACTCTTAATACACTGTTTGTTGTGTATCTTCTCCAGATCAGCTGTGATGAATCAGCTCAAGTTAGCTCACACTCTTTCGAGCTAACTTCACATGAACATTCAGTAAAACGTTGCCTTTAAGAAACAAATTTGTCTCGAAAACACGGCAGAAACATGAAGAGGATGGACTTTCATATTTGAAACCTTTCCACAAGAGGACACAATCAGGTGGAACACGCAGTCCTCCTGCTCAGTCAGGCTCATGTGGTTCTGATGTTTGTGTGTCAGTGTTATAAATGTGCGCGGGACCTGCTGCCCCAGCTGGAGGTGAACCTGCGCGGCTGCCAGTTGGTCTACAAGTCCAAAAGCACCAGGAAGATCCAGCACCAGCTCAAACTGGTGCCACTGGGCTCCGACACACTGGTGCTGGGCTACAGCAGCTTCCAGCACGCCGACGAATGGAGGAGGGTGAGCTGCACTCACACACACACACACACACACACACACACACACACACACACACACACACACACACACACACACACTTCTACACGTTGAGTGCTACATTGTCAGATAAATGTTTCCCTCTGTATCTTTTCATTTTGTATCCATTTCTTGCTTACTCTTTTCCCATGTTTAAGAAAATATTCCGGTGAATTTACAGAGAAAAAGAAAAACAAGCTGTTATTAACAATAATTTTCCTTTAAATATGAATCACTTGATAACATTAAGAAGAACCACCTTCATCATTCAACAGTAAAAAGGAAGGAGGTGGTAGTAGACATGAATATCATGTAAACTTGTTTTTAACTTGATAACAGCGATGTCAGTGAATGTTGGAGGGCTACACCTACGAAGAAAATATGTAAAAAAAAACAACTGGAAAAAAAACCTTTCGCAGAACTGCTTAAAAGTGTCAATGACGTAGCTGTTTTCACAGGTCATAGAGGAGCTGAGTGCTGGAGGCGATGTGGAGACTCAGGACTGGTCTGTGATCAGATCTGAACCAAGGCTGTCCTGCAGGGTGAGACACCGGTGTCCTGAAGCAAACTGAGAGCTCCTTTACAATGTGACTGGTTCTGAAACCCATTATCAAGTTGTAGAACGTCTGGTGCCTTCGTCTCCTGATCAGAGAACTGAAATCAGATGTGTGGTTCCAGAAGCTGCAGATACCAATAGGTTCAGTTCCACATCAGATCCACCAGTAAACACCAGACCGGTGGATGGTGGAGGTTCAGTTCTACATCAGATCCACCAGTAAACACCAGACCGGTGGATGGTGGAGGTTCAGTTCTACATCAGATCCACCAGTAAACACCAGACCGGTGGATGGTGGAGGTTCAGTTCTACATCTGATCCACCAGTAAACACCAGACTGGTGGATGGTGGAGGTTCAGTTCTACATCAGATCCGCCAGTAAACACCAGACCGGTGGATGTTGGAGGTTCAGTTCTACATCAGATCCACCAGTAAACACCAGACCGGTGGATGGTGGAGGTTCAGTTCTACATCAGATCCACCAGTAAACACCAGACAGGTGGATGGTGGAGGTGCAGTTCTACATCAGATCCACCAGTAAACACCAGACTGGTGGATGGTGGAGGTTTAGTTCTACATCAGATCCACCAGTAACACCAGACTGGTGGATGGTGGAGGTTCAGTTCTACATCAGATCCACCAGTAACACCAGACTGGTGGATGTTGGAGTGGTGGAGTCTTAAAAACCTGGGTTGCTAACAAGAGTCTAGAGGAGCCTACAGAGGTCATGGAGGTCATTAAAGGTCATCAAGAGAAACCTGAAGCTTAGTGGTGGTGACCTTGAGGTCATGTGACCCTGGTGTAGCTCCTCCCTAGGCTAACGTTAGCATCATCAGAGGGTTCATTAGTGAAGATGATCTTGATGAACTGAACCTGGAAGATCATCAACTTTTGTTCACCAGAGCTGATTTACTGATTCAATCACCACAATCACATGGAGCGATCCTATTGGCTGCTGGAGGAGGAACCAGGAGATGACCACTTCCTGTTGGTGGAAGAACCATGGAGATGACCACTTCCTGTTAGTGGAGGAACCAGGACATGACCACTTCCTGTTAATGGAGGAACCAGGAGATGACCACTTCCTGTTAGTGGAGGAAGCAGGAGATGACCACTTCCTGTTAGTGGAGGAAGCAGGAGATGACCACTTCCTGTTGGAGTACAAACACACCTCTTCCTTGAGTGGCTTTATACTGATAACTGATTGGTATTGCAGGATCACGACTCGACTAGAAATGTTACTCAGCCCCATTTGTATTTGTATTGTCCTGCGATAGATTTTATATTTATATATAATTGTATTATCGATACATATAATACAATTATATAGACATATATATATATATATATATAGATAGATAGATAGATATATAGATATATAGATATATATAGATATATAGATATATATAGATATATAGATATATACAGACAGAGAGAGATAGAGAGAGAGAGAGAGAGAGCTCCATACTGTAACTCCAGGTTCTATGAGGACAGACTCAACTCTCGGGTGCAGCTCCTTCACGCTACAGTTACTCACCATCAAGACAAGATGGTGGTAGTTTGCATTTTCAAATTTCTGGTCTGTTGGTCTGTTTTCTGAACATCACTCTTGTATGAAGTCTGTCATGAAAGTGAGATGTTGTTCATTTGTTCTCTTCAGTCCAGTGGAGTCCAGACAGAGAGTGAGGAGGAGGAACCTTCAGCTCACTGCAGCTTCAACCAAGACAAAGGTAGTGACACTCATTTCAATTCAAATTAAAAGATAAAATCTTGAAAACTAAGATATTTCAGTTTGATGTTGAACTGTGGCATCTTTGATGTGATTGTCAAGATTTCCCTCACGGATACAGACAGAGCTCTAGAGCAGCAGTGCTGGTTAGAAGATGTTTGTGCTGACATGTTCCTGATTCTGTTTTTCATTGGATGTTGTTGGTTTTCAAATCTAATCTTGTAGAACTGAACCTCCACCATCCACCGGTCTGGTGTTTACTGGTGGATCTGATGTAGAACTGAACCTCCACCATCCACCGGTCTGGTGTTTACTGGTGGATCTGATGTAGAACTGAACCTCCACCATCTCCCGGTCTGGTGTTTACTGGTGGATCTGATGTAGAACTGAACCTCCACCATCCACCGGTCTGGTGTTTACTGGTGGATCTGATGTAGAACTGAACCTCCACCATCTACCGGTCTGGTGTTTACTGGTGGATCTGATGTAGAACGGAACCTCCACCATCCACCGGTCTGATGTTTACTGGTGGATCTGATGTAGAACTGAACCTCCACCATCTACCGGTCTGGTGTTTACTGGTGGATCTGATGTAGAACTGAACCTCCACCATCCACCGGTCTGGTGTTTACTGGTGGATCTGATGTAGAACTGAACCTCCACCATCTACCGGTCTGGTGTTTACTGGTGGATCTGATGTAGAACGGAACCTCCACCATCCACCGGTCTGATGTTTACTGGTGGATCTGATGTAGACCTGAACCTCCACCATCCACCAGTCTGGTGTTTACTGGTGGATCTGATGTAGAACTGAACCTCCACCATCCACCGGTCTGGTGTTTACTGGTGGATCTGATGTAGACCTGAACCTCCACCATCCACCGGTCTGGTGTTTACTGGTGGATCTGATGTAGACCTGAACCTCCACCATCCACCGGTCTGGTGTTTACTGGTGGATCTGATGTAGAACTGAACCTCCACCATCCACCGGTCTGGTGTTTACTGGTGGATCTGATGTAGACCTGAACCTCCACCATCCACCGGTCTGGTGTTTACTGGTGGATCTGATGTAGACCTGAACCTCCACCATCCACCAGTCTGGTGTTTACCGGTAGATCTGATGTAGAACTGAACCTCCACCATCCACCGGTCTGGTGTTTACTGGTGGATCTGATGTAGAACTGAACCTCCACCATCTCCCGGTCTGGTGTTTACTGGTGGATCTGATGTAGAACTGAACCTCCACCATCCACCGGTCTGGTGTTTACTGGTGGATCTGATGTAGAACTGAACCTCCACCATCTACCGGTCTGGTGTTTACTGGTGGATCTGATGTAGAACGGAACCTCCACCATCCACCGGTCTGATGTTTACTGGTGGATCTGATGTAGAACTGAACCTCCACCATCTACCGGTCTGGTGTTTACTGGTGGATCTGATGTAGAACGGAACCTCCACCATCCACCGGTCTGATGTTTACTGGTGGATCTGATGTAGACCTGAACCTCCACCATCCACCGGTCTGGTGTTTACTGGTGGATCTGATGTAGAACTGAACCTCCACCATCCACCGGTCTGGTGTTTACTGGTGGATCTGATGTAGACCTGAACCTCCACCATCCACCGGTCTGGTGTTTACTGGTGGATCTGATGTAGACCTGAACCTCCACCATCCACCGGTCTGGTGTTTACTGGTGGATCTGATGTAGAACTGAACCTCCACCATCCACCGGTCTGGTGTTTACTGGTGGATCTGATGTAGACCTGAACCTCCACCATCCACCGGTCTGGTGTTTACTGGTGGATCTGATGTAGACCTGAACCTCCACCATCCACCAGTCTGGTGTTTACTGGTAGATCTGATGTAGAACTGAACCTCCACCATCCACCGGTCTGGTGTTTACTGGTGGATCTGATGTAGACCTGAACCTCCACCATCCACCGGTCTGGTGTTTACTGGTGGATCTGATGTAGAACTGAACCTCCACCATCCACCGGTCTGGTGTTTACTGGTGGATCTGATGGAGAACTGAACCTCCACCATCCACCGGTCTGGTGTTTACTGGTGGATCTGATGTAGAACTGAACCTCCACCATCCACCGGTCTGGTGTTTACTGGTGGATCTGACATAGAACTGAACCTCCAACATCCACGGATCTGGTTTTTACTGGTGGATCTGAACCTGTTGGTACCTGCAGCTGCTTGAACCACACATCTGGTTTCAGGTCTCAGACCTGGAGATGAAGGAACTAGATGTTCTTCTAGCAGAACTTATTTACTGGTTTTAGAACTGGTTCAGGCTGCACGGTGGTGCAGTGGTCCTCACTGTGGCCCCCATCAAGAAGGTTCCGGGTTCGAGTCCCGGCTCGGGCACGGGGTCTTTCTGTGTGAGTCTCCATGTTCTCCCTGTTCCTGCTGGGTTCTCTCTGGTACTCCAGCTTCCTCCACAGTCCAAAGACATCAATTTGGGGACGAGGCTGATTGATTCTCTAAATTGACCGTAGGTGTGAATGTGAGTGTGAATGGTTGAGGTTGTTGGTCTCTCTGTGTTGGCCCTGTGATGGACTGGCGACCTGTCCAGGGTGAACCCCGCCTCTCGCATGTAGATGCTGGGATAGGCTCCAGCCCCCGCGACCCTTAATAGTAAGGAATAAGCGGAAGACGACGATGGATGGAGAACTGGTTCAGTGGGACTTTGTTTCATATATGACTGACAGTTTGAAGGTCATAGCAAAGTAAAATAAATTGGTATGTCATGTGACCTGTTATCTCTGACCTGTGGTTGATTGACAGGCTTCCTGAACGTGCTGATGAATTGCCAGTGGCAGAGTTTACTGTGCCAGGTGGAGGCGGGACTGCTCAACATGTTTGGAGAGGAAGAGGAGGAGGAGGGGGAGACGAAGAGGCAACGCTCACCTCAGTACACTGTCCAACTGAAAGGCTGTGAGGTCAAAGCCGGGCCTGACACTGAACACTCCTACAGGATCACACTGAGCATGCTCGGTGACCAGGTGGCCGTGCTGGAGGTGAGCTGACAGGAAACAGGAAGTCATGGATAACCAGGTCACTTGTATGATGTGTACATTTGTCTTTCAGGTCTGTAGTTCAGAGGAGAAGCAGCGATGGATCCAGCTTCTGCAGGATGGAACCACCGGTTGCCATGACAACAGGGCTGCAGAGCTCATGGGTGGAGCTTTCAGGTAAACACACCCACATATAGAAAATGTGCCAAACAGCCCTGTTTTTCAATCAATGCACCAATCAGGAAGAGGACGTCTGGTCATTGTTGAAACATAACATTTGGTTGAGCCGTTGTTCTTGTAACGTCCTGTTGGTGTTGACGTTCACCCCAGTGGACAGCAGACGCACAAGTTTCCCACCACCAACGCCTACATGGACGACCCCTTCCACCTGAGTGGGAGCTGCCAGGATCAGCCCATCTACTCCAACACCTCCATGCTGGAGCACATGGTAGGCCCCGCACAGTGACAGTCAGTCAGCGATTACCTTCATGATTAGTGGGCTCCCTCATGTTGATGAATGAGGCTCTCGTGATGGACCGACCACTGGATGTAGCGGAGGTGTGATTGGTTGCTGATAGACAGTTCGCTCTCCTGCAGACGTCTATCACCTTTCAGTGTCACTCATCTTCAAACCAGCAGCACTGACAAACCTGCTTCTCTCCATGTTCGCTGCCTTCAGCTGCTCAGCTCCCAGGACTCGGCTCGCTGCAGCTCCGTGTCGTCCAGAGACTCAGTGACCTACAGCAACACCGTCTTCACCAGCCACAGTGAGTCGCAGCGCAGCATGTTGACGCAGGAACCTGGAGAACCAAGAGCCTGGTGACACCGCCACAGAGTCTCTCTCCCTCTCACGCGACACACTGCCATTGAATAACTGTATTCTATCAGTATGCGTCGCCCCGAGGGGAAGTAGTGGAAATAGCAGGTATTTGCAGGCAGAAACGCTCGAATGATGAAATGGAAAAGAAAGAAAACTTACAATTTCATGGGAAAAGACCAGATTGAAGCGAACCATTAGCACCCATTAGTGTGTGTGTTTTATACGTTTCTGCTAATTTTCAGGTAAATTCTTGCTCACCAAAAGAGGCTTTCCCTCATTTTTTGATAGAAATCCACTTAAATTAAAAAACACACCCATTGAATATCAACATTATATTTCTACTGTGTTACAGTTTTTCGTCAGTGTCTGATTAGAGATGCTGGATCGGGATTGTTGTGTTTGAGGAACCTAAATGTCTCCAGATAGAAGCCACATCACTGCAGATCCTCATCCTCTAGAACATGGAGAACATCTGGTTCTAGTCGAGCTGACAGTTTCATCCTCCTGATTTCTGGATCAGTCGACTCAAACATGTCCCAGTACAGATTGGATGTTGTTTTTTCTGTTGTGTTCCAGACAGGAAGTTGACCGAAGCAGAACGAGGAGTTCAGAAACTGGAGCTGGCCGGCAAGAAAGGGGTCCAGCTGAGGGCGGGGTCAGAGATCAACCTGGCGTCGGCTGCGAAGCAGAACAAACGAATCTCTTTTAGACAGTCGCTGGCCGTCTGCACTGAGCGTGCTCAGGTAGGAGCAAAATGATGACGTCACAGCAGGTGTGTCGGGTGTCCCCGCCCAGTGGAGAGATACGGAAGCGCCGAGGCCCAGTGAGGGAGGATGGTCCTTTTTCTACGTTTCTTTGGGAAAAAAATCTCTCATGAGTTTATGACTTAAGAAAAAAATGTGAAAATGTTGGAAAGGAGAAATTAAACAAAACTAAACTGTTTTACGCTGATAATCTTTTGACAAAAGTCATCAGTCATCGTGTGGACACGTAGCCATGAACATTTACAGCTGTGGGGGAGAGGGTAGGAGGGGTTACTGCTCTCCGCAGGAAAAGTGAGTTGCAGCCCAAACACCAGCCATCAATCATAACAATGCAACTATTAGACACACACACACACACACATACACACACTCTGACACATACGCTGACACGCACACACACACGCACACACACACGCACACACACAAACTTGAGAACAACACGCTGCCTATCAGTACTTTAAGGGGGAACATGTTGCGTGTTCAGGCTGAAGACATCGAAGGCCTTGAGAACATTTACAGACAAGTTCTGGTACCTTCCTCATTTCTGCCCGCTGCCTTTGATGAGGACCATTAATTAAAGGTGTATTCGTATTTATTCACACTCAGTGGTTTCTTCTCATCTCACTGGCCAGACGAGTTTCCTGAACCCGCTCCTGCGGCGGACGGCCTCTGCTAAAACCTCTCTGAGACGAGCTCCTTCAGCGCTCTTCATCGAACATGGAAAGGTTTTCCAGAGGAGGAAGGTCAGATACTCCAGTTTCTTGGTGTGGTGGTGGACAAAAGGAGGAGAAATCCTTTGAAATGTTGTTTTTTCATCGATGGGGTTAAGAAGCAGGTGGTGAGCGCTTTTGTAATGTCACATTTAAAATGAGAGGCTGTAAGACATCAGAAGGATAAGATGCTAAGCTAATACCATCCAGACGCTCACATGTGCACGACTTCACCTGCATGTCAAAATTAGATTCACACACACAACCAGTGTGGGACTACTTTGGTCCAGATGGTTAAATGAAATAAGAACAATCATGTTCTCCGGATGATGACTCATAATTACTTCTCACCTGACGATAAATCAGCTTCCACTGCGTACCAGGCAATGGCTAATTCCTCAATGTCAGCATGCTAACATGCTAAACAATGACCTGATGGTTTTGAACAGTGGTCACATCTTTCCAATACTTTTATTCCACTTAACTTGTGAGTGGATTCATCTTTTCTGTCCAGTATTTCGACTACATATTAATACGCTGAAGCTGGGATATGTAATGGGCTTGTTAGCATGGTAGCGTGCTATTTTAGATGTCTTGCTTTAGGAGTTACGTGTTTAATATGTGACTTACTAAACGTGCTAACATGCAAACAATAAAGAACCCGTCTGTAAAGCTGCAGCGTTCTTCTGGATCAAGACACAAACACAAACCCTCTTCCTCATCAATGCAAGGGTGAAACATGGAGGCATCCTCTCGCGCGCACCTGTGCTGACTTTACTCTGCTGGCTGTTTCCACAGGAATGGGAGACCAAAGCTGCTACTTGATACCAGTGATGTCATTGTGATGTCACATCATTGATCTGACCTGGATTCATTTAAACTTTAAACGTCCCTGTAGTTTTTCTGACTTTTCTTGCTGGCCAACATCCACGTACCTGACGGTCTGTCTGAGCCTGTCGGAGGATGAAGAGCATCTTCGGAAAAATGACAAAAATAGTTGCTAAGAATGGAAACTGGTCATTTACTATTTTTAATTATCAGATTGTTTGAGCACATATAGACACATGTAGGCAAAACAAGGAACCGGAGCAGGTGAAGCTGGTACCAGGCTGGATGCCGGCGACCAGAACCTCAGCTCCGCCTCCTCACAATATCAAGGTGGACCAACCTCAGGATCGGGTGAGTGACATCACAGCTGTATGATGTCACTGCGGGTGATTTATGAGAGGATATTGTTTGTGGAATATTCTTGTAACTCTCTGTTTTATAATATCATGCATTATCAATGAAGCAGTTCCAGGGATTTCAGTAGCACATTTCTTATTCAATGAAATCTCCCTTTTTTATGATATAATTTAGTTTTGTATGTTTTACTTTTCAGACCAATATCATAAATTACATATTAACTCTGATGTTTGTTGTAGGTGATATGTATATACGTACACATCAGTCACTTTTTTATTTTAAATTGTTTTTTTACTGTTTTTTAGCCTCAGGAGGATGTTGTAGCTTTTTCCTTACAATGATTATTTAAGAACTGATTGACGTCACTGAATGAGCGCCTTTGTCTCTGTCGCACCGGCAAACAGACAGTGATTTGGAATTTTCCTCTCTCTTCTCAATGGCTTCACAAACACATAAATGTCTCTCCGTAGTTTTTAAACTCATCGCATTTAAGAATAAAAAATATGAACAAAAATTAAAAAATGATTCATCAATTCCACTGAGGTCTTGTTTGCTCCTGGCTGGACTGTACCATTGGGACGTTTACCTCCGTGTGGATTGTGGGTAATGTAGGCCACAGCTTGTAACTGTCCATCATGACCAATAATGTCCAAACACTCTTATATATTAAAGTATTGGTCAATGAGAAACACAACATGTAGCAGGCCGTTGTAACCCAATGCTAACATGCTAACAGGGCAGAGACTGTCGTGTCTTGGTTTCCTGTTTTACTGTGTGCTCCCCTTTGTCTTGGTCTATCTTTAGTTCCCGTTTTATTTTGAAAGTTTGGGTCTTGTCTACCTGTCTGCTTCTTGCTGTGGTGACCTCATGAGTCTCACCTGAGTATGACTGCATCACCTGCATCTCGTTTCCTCGTGAGTTTAACCCCGGTGTTCCCGTCGTCTCTTCTTGGGTCACTGTTTCTGTTGCTACCTGTGTCGCCGTCGGGGTCACTCTCTCTTTTCAGTCCTGTGTGATACCGGGTTTGATTCTACTTTGTATGGTCCAGGGTCCAGGGTCCAGGGTCTGCTCCAGAAAGCGGGTTTTGTGAAAACTCTGAGTTTGTTAAGCCCGAGCTGAGGGAAACTGAGTTTGTTAAACCTGAGTTGAGGGAAACTGAGTTTGTTAAACCTGAGTTGAGGGAAACTGAGTTTGTTGGACCTGAGCTGAGGGAAACTCTGAGTTTGTTAAACCTGAGCAGAGGGAAACTGAGTTTGTTAAACCTGAGCTGAGGGAAACTGAGTTTGTTAAACCTGAGTTGAGGGAAACTGAGTTTGTTAAACCTGAGTTGAGGGAAACTGAGTTTGTTGGACCTGAGCTGAGGGAAACTCTGAGTTTGTTAAACCTGAGCAGAGGGAAACTGAGTTTGTTAAACCTGAGCTGAGGGAAACTGAGTTTGTTGGACCTGAGCTGAGGGAAACTGAGTTTGTTAAACCTGAGCAGAGGGAAACTGGGTTTGTTAAACCTGAGCTGAGGGAGACTGAGTTTGTTAAACCTGAGCTGAGGGAAACTGAGTTTGTTAAACCTGAGCTGAGGGAAACTGAGTTTGTTAAACCTGAGCTGAGGGAAACTCTGAGTTTGTTAAACCTGAGCAGAGGGAAACTGAGTTCGTTAAACCTGAGCAGAGGGAAACTGAGTTCGTTAAACCTGAGCAGAGGGAAACTGAGTTTGTTAAACCTGAGCTGAGGGAGACTGAGTTTGTTGGACCTGAGCTGAGGGAAACTGAGTTTGTTAAACCTGAGCAGAGGGAAACTGAGTTTGTTAAACCTGAGCTGAGGGAAACTGAGTTTGTTAAGCCCGAGCTGAGGGAAACTCTGAGTTTGTTAAACCTGAGCAGAGGGAAACTGAGTTTGTTAAACCTGAGCTGAGGGAAACTGAGTTTGTTGGACCTGAGCTGAGGGAAACTGAGTTTGTTAAACCTGAGCAGAGGGAAACTGGGTTTGTTAAACCTGAGCTGAGGGAGACTGAGTTTGTTGGACCTGAGCTGAGGGAAACTGAGTTTGTTAAACCTGAGCTGAGGGAAACTGAGTTTGTTAAACCTGAGCTGAGGGAAACTGAGTTTGTTAAACCTGAGCAGAGGGAAACTGAGTTTGTTAAACCTGAGCAGAGGGAAACTGAGTTTGTTAAACCTGAGCTGAGGGAGACTGAGTTTGTTTGACCTGAGCTGAGGGAAACTGAGTTTGTTAAACCTGAGCAGAGGGAAACTGAGTTTGTTAAACCTGAGCTGAGGGAGACTGAGTTTGTTTGACCTGAGCTGAGGGAAACTGAGTTTGTTAAACCTGAGCTGAGGGAAACTGAGTTTGTTAAACCTGAGCTGAGGGAAACTGAGTTTGTTAAACCTGAGCTGAGGGAAACTGAGTTTGTTAAACCTGAGCTGAGGGAAACTGAGTTTGTTAAACCTGAGCTGAGGGAAACTGAGTTTGTTAAACCTGAGCTGAGGGAAACTGAGTTTGTTAAACCTGAGCTGAGGGAAACTGAGTTTGTTAAACCTGAGCAGAGGGAAACTGAGTTTGTTAAACCTGAGCTGAGGGAAACTGAGTTTATTAAACCTGAGCTGAGGGAAACTCTGAGTTTGTTAAACCTGAGCTGAGGGAAACTGAGTTTGTTAAACCTGAGTTGAGGGAAACTGAGTTTGTTGGACCTGAGCTGAGGGAAACTGAGTTTGTTAAACCTGAGTTGAGGGAAACTGAGTTTGTTGGACCTGAGCTGAGGGAAACTCTGAGTTTGTTAAACCTGAGCAGAGGGAAACTGAGTTTGTTAAACCTGAGCTGAGGGAAACTGAGTTTGTTAAACCTGAGCTGAGGGAAACTGAGTTTATTAAACCTGAGCAGAGGGAAACTGAGTTTGTTGGACCTGAGCAGAGGGAAACTGAGTTTGTTGAACCTGAGCAGAGGGAAACTGAGTTTGTTAAACCTGAGCTGAGGGAAACTGAGTTTGTTAAACCTGAGCTGAGGGAGACTGAGTTTGTTAAACCTGAGCAGAGGGAAACTGAGTTTGTTAAACCTGAGCTGAGGGAAACTGAGTTTGTTAAACCTGAGCTGAGGGAAACTGAGTTTGTTAAACCTGAGTTGAGGGAAACTGAGTTTGTTGGACCTGAGCTTCCCACAGTCGTTAGAGGAGAGCAACGCCCTGTCGTACGAAGGAGTGACCTGGAGGAAGACCGTCCTGTCCACCCTGCAGACGTCCAGCATGGAGGGGCTGTAACGGACCTCATCTGCAGAAACAACTTTAGAATTAAACGGTCCAAGACAGTCACATGATTTGGTCTTCTTTGCTCCGAGTACAAAAGCAGCAGATAGGTTTTGTGGTAGCGTTCCATCCACTGACATATTCTACCTGTGACGTGCACCCGCCTCAACGGACCTTCCAGTAATCGACGGACATAGACTGGACACTCGGTGGCCAACCTCCTACCTGCAGTCACCCTCAGGACTTTGCTCACCCTTTTGTTGTTACCTTGTTTTCTTCCTTTGTACTTTGAACTCCCTGCGTTTTACTTTGCCTTTTTGGAAATAAATACTTGTTGTTGCACTCCCACTGGCTGCCATCTGCATTTGGGTCCCGTTTCCCCTGTGAAACCCTGACAGAGACGAGTCCGCCGGTGCAGCGTTCCTGACTCAGTCTGACAACTTCAAACGTGGAAAATGAAGTTTCACACTCCAAGCAAATAGAACTGCTTTTTATTGTAACTCAGGTTTTCATCCACATCACCAGCATCCAGAGAACAACTACGATAATTATATTGTCATTCGTGGTTCACTATGTACAGCAGCAGAGCGGCGTGGAGCAGGCGAGTTCCTGTCAGAGTTTGACCTGCCAACAACCTCCCTTTGACCTCAGAGGGACCTCAGTCTGGCCTAAATGTGACCTTTGCATGACATCCATCTGACCTCAGTCTAAGAGCAGCCGTTATCTAAAGGGACAGAATGATGTCCTACATTCCATCTATGCAGGAACACTTTATGAATACGTTAGAATAAAAATTAAATTCACGTCATCATTGTGACATCATCATGCGGTGGACGTGTTGACAGTGACACGCCTGCACAAAGTTGCTCATCGCCATTAAACAATCATCAAAAACAGAAACACTTCAAAATGTCAAAGAGAAAATAAATCATGAACAATCTGTGTCTTCATGGTGTTCGTCACAGCAAACCACTTCCTGTTAGTAACTGCACTCAACCAATCAGAACAAAGCGCAACTCTCCTCAGTATTTAGAACGGCGTCGGACTTCCTTCCTCAGCTCGACAACGACAGAAAGAAATCGTCTCAACATGAAGTGACCAGCGCTTGCTGACATCATCCCTGTTTCCCTCCAGCCAGAAAACATGGGACCTGACAGTGACGGGTGAGACAGGAGGGAGAGGTGAGACAGGTGGGAGATGTGAGACGAATCAGTGCAGGGAGGGTAAACTCAGGTCTGCCGGTTCCATGGACCTGAAGGTGGGAGGAGTCTCCTTCACCACCAAACCACGCTGATTCAGACGGTAAACACACCGGACTGTCAGCCTGAGGAGGAGGGACGGAACGTTCTCTGAAAGTTCTCTGAAGAGCAGAATTCCCTGAACCTCTTCAAATGTTCTATCAGTGATGGAACTCCCTCAGTTCAGAGTTCCCCACTGCAACATGACAAAGACTCCTGGGAAGTAAAGAACACCTTTCCAAAAAAAAGGAAAAAATGACGTTCCCTCTAAGACTGAGAAATTTCCCCACCTACTAATTCCCACTGTTCTGTACAGGCATTATTTTTGGTATAAAAGGGGAACATTCTGAATGTCCAGGGAACGTTTAGGGTATCATGACAATAGAATGCTCCCACTTGGCCTTCACACAACATTCCCAGTGCAATTCCAGGTTTGGAATTCTTTGCTATTTGATGGGTGGTTGAGGAACCTTCAGGATGCTCTGGGAAAGCTTAGAACATCCCCTAGACCTTTACAGAACACATTATGACCATCCAGGAATGTTCTCAGTGCATCAAATGATGGGATCATTTACGCCAGCAGAGACATTCTGGGAACGTAACCTGGGAGTATAGGGACAATGTTTTATGGAAGTCCAGGGAACATTCAGGATGTTCTAGGAATATTCTGTACATAGAACATTGTCCACTGAGCATTTATAGAACTTTGAAATGTTTCAAATTGATGTAGTCTACAGAGACATTTTCAGGACATTCCAGGAACATAATATTTGTAGCTGGTGCAGAGCGATGGTCTTTTGTGGAACCACAGGGGAACATTTGGTTGGTTTTGGGAATGTTTAGAAGATCATGCCATTGAAGGTCTTTGCGTGCTTCCCAGGAGGTTTCTGGGTGGCGTTCCTTCAATGTTAGTGGGGTGTTAGTTGGTGGAGGCAAAGGAAACACGCAGGATGTTGTGGGAACCTTTAGGGGAACACGTTCCTCTGGACCTTGCTAAGAACACTGAGCAGTCCCACTGAAAAGCTTCACATCAGGCAGAACTTGACAGCGTGACATTTAATCAAACTTCCTGTTGCTGATCTGAGCAGAACTCCATTCAGGAACAGTCTTTTAACCCCTCGCCACCAAAACAAACATAAAATCAGCATCGTGTTGCCGTTAGTTTCTGCACACGAGAAAAAAATTTGAGGGGAAGTAACGGCCAATCAGCAGAATCATGGTCTGACACGCCCTCTGACTAGACGAAGGCTTCTCATTGGTTTACCGTTAGTACAAAGTTATCTGTTTCACTTTCAATCCCACTCTCAGTTTCTTAATCAAAGATGTTAATGACATTAAAAATGAATTTGTTCTGGTGTGTTGACAGAGATCAGGTGGTTCTGATGCTGGTGGATTCTAGAACTCATAGAATTTCAACAGAAAATGTGTGCTGAGGTCATGGCCGCGACACTGACGTGTCACTTCCTGCTCTGTAAGCTCTTCTTGCATTCAGGTTTCCAGTTGATTTCCCACCATTCGTGTGTCCTCTTGTGGTTTGGAAACCGTAGTAAAAGTCCTCCTCAACATCCACATCGGAATAAATTGTTTCCCATTTAAGTTTCAACAATAAACAAGCCACTTCTCTACGGAGGTTACAAAAATAGCTGCACGTCATTTGGTCACTAAGCGACACTCGCTGATGCTTCAACCTGCTGGCTGGACGACCCAGAGCTCTGGAGAACCAGAACGCTCTCTGGGCTCTGTTTAACTGAGGTTCCTCAACATGGCAAAAGTCTGTCGCTAGACAACCAGGGCAGTAACACGGGAAGAAGAAACATGAGCCAGTTTCATCTCAGCCAATCAGAGCTGAGTATCGACCTGTGATTGACAGCTGGGACCAGGCTGGTTTAACATCTCTGAATCTTTCTGCTTCTCAACAGCAGAACCTTCGTGAGAATAACAGTGCTGTCACCTTTTCTTGGATCTTTCAGTAAACTAATTACTTACATCCAGGAAGTTCACAAATGACTTAGCGATTAGCTTGCAGGCTACAAGAATTCAGCCACTAGTGAGTGGAGTTTTAAATTCAAATTTTGAAACTGAATTTTCTTTTTCTAAATATCAGCATTTCTGGTTCTATCCTGTGGACGTCAGCTCAGGAAGTGAAGCCAGCGCAGAAGGGAACCTGCATTCTTCTACCGACCAGCAGAGGGCGACTACAGCAGAAGTCTGATAAAATGAGCTCCTTGATGATTAGTAAACATGTGGCTGAGGCTCTATCAGATTAGCATCAAACTATCATCACAATTAGCATCCATATTAGCTTCAGTGTTAGCTTATAGCATGTTGGTGAGATGCTGAACATCAACTTGATTGGCTGGGATAAATCTACCTCCTTGTTTTTCTTTAAGGTGCTGGGAGCGATGACTCTAAGTCACTATGACATCATGACGAGCTCAGCCAATAGGAATCATCCCTTTTAAAGGTTGTTAACAGGACTGACATAAAAACCTGACTCTGAGTCAGCAGGAATGTTGGTTTAATGCCCAACTGTTGCTGGAAGCTCAATCATAAATGTGTAATTTGGCCCAGCACAATGAGAGGATTCACTCTCGCTTTCATCTCTAATGTTTGCTCTTCTTCTGACTCTTCTGAGGAAAAGAAATGAGGAAATTAATCTGTTTGTTCCAGACTTGTTTGGCAGATTGAGGGCATTTGAAGATCTACGGCAATTTGTTAAGTATTTGGCTCCTCTCAGCTGTGGGTAGGCGAGAAAGCTGCTAATGGTAGAGAAGCCTGCTCAACCAGAAGATGGCGCCAATGAGCCCAATCACGCACCAGGAAGTGAATTCCCCCAGGCATTTCTGGAAAAGGATGCTATGATGGTGGCATCCTAGATTTTAAGCAAACATTAGCTTGCTAGCAGCTGCTTGCTAGCAAGCTAACAGGCATGACTGTGAAGGTTGCTCCTTACACTCTTGATCAAATGTAGCCCCAGCGAGGTGGCGACCTCCAGTTCCTAAATCACTGGGTTGCTCTCCAGTTGCCAAAATATTCATCTGTGCAGGTAAAACGGGCCTGAGTTGGTGCTGGTGCGCTCGGGTTTGCGGTGGAGTGGAGGGATACAAACATGGCAGCTAAAGGACTAATGGGTCCATCATGGAGCTGTGAACGGTCAGTAGCTTGTGCTCTCAGCAGCTCTGTGAATCTCCACACACACTAGAGACAGAAGCGTATTTCCTGCAGTTTACGAGTGCAGCAGAAAGTTCAAATCACTCGGTGGGTCCCCCTGCGAGCAACTCCAAACCTGAAACTGACCAACAGTGACCTGCAGCCCGACAGTAGCGGTGCTGAAAGTGGCGTTTAGTTTAGAGTCTGTGGTTCCAAGACCCTGCAGGGATCCAGGAGGAGCAGGGGACTGTGTGAGTCGCAGCCGGTCCAGCAGCGTCAGAAGAGACAGACCTTCTTCTTCAAGT